>NW_027272318.1:0-485576 GCF_040938485.1 Diadema antillarum | reverse complement strand
ACGTAGTAACAAAATTGCGATGACTGCAAAACCTGGACTTAGCAAGGGTTGACTTCGCAAGAGAGAAGGCACAGGTGTGGATATGATCATCGAAGACATCGAGATAGTTGTTCAAGCTTCTTCGAATTCTTTGTAGCAAAACAGTTGGATGACGCATAGTGATGGAAAGGTGCAGAGATTCTCATAAATGAATAACAGCAAATAATAGTTTCTGCTCGGAGTCATAAGAAAGTATAGATTCACAACAGTAGGTCAATATAAACTCCGTTGAAGACGTAAATTTGACGAATTTTCGCCCATAGGGCTTTGTCAAGTCAATACATTTGACACTTTATTTTGAAGCAGATCAAAATAAAAGATGCGTCGTCACTGTGATGGTAGCGCGTCCATAACAAGATGCGCACAAACACAAAAAGCGCACAAGGGCGCACATAGACAAATAGCGCACAAGGTAGGACGTCACAAAGAAAACTAGGAAGGTAAGGAAAATACAAGAAGCGTACAAAATAGGACGTCACAAAGAACAAAGAGAAAGCACGTCACAAAGCAAGGAGGTAGAAAATTGCAGATGAGAGAGAGAGAAAGAGAGAGAGGGAGAAGGAAACGAAGATAAAAAAGAAGGATTATTCCCTAACGGAGAAAGAACGGAAAGAAACATTCAGTCCATTGGGGTGAAGGCAGCCGAGGCGATAGATTAGTTGCTCTTCTCGTAGTTTGCGGATTTCGTCTGGGCCATTATGACAGGTCGTCATTACACCGATCTTCAGGTGGTTGATGGTGTGCCCGGGCCGGTTGAAGTGCTGGGCCACTGGAAGTCCCGGTGTATTGAGCCTTACTGATCGGAGGTGTTCGGTTGCGCGGTCTGCTAGTCTCCGTTTCGTCTCACCTATGTACATCTTGTGGCAGGCTGTACAAGTGATCGCGTAGACCACATTCTCAACGGTACAGGTGAACCGATCGCGAACAACCCAGGTGTATTTAGGACCTTTGATGTGTGCTGCCCTATCCACATGGCTACATGTGTTGCACCTTCTCCTTCCACAGGGATGGGTACCGCATTCCAAATCTGCTTCTGACTGTGCCTGGACCTTCAACCCCGTGTGGACCAACAGATCCCGTAGACTCCGGTCCTTCTTGTATGCTACGAGAGGAGGCTCTTTGAAGATTTCCTTGGTGGATGCATCTTCCTGTAAGATGTGTGTGTTGTCCATAATGGTAGAAACGAGCTTTTGCGTTGATGGGTGATATGTCAACACTAGTGGTACTCTGTCGCTGTTACGTTGTCTCCTCGGTTCCAGGGCTTCTTGCCGGCTCAAGCTAGACACTTTTCTTGTCGCCTTCTTGACAACCTGTTCAGGGTAGCCACGCCGTTCAAAGAAACCGGCCATTTCACGCGATTTCTGTTGGAAGTCTTCATCATCACTGCAGAGACGGCGGAGTCTAGTGAGTTGGGAGAACGGTATTGAGCGTTTGCAGCTGGGTGGGTGAGATGATGAGTAGTTCAGATAGCAATGCGCATCAGTAGGCTTGTAGTGTACGCTTGTCTTTATTCGATCTCCTTCTAGGCTGAGTTCAATGTCCAGGAATGCGATCGAGTCAGCGGAAATTTCATGTGTGAATTTCAGTGAGTTATGGAAGTTGTTGAAGTGGTTGATCAGCTCATTCAGGTGTTCGAGGGAGCAGGATGCAACTCCGACGTAGTCGTCGATGTACCTCTTTAGAAGCAGCGGTTTGGGGCCTTGGAAACTCCTTATAATTTGCTCCTCGATGAAACCTATGAAAAGGCAGGCGTACGAAGGGCCCATTTTAGTTCCCATGGCAACTCCCTTCTTCTGATGGTAGAAATTTCCATTGAACTGGAAGGTGGAAAGTCCCAGCACTAGCTCCGCAAGACGCAGGATGGTGGTGTCATCTGGCCGGTCAGGAGACGGGAACTTCCGCAAGAAATGCTGTATTGCCTGTAGGCCCTCCTTCTGAGGGATATTAGTGTAGAGAGAAGAAACATCCATGGTAAACAGATATTGGGGGCCTTGTGCTGAGAGCTTCAGAGTTTCAAAGATACGGAGGGCGTCCGAAGAGTCCTTCACGTATGTATCCAGCTGTGCAACAAGAGGGGAGAGTATGCCATCTAGGTATTGGCTTATCAGCTCCGTCGGGCATCCTATGGTAGAAACTATTGGTCTGCCGGGGTTTCCCTCTTTGTGGATTTTAGGAAGAAGGTAGAAGGTTGGAACGCGAGGGGACTTTTGACAAAGGTTCGATGCCGATGATGGGAGAGCGTTACTCCTGATAAGATCCGTAACTGTGTCTTTAACGATCTGGTTATGATCGCTTGTTGGACTCTTCGGACGCCCTCCGTATCTTTGAAACTCTGAAGCTCTCAGCACAAGGCCCCCAATATCTGTTTACCATGGATGTTTCTTCTCTCTACACTAATATCCCTCAGAAGGAGGGCCTACAGGCAATACAGCATTTCTTGCGGAAGTTCCCGTCTCCTGACCGGCCAGATGACACCACCATCCTGCGTCTTGCGGAGCTAGTGCTGGGACTTTCCACCTTCCAGTTCAATGGAAATTTCTACCATCAGAAGAAGGGAGTTGCCATGGGAACTAAAATGGGCCCTTCGTACGCCTGCCTTTTCATAGGTTTCATCGAGGAGCAAATTATAAGGAGTTTCCAAGGCCCCAAACCGCTGCTTCTAAAGAGGTACATCGACGACTACGTCGGAGTTGCATCCTGCTCCCTCGAACACCTGAATGAGCTGATCAACCACTTCAACAACTTCCATAACTCACTGAAATTCACACATGAAATTTCCGCTGACTCGATCGCATTCCTGGACATTGAACTCAGCCTAGAAGGAGATCGAATAAAGACAAGCGTACACTACAAGCCTACTGATGCGCATTGCTATCTGAACTACTCATCATCTCACCCACCCAGCTGCAAACGCTCAATACCGTTCTCCCAACTCACTAGACTCCGCCGTCTCTGCAGTGATGATGAAGACTTCCAACAGAAATCGCGTGAAATGGCCGGTTTCTTTGAACGGCGTGGCTACCCTGAACAGGTTGTCAAGAAGGCGACAAGAAAAGTGTCTAGCTTGAGCCGGCAAGAAGCCCTGGAACCGAGGAGACAACGTAACAGCGACAGAGTACCACTAGTGTTGACATATCACCCATCAACGCAAAAGCTCGTTTCTACCATTATGGACAACACACACATCTTACAGGAAGATGCATCCACCAAGGAAATCTTCAAAGAGCCTCCTCTCGTAGCATACAAGAAGGACCGGAGTCTACGGGATCTGTTGGTCCACACGGGGTTGAAGGTCCAGGCACAGTCAGAAGCAGATTTGGAATGCGGTACCCATCCCTGTGGAAGGAGAAGGTGCAACACATGTAGCCATGTGGATAGGGCAGCACACATCAAAGGTCCTAAATACACCTGGGTTGTTCGCGATCGGTTCACCTGTACCGTTGAGAATGTGGTCTACGCGATCACTTGTACAGCCTGCCACAAGATGTACATAGGTGAGACGAAACGGAGACTAGCAGACCGCGCAACCGAACACCTCCGATCAGTAAGGCTCAATACACCGGGACTTCCAGTGGCCCAGCACTTCAACCGGCCCGGGCACACCATCAACCACCTGAAGATCGGTGTAATGACGACCTGTCATAATGGCCCAGACGAAATCCGCAAACTACGAGAAGAGCAACTAATCTATCGCCTCGGCTGCCTTCACCCCAATGGACTGAATGTTTCTTTCCGTTCTTTCTCCGTTAGGGAATAATCCTTCTTTTTTATCTTCGTTTCCTTCTCCCTCTCTCTCTTTCTCTCTCTCTCATCTGCAATTTTCTACCTCCTTGCTTTGTGACGTGCTTTCTCTTTGTTCTTTGTGACGTCCTATTTTGTACGCTTCTTGTATTTTCCTTACCTTCCTAGTTTTCTTTGTGACGTCCTACCTTGTGCGCTATTTGTCTATGTGCGCCCTTGTGCGCTTTTTGTGTTTGTGCGCATCTTGTTATGGACGCGCTACCATCACAGTGACGACGCATCTTTTATTTTGATCTGCTTCAAAATAAAGTGTCAAATGTATTGACTTGACAAAGCCCTATGGGCGAAAATTCGTCAAATTTACGTCTTCAACGGAGTTTATATTGACCTACTGTTGTGAATCTATACTTTCTTATGACTCCGAGCAGAAACTATTATTTGCTGTTATTCATTTATGAGAATCTCTGCACCTTTCCATCACTATGCGTCATCCAACTGTTTTGCTACAAAGAATTCGAAGAAGCTTGAACAACTATCTCGATGTCTTCGATGATCATATCCACACCTGTGCCTTCTCTCTTGCGAAGTCAACCCTTGCTAAGTCCAGGTTTTGCAGTCATCGCAATTTTGTTACTACGTGTCTTCGTCAACATGTCATACCCACTGGTTTTCGCATCCCCACCCGTCCATGTCTTGGCAGGATAAGCGACGCTACGATCAACTTCAACCTGCAGCAATGCTCTCGCCGTCTGATGAGACTTGCAATTCAATCATTCCAACGTGAGATACAACATCACAGCCTCGAGATGAACAGGGAGAACAATCTACTCCGACAACTATGCTGTCTAGACCAGCTTTCATACATCCGGACTTTCATACATGACTGCAATCGTGAGTACTACACTTGCCTTCAGTTCCACAAAAATAAGAAACTCTCTTCCTTGTTCTACCCCGGGGCTAATCGACTTTCTGACACTAATGCCGAACATCACAGTATCAAAGAGAGTGCGAATGGGACACAAGAGCACGTTATTTCTGATGAAAGCAAACCTTCGTCTCATCGTCTAGTTGTAACGATTCCTGAGGATCTACAGCTTGATGAAGGTGAACGCGCTCTTCTTTCGAGAGGCTTGACATTCGTTCCTAAACGGAAATCTGTGAATGATTTCGAGGTGCGACGTGACTTCGAGAGCTTCGCACGTCGTCTGCGGCTAAAAGCACACTTTGCTCATAAGAATAGTGAAACTGATCAAGCTGACCGTGGAACAAATGACTCAGCAGATCTTACCCAACAACCATCATGTCCATCGTTTGAATCTCTACAACCGAAGCGTTCTACTTGGACTCCATCTGAAGGTGAGAACCCCAATCTCGATCGCTTTATCAGTAAATGTAGGATGGATGTCAACAACGTACACTCATCCTGTACTCAGTCTCGAACTAACATCACTGAGAAGGAAGAAAAAGCGCTCAAGTCCCTGAGGAAGAACACCAACTACATCATAAAACCGGCCGACAAAGGAGGAGCCGTCGTCGTATGGCGACGTGACTTATACATCGCCGAGGCTGAGCGTCAACTAAACAATCCAACTTTCTATGAAAAGGTAGACAGGGATCCAACAAGCGATCATAACCAGATCGTTAAAGACACAGTTACGGATCTTATCAGGAGTAACGCTCTCCCATCATCGGCATCGAACCTTTGTCAAAAGTCCCCTCGCGTTCCAACCTTCTACCTTCTTCCTAAAATCCACAAAGAGGGAAACCCCGGCAGACCAATAGTTTCTACCATAGGATGCCCGACGGAGCTGATAAGCCAATACCTAGATGGCATACTCTCCCCTCTTGTTGCACAGCTGGATACATACGTGAAGGACTCTTCGGACGCCCTCCGTATCTTTGAAACTCTGAAGCTCTCAGCACAAGGCCCCCAATATCTGTTTACCATGGATGTTTCTTCTCTCTACACTAATATCCCTCAGAAGGAGGGCCTACAGGCAATACAGCATTTCTTGCGGAAGTTCCCGTCTCCTGACCGGCCAGATGACACCACCATCCTGCGTCTTGCGGAGCTAGTGCTGGGACTTTCCACCTTCCAGTTCAATGGAAATTTCTACCATCAGAAGAAGGGAGTTGCCATGGGAACTAAAATGGGCCCTTCGTACGCCTGCCTTTTCATAGGTTTCATCGAGGAGCAAATTATAAGGAGTTTCCAAGGCCCCAAACCGCTGCTTCTAAAGAGGTACATCGACGACTACGTCGGAGTTGCATCCTGCTCCCTCGAACACCTGAATGAGCTGATCAACCACTTCAACAACTTCCATAACTCACTGAAATTCACACATGAAATTTCCGCTGACTCGATCGCATTCCTGGACATTGAACTCAGCCTAGAAGGAGATCGAATAAAGACAAGCGTACACTACAAGCCTACTGATGCGCATTGCTATCTGAACTACTCATCATCTCACCCACCCAGCTGCAAACGCTCAATACCGTTCTCCCAACTCACTAGACTCCGCCGTCTCTGCAGTGATGATGAAGACTTCCAACAGAAATCGCGTGAAATGGCCGGTTTCTTTGAACGGCGTGGCTACCCTGAACAGGTTGTCAAGAAGGCGACAAGAAAAGTGTCTAGCTTGAGCCGGCAAGAAGCCCTGGAACCGAGGAGACAACGTAACAGCGACAGAGTACCACTAGTGTTGACATATCACCCATCAACGCAAAAGCTCGTTTCTACCATTATGGACAACACACACATCTTACAGGAAGATGCATCCACCAAGGAAATCTTCAAAGAGCCTCCTCTCGTAGCATACAAGAAGGACCGGAGTCTACGGGATCTGTTGGTCCACACGGGGTTGAAGGTCCAGGCACAGTCAGAAGCAGATTTGGAATGCGGTACCCATCCCTGTGGAAGGAGAAGGTGCAACACATGTAGCCATGTGGATAGGGCAGCACACATCAAAGGTCCTAAATACACCTGGGTTGTTCGCGATCGGTTCACCTGTACCGTTGAGAATGTGGTCTACGCGATCACTTGTACAGCCTGCCACAAGATGTACATAGGTGAGACGAAACGGAGACTAGCAGACCGCGCAACCGAACACCTCCGATCAGTAAGGCTCAATACACCGGGACTTCCAGTGGCCCAGCACTTCAACCGGCCCGGGCACACCATCAACCACCTGAAGATCGGTGTAATGACGACCTGTCATAATGGCCCAGACGAAATCCGCAAACTACGAGAAGAGCAACTAATCTATCGCCTCGGCTGCCTTCACCCCAATGGACTGAATGTTTCTTTCCGTTCTTTCTCCGTTAGGGAATAATCCTTCTTTTTTATCTTCGTTTCCTTCTCCCTCTCTCTCTTTCTCTCTCTCTCATCTGCAATTTTCTACCTCCTTGCTTTGTGACGTGCTTTCTCTTTGTTCTTTGTGACGTCCTATTTTGTACGCTTCTTGTATTTTCCTTACCTTCCTAGTTTTCTTTGTGACGTCCTACCTTGTGCGCTATTTGTCTATGTGCGCCCTTGTGCGCTTTTTGTGTTTGTGCGCATCTTGTTATGGACGCGCTACCATCACAGTGACGACGCATCTTTTATTTTGATCTGCTTCAAAATAAAGTGTCAAATGTATTGACTTGACAAAGCCCTATGGGCGAAAATTCGTCAAATTTACGTCTTCAACGGAGTTTATATTGACCTACTGTTGTGAATCTATACTTTCTTATGACTCCGAGCAGAAACTATTATTTGCTGTTATATATATATATATATATATATTTATATATATACATATATATATATATATATATATACGGTAATATAATATATATATATATATATATATATATATATATATATTCATGCAAAACCATGAGATTTATCAGGTACAAATGAACAATATCTGTCCTGTTTGTTTTTCTTTGGAGGTCTGAGTTTCGGGAACTTTCGATCCTTCAGGGTACGGAAAGTGCGTCAGTGCTTGTTTGCTTTTGTTTTCTTTATTTCTTTTTCTAAACTCATAGAGCAATTAAATGACATTGACTCATTAGGCTATTAGGACACAGCCAAACAGGTCGGCGCATCAGCAACATTAATGCGCAAATTTGGATGTATTATTAAATCGTGGATGTGGAAAATCCGTTTCCTGATTAAGAGTGTATAGGAGTAGTCCCCCCCCCCCCTTCGCTCAGGGTGTTTTATTACGGTGCTTTATTACGGTACTTTGAACATGAAATGAGACGCCGTCGTTTTGATGCGACATTAAGAGCAATTAATTATTTGATAAACCGATGAAACTCGGAACATCGAATTAATCTAATGACTCTTCGAATGTGTTAGCATCCCGCCAGATATACATAAATCCTTGTCCCAAGGGGACATTCTGTATGTCTCGATACGACACAAAATGAAAAAGAAGCAAGAAAAAAAAAGGGGGAAAAACAAGGAAAAAATGGACGATTGGCGTGACGGCATCACGTGCGATCGTAAATTTTACAAAGGGTTGCTTATGGAATTGTAAAGACTGTCTTTTCCTCGAGTCTGGAGAGCTGATGAATGATTTAGTAAGCAATTATAATGATGGCCTTCTTGACCTAGTCTCCGTGCCAGGCTGATTGTAGTTATGAATTGATTCGATTCGATGGCTTTGAGTTGATTTTTAGCAGAAATGATATCATGCGGGTCTATATATTTTTTTTTCTTCCAAGAAAATGTTATGTTATCCTTGTGCCAGAACGTATATAAAAAAGGTGATATGCTGGGTTTGAACACTGAAAATGTTTGGGTAATTGCCAGTGCATAGTTCAGAGTTTCACGCTTGTTCTAACGGTATTTCTGTCCACTTTTATCATAACTGTCATCTGTGATGTTACGAAAGGAAATCCAAACGCATAGTTGTTCACTTGAAAGCAACAGTGATAATGGAACGCATAAAACATGGCCTATCTAAGCTACCTGCCTAAGTAGTCATGTAGAAACTCAGTCGAAATCTGCCTGGCGGGAGTTTCCCCAAATTTTTGGCTTATTTTGATATCGTATCAGGTATTTTGCGGGCATCATTTCTTGTTTTTGTTTTTCTCTGTATCCCTAAATTTTTAGGCAAAAGATGAAACTCTCTGCCAGAGTGTTTATAACGCGATTTCAACTTGAACAGGCAAAATTCTATTCAACGAAATCAGGGGTCGCTTTGCTGTCACGTGACAACGCAACCTGTACACGAGTGGTTTTATAAAGTGCACCTTCAAGTTTGCGCACGTACATGTGCAATACTCGTAGGTCTAACCCTGGATAATACGCGTCAGACAGCTAACCTTAATGGAATATGTACGTGTGTGCTTCCCTTCTGCTCAAAAGTGATGAAAGCAACGACTTCACGAGTTCTTGTGTAGTCAGGTCTTGCGGGTTTATGACACGCGCCAACGATCGCGTCTTCAAAGTTTATGGGATATTGACTGCATCGTGGGCCACTATACTTGCCGTATTTATTATAGATCGTTTGTATAGTCTGGCGGAGGAAAAAATATTCTCATGTTCTCATATAGGAAAAAAAAGTTGCTTGGAGACGAAATTTTGAGGGGGAAAAAACTTGCCATTTGCCAACTTGCCGTTCTTAACTGGCGATGTGCAAAATAAGATGGCTGTGTGATTAAACATTACCTTGTCTAAGGATTTCCAGTCAGTTGAAGAATCCTTTTAAAAAATATTTCCGTATAGCTATATATGTGTATATATATATTATATATATGTGTGTATATGTATATGTATATATATCTGCCCTATATCTTGCTGAGTTTCTTCAAGTAAATAATAGACTAAGGTATCCGCAGAAGTCAACAACTTTTCTCATCCTGTCAAAACAGTTCCGTTTACCTTCGTAACGCCCATAAATTTACGTGGCAAATTTGGGTGTATATCTTATTTTGCACGCGTTGAGGGGACCGTAGACCAAGCAACTCGTCTGGTAGTTCGTCGACAACGTCAAGTTGCTTGCATGGCGAGCGTGGCGAAATGCTTAATGAACCAAACCAAGAAGAACGTGAGATTTTGTTCGTCAACTTCGTCTTCTTCAAAAATATCACACACACATGGACACACACACACACACACACACACACACACAGAAAAAGTTTTGATAAGTTGATTCCTCGAATGAAAATTCTGGACATTTTGCATGACGTGTCTATCAAGTCCGAATCTCTATATTTTGCTTTGTATAGGTTGAATGAACTCTAATATGAGTTTAGTCAACTTATCCCATGAATTTGCATATAATGTTGATGTCATTAACTGCAGGTGGTGGTGGTCCTAAGATCGTGGGACCAGAGCCAAAGTTTGTACCACATTTCTCCTTCTTTCTGTCTCGCTCTCTTGAAAAATGACGTGATAAAGTTGACGCATTTAGGCAATCGCTTAACTGCTAATGTTTCTCGTTTAGAGCTGCCATTATTGTGTGTTCCACGAAGACGTGACCACACACTCAGGGATGCCGCCATGTTGGAAACGTAATGAACATGAGAACATTATTAGGCCCTAACAGCAACATTAGAATAATGCCAAAGTGACATCGTTAAAAAAAAAGAGGAAATCATTCATGGCCGCTAATATATTCACGGATACACTATAAGGATGTGGATTTGTTGGGATTTCGAGACATTGCAAATTGAAAAGTACTGATCGCCAACAAATATGAAACAAAGAGAAGAATTTGAAGCCTTTAATCTCAATTGTCGCAAGACAAACAAGCACAAAAAACAAGAACTTTTATGAGAAAGAATCGGGTCAATTCACCAGCCCTGTGTGTGTGGGGGGGGGGGGGGAGGGGGAGGGGTGGAGAACAAAATCTCCTTTTATTGCAGCAGGAACCAGACAGTGGGAGTATACAACGAAATGTTTCCACAATGTTCCCAAAAATAATTGGGAGAATTCATTAGTATTCAGAAGATATTGATGTAAAGCTGCCTTGGGATCCATCGTCCTACTTCTTCGTCCACTGTGATCACTGACGCTTTCACAGCCAGAATGTGGGCGGTCACGGCACGACCCCCTTTCTATCTTGGTTAGATAAATACAATTCTGTAACTGTCTCGTACTCGTGCATGGCAAAGGGCATTGGAAAGTGTTCGAGACCGTTGTTTTGGGTAGACGGAGACATAGAAGTGATCTTCGAGTCCTCGCTGTTGCAGATCACCTGGAAATGTTTGTTCATTGTGGTGTGGTCCTGAGCATTCTCGCATTGACGTTAGCCGCACCGTATCGGGGATTTGAAACTCGATCTGATCTATTCCTTTGGGGGAGACGAGCCCATTAATAAGTAAGGGTATATCTCATGAAAGTAATATGACGTAATGATCTCGCTGCGCGCGTATCCTTAAATCGGCCCTACCGGCGCGCCTGAATACTGCATGAAACAGCTGCCAGCGCGGGCAGTTTGTGTTGTCGTTGTTGTTGTTTCTCATATTTGCTGTAGGCAGAGGCGACGGATGGAAGTCTTGCTCAGACCACGTATTTCTCGATCATAATCATCTTTTGAAATAGTGAAGAAAACATTCACAGTATTGCGCGCTTGTAGGCAAACATCAATTTAATGCCTTCCACGATGTTACGACAGGTGTTTGAGTCCAAACAGTCAACGAAGATTTCACGTGAGGTCAAAGACATTAGGGACAAACTGCCTGTGTATTCCTAATTGGCGAAAACTTTTGTGTAATTCCAGTCTTGTGAAGAAGGAGCTTACTTCGAACCCACGTTCGCCATGAATGTGCGGAATTTCATGTGTTGGAGATGATATTTCGATATAAGCTTTATAAGATGTTCAATCTTGGTGAACGGAAAAGCTTACTAAGTGGTTATCAGTGATGCCGGTCATAATGGAAGTGATGAAGATTATTGTGGTAAAATTCATTATCTGCTTACAATGGCAAGAATTTTTATATCAATGGTAGTGACGTTAAAAAGAAGCATAGACGGTTTCAATAATGTAATCTGTAATAATCTTTTATAATGTAATCTAATAATGTGTTAATATCTACTGCGGATAACAACTGTTTTGAGTGCACTTTTACCTATGTTCTTGGCACTAACGGTTTATGTGTAGGCGTACGGTGCAATTTGAGGAAAAAGTATGTCAACAAACAACCACGTCATTACATTAACGCTTTGCATTGTCGCTCCGACCCCCCACACTTTAAATATTGCGTGCATTTATAGGTTTTTATGCCCAACGATGTCACTGACAAAATATGACATTATATCCAAAACATCGTGATGAATTTTAAAACCCCCTTCCTCTTCAACGGAGCCAAACTCATTTTCGTCTTGAGATGAAATGACTTTAAACGTTGCTAAAAAAGAAAAAAAAATGCAACTTGCATCCCACGCCGAGTTGAAGGTAGTAGCCAACTTTATGGACAGCCAGACATTCACGATCAACGTGTGCGTGGCCTCGCGTTGCCGATTGACAGGGAGGCAGATAGGGCGGATTTACGTCATGAACCATGTCCGATTATCGAAAAGGTTGCGTCGCAGTCACGTTTCTTAGATTTGGTAGATATCTCTGATCTTATCAACATACCCACTAGATTTACACGAATGCACGTTCACATACACACACACACACACACATACACATTACACACCAACATACAGGGATTTTTCAAGACATCATCCACAACATAACTTTATATCTGCAAAAACATTTTTTTTTTTCTGTTGGCCATTAATACCTCTCTGCATTACTGCTCGTTGTTCTTTTTAATTATTGCTATAGTGATAGTAGCAGTAGTAGTAGCAGTAGTAGTAGCAGTAATAGTAATAGTAATAGTAATAGCAATAGCAATAGTAATAGTAATAGCAATAGTAATAGTGGTAGTAGTAGTAGGATAGTAGTAGTAGTTGTTGTTGTTGTTAATGATGCTAATGTTTGTTCCATAGTTTCAGTATGTCAGTCAACTATTTCTAGCTGTAACTTGTTGACAAGAAAGGGTGAAATATGAATATTGGTGCAGTTTAATGACATAGCTATTGATTATAATTAAGGCCAGTAACTTATCAAAATACCTCAAGAACACCATATATATATATATATATAACCTTTCTGAATAGTTTTTTTTTTCTTCTCCTACCCTCCCATTGTTTGCCCACCCTTCAATCTGAACCGTTAATGGCTGCGAATCACGTGACATTTTCGCTCCACCAATCTCCGCACATTGAGGCCGCGCGGAAGATGATCAAATGATGATGCCAATGATGTAGCAAATTGCGCGCGCTACTATTTATCATATACCCCACCGGATCAATCAAACTACTTCCAAAAGCGCAAACTTCCCTCGCGAGTCGTGCCATTCTCTGATTACCAAAGATATACATACCTAGAATGACACGTCGGACGTGCAGTTACAAACCACAACTATTATATCTGATATGCCATTCTCGCTCTACTTCAAAAGCTGATACGGTGCTTCCAGTCTTTAAAACCCCCTTGAATGATCGTCCTGTGAAAAGGGTACTCTTGGAGTATGTATAGGAAACCATGTCAGCAAACCACATGAATTTGGAAGGATCGAAGTATGCCAGTTTCATGAGATACAATCAATCTGCGCTGAGAGTGATATCGACTTCATGAGATTTTGTTTCTTAAAAGACGTTTGATTAACTCCCAAAGCATTATTATTGATAACACCCGACTCAGAAGATTGTAAATGCATGTTAACTTGCGTTGGTCCATGACATCCTCAACATCACTCATATGTTGCAAAATGAATATCCTAATATACGTGCCCTGTATATTTTATTTTATGATTTTTTTTTTCTTCACATCACTCGGATACGCCAAGAAAAAAAAAAACACTTCCAAACCAAAATTCTGCCAGTTACACAATCTGCCAATCATTGCTAAAATACCACCATGATAAAAGGAAAAAGATTGCAGGGAAACATACAAGTTATGCCCTGTCTAAGGGGAAGGTGCACTTCAGTGTTACTCTTTGTAGTCTTACTTTTGTTACTCATATCAATACTCTAATATATCAACAATTGGGAGATAACGTCGCTGGCATACAGAATCTTGGTTTGTTTGTTTGTTTGTTGTTGTTTTTTTGCATATCCAACTAATCTGAAGAAAAATATCTGAAGAGGAATATTATTTTAGAATATATGGCACATAAATCATTTAGATCTTCTTTTGGCTATTATGAGCGATGATGAGGTTATTATGAATCAATACAAGTCAATGTGTATTTCTAATGCATACCGAGTAGTTCTAGCACATTATTGTTACGCATTCCTCAAACCAGAGGTATATGACATTGTTTTCAGACGCCAGGGAATTGGAACCTATTAAAGAGACTGCACTATTATCAAATAAAGCGATGATCCACTGGGGAACAAGACTACCTATTGTGTTAATCATGATTATGAAATCGATCGAGACAGGACGAAATCGATCATTTTCTTAGAACATAGACGGGATAGCAAGACAGAGGGCGCCGTATAGATGAACAATAAACAAAATGAAAAACATCATTATTCTGAGCAACATTTCAAGAGACCTTTTGTGATACTGAATACAAAAAAGCAGCTGGTATTAAATTTGCAAAACACAATAGTCGACCTTTAAAAAAAAATTCCACTGCCCCATCCTACTCACAAGGGAAGATCGCATTTGTTTACCAACATCATGGGACTTGAAAAGACAAGAAAAACAGCAAGCTGTAAATATTCCGGCTTTTGTGGGTTGACAAATTATGTCCTCCTAAACCAGTGCCTGCACTATTTAATTGATACCCATCGAATTCCAAATCCAATATGACTTTCATGCCGCTATTTGTTCATTCTTATTCTGCTCGGTACACCACGGTCCTGCAATCAATCAAAATTTATATCAATTAAGAGGTATTCCTGGAAGTTAATCAATCAATACTTCTTCCTTTTTTCTTGTTCTTTTGCCTTTCCTTCTTTTTTTTTTCAAGATTTCAGTGGTATCGTCCACTCGCGAATCTTGTAGGTAGATCTGATTTATTTCCATCCAGTTACTGATGAACGACATTCATCAAATGTTGATATATCTCCATGGTACCAGCCCCGCCCCCCGTCCCTGCCCATCTATCTTATGTTATGTGTGTGCGTATGCGTGCGCGCGCGCGCGTGTGTTATGTATTTTGAGTAAATGAAATAGATATTAATATTATTATATTGGTATATGCTTACAATATGAGAGAATGTTCGTGATTTACCATTGAAGAATACGGAATAGAATAAACACACCGTGGCATAGTCTCTATGAGGTTCCTCTTCTACATGTGTCTTTCGTTCTCGCCAGAATAATATAAAGTTTTGTTGGCGTTTTTTTATATATCTTGCGCACTGTAAGTTAAATAAATTGTTTCCTATCCTTGATTTATCATATTTCCTATCTTTCCCCTCCCTCCCTCCTTCCTTTTCTCATAAGAATTAAAAGTCATGGTCAACTATGTCATACTAAGTTGTCACAAATAGAGGTAAATGATAAGAAAAGGTACAGTTCGTGTCACAACGAACAAGATATGTGTGGAATTACTATTTACAGGTTTAGAAATTATAAGCCATCCATAATCATTGAACCCCTGGCCTTTAATTTGCTACTACAGCAGTATCTGATTATTTGAAGATGAATAAAGATATATCCACCGATGGGCAATATTTTTGCAGATACAATAGTAATTGTATGCAATCTGATTATCATGCAACAATTCTTTCCGGTCGCTTACTTTCACATTAAAGTAAACAATAAGAATTGTGGATTTTTAGCTACGCTTGCCAATGACCTAATGTTCAAAGCAAACATAACCATAATTCGCAACATGTAAGTATATTATCATAAATTTTACTAATCACAATTTCTAATCATCAACAAAATGAATTGCGCTCAACTCCCTTCTACACGCGTTGAAATGATAGACGTACGTTCACTCCTCAACCATGCTATACTCTCTCCTTGATCTCGGAGCAAGTGTCTCAGATCTGCTGTAGGACGCACTGAGCATCCGTTCATTTTCTACACTGGAGAGCGATTCTTGAAGTTACCGATGTCGCGGTAAGGGCATAACGACGCAACCGAAGCACCCTCGGGCTGGCTGAGGGGGGTATACCACTTGATTCATGTCCCGACACTCGACTGTGAAGGAGTGAATTTATGCCGCTCGCAGCGCCGAGGAGGCAGGCTTGACGACGAATTTATACGACATGCTTCTCGTTCGATTGATAGCCAAGCAAGTCTTGTCTTTTCTCCTTCAAGACGTTTTGATTACACAGTTTGTGCACCACTTCAGGAGTAAGTCAGCTTTGATATCAATGGCAACACTGACTGACTCCTTTACAGTTGTTATGCGAGGAAAGAAAAACTGTAAAGCTGATGAAACAACTTCTGTAAACAATTTTGAATTTCGAAGCCCAGTCTTGACACAAACTAGGCACACACTTGGGAATGATCGCGATGTACTTCCATTTACTGTCATGTATACATAGGCGGCGATCCGGGGTGGGGGAGGGGGATTGGACGGAGAATGTGTCCCCTCCCCCCCCCCTACTCGATTTTTTTTTATTAAAAAGCGTAATATTCATTTGTTTGAGAGGTAAATGTGATGGAAATGAATTATCAAACTTTATCAATGCGGGTGGGGGGGGGAAGATTTCAAATCCATCCTTTCCACTTCTTGACATTGATAATTTATGACATGTACCCATCAAAGCAAACACTATGGGAATCTATACAAAAATATACCGCAATGCTCTCATTGTAACCAACATTGTGACTGATTAAAGGTAGTGTAATACATTTACCTTCAAAAGGTAGAACTTATGGTTCACTCAATTATTTTCTGGATATGAAATGATAGGCAAGATTTTAGTTCAGTGACAAATTCTGTATTTTTTGGTGTGATTCATTGTGACGTAATTTTCTGTGATTCAATATGACGTAGGACCAAGCATATTTTTCGTGATATGAGCATAGCCCAACACTACTGTAAACAGACCTTTGTGTTTATATTGAGACAGACTGTTATACATTCCAGTGAAGTATCACCTATTTTATAACTTGTGATCTTGGTAATATTCTATAATTGTAGTTTTTCTCTGTTATTTTCGAGAAATGCGAAAAAAAATATTATTGAAATTGAAATTATTCATATTGATAGATCATTGTAATCATTATCATTATTATTAGTAGTAGTAGTACACTGTAGTAGTATAATAGTAGTATAGTAGTAGTAGTAGTAGTAGTAGTAGTAGTAGTAGATTGTAGTGTGTTTGTTTTGTTTTCATTAATTAGCATTTTCTTTGTTGCAATTATTGTTACCATCATAATGAGAACAAATATCAATATCAACATTAAATACATGAAAACATCTGTCTGCATACAAATATCTATACATAGACACGTCCAATCGTGACGTGCTTGCACACACACAAACATAAACGTACATACGCAAGATCACGCGCATAAACGATCACGTGAGTAGAAAGAACGCTTGTTGCGGAGCGTAATTACGGCTTTCAAACTACAGTACAATATAATAGATCTGTTCTTCGCCAAAGGAGAATAATTGTGTAAATTAGAGCAGGATTACTATAAAGAACGTGATTTCGCCAGGGTAAGATTTCTCAAGGTTTGCTAGTCTGGATAATCATCCGTTTATCATCTATAGCTTTCTAATTATGTCCATTCATCTCACATGGTTCTGCTTTGCGGGCATGTCCAATTTATTTTCAATGACACTTGAAAATAAGTGCCTCATTTCAATAGACACTTTCAGTACACTTATAGGGTAACATTATAGAAAGAAAAGAAGATTGCGATCAGAAAATATCGTTATCCCCCTCCTCATCTCCCATATTTCTTCAAAAGGTGCGTGCAGAAAACACCAGGCCAGTATTATACAGATAGCATGATGCACAATCGTATGATGTGCCGTACTTTTCCACAGCCCCCCATGTCATCTGCGGATAACATTATAATGTAGTCTTTGCTTATGTTGCGGGAAGAGAGTCCTGAAACACTCGAACCATTGCCTACCTAATTAGATCTCGACTGAGTGCGTAATTTTTTCTGCCAGCATTCAGCGAGTTTTTTTGTTGGTATCGTGTTTACTTTGGGCTCTCTGAGGTATACGCCCATGGAGTCTTCTCTTCGTGTTTGCCTCCAGCACTTGGACAAACACAGCTATGATAATGGGTCTCTGTTATCGCCATTCAAAAAAAAAAGAAAAATTAGGAATAAATGACCTTCGGTTCAGTAAGCTTCCTAAGAGAAAGAGAGCAGAACCTATTACAAAAATGACAATGGTGGTTTTTAAGATCGGAAAGCCGTATTGACTGCGGATTCGAACTGCGCCTGTCTTTTTTTTGTGTGTGTTGTTTTTTTTTTGTGTGTTTTTTTTTTTTTTTGCTATCGATAGCTTCATTTCGAATTTTTTGACCTTAAAATAATAGATTGGCGCAAGACGAATAAATGATGCAAAAAAAAAAAAAAAACGATGGTGGATAGTCGTTGGTAACTTTATACACTGAAGTATGATGTCTTGGAACAAAATGATCAGGAAAAGGATTTGCCATAAGTTTACCTTTTCCAAATCTACATTGATAAGAGACTTAGATAAAATGATATTCATTGATACTCCGATATCTTTTACACTGCCTCATCAACCACTGTTTATACCTCCTCATGTCTCAGGTAATTCAAAATATATTGAATGGGATTCAATAAACGCACTACCCAACCTACTTCATTCATCTGAAAGATAGATACTGCCCATCAAATAGCTACAACCCCCACCTCTCTTTCTATTGCGTTGTTAGTACAAAAAGATATGCGAATCACTGCTTTAAAGTGGGGCGACGAATTAACGCCTATCGTCATGTTCAAGGCAAAGTACCTAAAGAGGCAGAGAGTCGATTCAGTCTTAATACGGTCATTGAGTTATAGGAATACGTAAATTCATCGCTAGTTTTTAGTATACAATGTATTTCCAATTTAGCCCCCCCCCCTGGTAAGGACACTATTCTCACCGTAGGCTCAACTATCTGAATTGATAGTATGCAGCAATGTGAATTGACGAAAAGCCGGCGCATGAACTGAAGTCTGAAGAAAATGCAAATGAAAAGCAATTTTATGAATATTATTTTAACTGTGCGCACATTGTGAAAACCTGCTTACACAGACCCGGGGGGGGGGGGGTGGGGAGTAAAAGTGGTCTTCATGCGCAGGCTATATTTTAAGACAGGTTCATTCATACCCATCTTATACACTGAAGGGAAGCAAATTAAGTGGTCTCAATTAATGAGTGCTTTAAGCGCTGGACGCTTAAGCAGATTTAACTTATATGATATGTCATTTATAAAGAACCTTCATATCAATATGATTTAATTTCATTTCTGTTTTTCATTTTCAAAGAAATTATACAATCATAGACACAACATGAATATATATATATATATATATATATATATATATAGATAGATAGATAGATAGATAGATAGATAGATAGATAGATATACATAACATTTCTCTAAACCAATAACAATTTGTGACAGCAAATAACATCAGAACCGTGCATTATTTTCCAATGTTTCTTTACTATCTATAAGCACCGCTATATTATGTACTATACCCCTCCCCACACACACACACAAAATGATTTGATTTTGCCGTTATCAATGCGCGTGCAAATTACAAGTGAATCAAATTTTGGGGGTTGTATGAAAAATTCGAGTGATGGACGTACATTTTGCAAATAACCCCAAATGCCATGCTGTTATCAACGACTGACAAAATACGAACGAAAAATAGCGTGAGACGCCTTTGCCTTTGTTTATATTTTCCATATTGCTGAAGAGGCTTGAACTGCATATACATTCCATCACAGGGGAGATAGAAATTGTTTGTATCGCTATCTAGCAAAGCGGGGGGGGGGGTGCTGACGGCTGGAGTTACGAAAATGATTTGTGTGTTTGGTTCTTTTTCCACGTTTTGCTTTGTTCTATTTCCTCATTTCATTTGGTAAAATATAGATAAAGTAGTAAAAAGGAAATTGTCTTTTGCTAACAATTTCCTTTGACAGCTATCCGTCTCCCTTTTGCAAGAGTGCATTTGTAACGTTGATACATCGAATTGCAATCACACACACACACACACACACAAAGAAAAAATGAAACAAGAATAGTATCGGAAAGCAGCCGCTTGAGAAGAGCCCTCATCTTCATTCGTCGCCGCACAAAGCTATATGATGTTGCGTTTCCTCTCTAAAGAGGAACGCATACACGGAGTTTTCTCAACATTCATGAAGCAGGATCGATACCAGGGTATCGATTAATCCTTGATCACCTAGGAGACTGAATAAACATTCGCCGGATAATTCTGCTTTTCTTACCGATAGCTTCGATTGCACGAAATACTGCACATCAAACATTGTGTGTTGCCGGTTTCATCCATCGCTCCCTTGATTATCGATCGATCTGATTGAGTCATTCCAAATTTATGTAATATCTTTTTTTTTCTTTCAAGTTTATTTACTCTTGGTAATATCGCTTCTCGTTTAATTAAGCATAATTCAACCATATTCAAAGGTTGTTGGAGGCATAGGTCACTTTTGCCATAGATAGGCCTACTTCGTCATAGTTGACGAATTTTCAAAGCGGTATCAGGAGCAATGGAATGCACGCAAAGAGTAGTTTATGTATTCAGTTGGCATTGAATATATAAAACGAAATAAAGAAGAAAAAAAAAGATTGAGTTTTAGGCCCAGTGAAAGCGGTAGCTCAACCAAAGAATCTGGACAGCATACTGAAGACGTTAAGGGTTTCTTCTGCGAAGGCGGCCGCTGTGCATTAAGTCTTCGTTTCTGCATTACTTGAACACTGTCCACTGTCATTCCTTATCTCCACGCACTGATGCGTCTGACCGATCGCACTACCAGAAGCAAGGGACGCGAGGCGGGATTTCAGCGCCGAGTGAGGGAGGGGGAGTGATGGAAGAATATTTGCAGACCGGTGATGATGAGTTCACGCTATAAATAGCATTTCCCCGCGTATTTACTGCGCCCATTTTGATGGGGGACCCATCGATAACCGTATCATCACTTTACTTAGTGAGACAACCATGAGTGGGTGATGAGTGCAGCAGAGTATCGGTTGCCTCTAAGCCCTTTTATACATAGGGTTTTGGTCAACTTCGCTATATCTCGGCGCCATATTGGCGACTATACGAACCGCCCGCGCGCGCAAGGCGAAACTCGCGCGAGCACCAACACGGCACAACCTGACGGAATGTCAAAGTCAAATTGTTAGTTTCCTATGATTGTAGATATAGATGATAACACTACAGGAAGAAAAGAAAATATGTAATAATGTTTAATGCATCTGAAATACAAACAACAAACAACAAACAATAAAAACAGGAATAGAGCGAAAAAGGTAGAAGTGTTGATGGTCACATTAGTTGCAGTAATAAACGTAACTTTAAGTAGTAATGATAAAATATTACGATTATCATCGACGATTTATGTTATTACAATTGTTATTGTTATGATCATAATCAAATCGATTATTATCATAATATCTTTTTAATATCATATTGATTTCATTATCATCACCATTGACCATTAACTTTGTCATCATAATCATTTTTATCATTCTGTCGTGCAAATGTCATATTAGCATTGGTAGAATGGGCTAGCTGTAATGAAAGACAGTAGATGGAAGTCGGGCATTTTTTTTTTTACAGATGCACGTGTGTTGCTGACTAACCCTAATTCCTTTCTTTTTACTCTTTGACACAATGAATAATGTTTTGATGTGCTGTCTTTGATGGGTGACGACGAGGATTGTTTCTGTTTTATAATGATCTAAATAATCCCCATACATACACAACAAGCGAAACCTTCAGTGTTTTGAAAATGACCCAATTTAATGCGAGGTAAGCGATTTAAAAGATCACAGACATCTACTCTCGCCTGACGGCCCGCGTCGAATATGTTTACGGGAATCACGAAGATCTCTCTCTCTCTCTCTCTCTCCCTCTCTCTCTCTCGGAACAGACGATGAGATTCTCTTCCCGACGGCTTATCCAGGATGGCGGAAGGGCGAGTCCCTCCACCCCTGGTCTATTACGTATGTTTAATCCCCCATCTTCGTTCATGATGGCTATTTTTGTCATAAACAGCGTCCGCAGACAACGAGCTCAAAGGAGTTCACTGAAAATAGAACTTTGCAGAGTTTACCACAAAACATACACATCAGAGAACGCTGATCTTGTGGAGAGCAACGCCTTGCTATCCGATTGAGTGTATTGCTCGGTAGTACGAGAGAGAAATATACAGAGAGGGAAAGAAATAGAGAGAAAGACAGAAAGAGCGAGGGAGAGGAAGAGTTTGAGATAAGTATAAAGACAGACTGAGCACTTGGCGCTGAAAAAGATTTGGTAATACGTATAGTTGTAATGTATATCTAGGCGAAAATTGAAAGGGCAGTTTTTATATTAAAATTCATTCACATGATGGTTAACATATATAATACATGTATATACTGCATGATGAGATAGCGACTCATTTGGGTATCTCTATGCTTCCCCCGCTATATGGACAGGTGTTTGACTTTCATGTCCATTGAGGTCATTCCCTGAATTTGCGCTGTACCGAGCAAATTGGTTCGTAGAAGATTGTGGTCGTATTTTATATGGCAGTGGTGGATCCAGGCGGCGGCGCTCCGGGCGCGCTCCCCCTCTTTATTTTTTGTAAAAAAAAAAAAAAAAAATCGGGGGGGGGGGGAGGGGTCGAGTGCGCCCCCTTTAATTTTGTAAAGGCACCTCCCCTTTACGGAATTCCTGGATCCGCCCCTGATACGGTTTATCATTATCATTTCATCCACTGACGGAAGATAAATGGTTGATAGCAAATCTCCTACAGCTGAGAATATGAGAATTAATTATAAGACATACATACGCACACATGCATACACACTTACGCAGACACACGTATATATATATATATATATATATATATATATATATACGGATTTTGTAACAAGAAAGAGATATTAAGTATGAATATTGACATTATAAATCTTGTTGCAAGTAATTCATGGGGGGAATGACATAATTAGAACTAGAACAGAATGAGAAATCTGCCACCTGACTTAGGACAGCAATGACCGAGTTTTCTTGACTCCATCATCCCAGCGAGAGCTCGACCTTAATCACACACCCTCTTATCTCCGTCAACCAACGACAGTCCATTTTTGCGAGTATGTTTTCTCCTCTCAACCCGAGTTTTATCTTGACAGGAATCTTGCATTCGTCAGTGGTCGGTGATGTCGATCACTTTTTAATATCTAATGGCAGCATAAAGTATATCTAGATCAACCCATCATGCAACAGAAGAAGAATTTCTGAGGTTTAACGCTGTATACTTCCAATAAGAGTTTTACAATGATATTCCTTGCTCTTGATTCAGAAGTTAGAGTAAGAATAGTCTGTAATTTCAGCCCTTTGTTCACCCAAAGTTGTTTGGTTTGATCGTGACAGTTTCAAAATCATCTCAATTTCATTGTTCTCAAATCCGCATATTTCTTATTTCTTAGTCCTGATTTTGTGCAGATTTCAAGATTTTGACCAGTTTCATCTAAATGTAAGAGGGCAAGATAATAATTTCTGCAGTTAAGTTATCCCAGGGCTTGATGTGTTTAATACCTGCATCACATCTGTTATAAAATGCTCAATGAATGCTCGATAAACTGTAAATAGATGAAATTTGGATATATAAGGATATTGACTTATTGTTTTTCGAGTGACCCACATTTTACAAGCTCCGCTTCTCAGTAGACCGCTTTTTCCATCACTTCAATTTTGTCATTAAAGCAAATTATGCATTGTTTCTATCTAATTGCATCAAAACTTTGTGATTTTCTTTCGTACAGTTGTTAACAAAATGGTTCAAATGTGTATGCTATTTGTATGACATGTCATTTATTTCATTGGATGGTAATAAATCACAATTTGATATAAAAAATGAATTGAATATGCACACACTGTAGTGGTCAAATAGGTAGCAATGAAATCCTTCTCAATGGATGTGGGATGAAATGAAATAACCATGTGGAGCTGTTTCTAAAAGTCGTGGCAGAATATCGCTTTTGAAGTTAATAAACGTAAAGAATCTTTCTTTATAAAGACTTCATTTTAGAACTCCTGATACGTTGAGAGGCTCCAAGAAATAATATTGCCACTCAAAAAAGGACAATCACCAGTCAACGATAGATAGATAAATATCATTATTTTTCTTTCTTTCTTTCTGTCTACCTTGACTTGAAACACGTTGTTGCTTCCAGATATTTGGACGTGTTTCCTGCTTCAGGGCAAAACGCTCTCCTCTAATGAATTTCCCTTTTTCTCCCACATTATACCGTCTCCTGGATTAGAAACGTTTTGGCAGTTATATTGGCTGGACATGAGCGACTCTCAATACAGACGTGAAAAGATTGACATTTTCTACCCCATGCCGTCTGTACAAACAACAATTCTATGCTTTGGCGCAATGAACGGTGCATTGGTTAAGAGAGAGAAAGGGTATAGGGGAAGACAAAAAGTTTATCACTTTATAATCATGCAATTGATGGTGAATGTTTGGCGAAGGCGATTTTCAAGAAACTTCTATATCTACACGTAGTAATCCAGTGTCAACCATTTTTCTCACCATATTCCCATGACTTCCATAGCAAAATGTCCAAAATATGGCCTCAAAGGCACCATATTGCAGTTCAGTTCATAATGACTTTGAAAACTCCCGCGCCAAACTTGCCGAGGTTCCATTATGAGTCAGTTCGCGAGAGGATGTTGCTGCTTGTTACTTTTCTCTCAAGACAGTATATCTGACTTGCGTCTTGCAGTGCTCATAGACTTAAGAAATCTATAATGGTAATGATTATGATAACATTAGTAATGATGACAAAGTATGACACTCATGATTTAAATACAGAGGGTTGGTTTTTAATCATAATCATGATGATGATAACTATTTAAATGATAACAGAGGTAACAATAAAAATGACTATAATGATATCAACACAAAGTGATAAAGATTAAAATCATGATCGTGATAATTAATATCATTATCTTCATTTGTATCATTAAAATGATCATCGTCTTCATTATTGTCGCAATTATGATTAGATATTTTGTTGGAGTAACCCAGTCTGTCCATTTTCACTGGTAGCTCTACAAGATTGTCCCTATATATATAGTCATTTCCGTTTCCCTCAGCAGTGCCATGTAGCCAGCTTTTAACACCTGTATTAGGGAGGGGCATTGTTAACATACACCTTGATAGCAATCTCACAAATCTCCATATCAGCACCGACTCTTTCCGGGTCATAACCTGACATGGAATCCGTCTCCACTGGTTCCTCAACGCCATGAGCGTCTACTTTACCTGGACGGAAAAATCCACCGGTTTTGCGTTGTTTGTTTGTTTGTTGTTGTTGTTGTTGTTGTTGTTGTTGTTGTTGTTGTTGTTGTTGTTGTTGTTTTTGTTTTTTTTTTGCATTAAAGTGCTGAAGCTGGAAAGGCTTGCATATACGTACAACCGACTACCATGACATTGATTATAATAATTGTCTGCCTCAGACTAACAGGCAAAGGGTTTTAATCTTTACGACTCAGAAAGAAAAAAAAAGATAATAGAGTCAGTTTTCCGAAAATGGAACTTTGACATTGAACAACGGACGAGGCGGACAAATTCGAAGTCTCGATCTCTTATTGGATAGTTACCTCATCTACTGAAACACAGTGTTGCTACTTATTGACTGCCCTCCTTATACTATAACCAACTTCATCACCAGGCCTTCAAATAGTCTTACCTTCAATAGTTGGCGCTCCATATCAGAGGCGAGACAATCATCTTCAGCGGTTGTCGAGGCTAAATATGCATGATATTGTAAACTTGTGTCCTAGCTTTGTAGCCATTGGAAATTAAAAAGATTTTCTAAGATGTGCTCTAGCAAAAGATTCTTCAGTATGTGTTCGTTCAATATTCAGATTGACATGGCACAGCTAGTTGATGAATTCCATATGCTTCGGAATAACGAACTGTAACCTTGATTTTGAGGTATTTGCGGATAAGGTATGCATGTTCACCATGTTGTATCTTGAAAGGATATAAGTCCAACCCAATATTGTGGTGTTCGGTATGAAAGCAGAAAAAATCATAGGAGTAGATCAGGTAGAGATTGAAGAGAAAATCAGACACTAATACAAAATGTTATATTTTTAGAAATTGTACAAGCTAATCAGATTAAGGTAAATTGGTAACTCTGTATTATACCGCTGTTGAGTAGCTCTCCATTTGCTTAGTATAAAAATCACTAATTTTAATCTTTCTTGAATATTCGGCACGAACAGATATTACTTGCTAAGGATGATATTATTACTCTAACTTCATACAAAGAATAGGCCTAATGCTTGGGCTTTTTTTTTCGTCGGGAGAGGGGAGAAAATGAATATTGGTGACATTTTGTGTACAAACCGACTGAAAACTGCTCAATACAAAGATCACACAGAGTTGTCACTCTTTTATGCATCCGATTGTTATCCCAAATTTTCACCAATCTATTTATGATGATTTTTCTGTGTTCATAACAAAGCAACATTAAACCAGATGGACTTTCCCTTTAATTGAGTGTGTCTGACTAGATCTGCATTACAAAACAAATGATGTTCATCTCCTCAAGCCGTTTGCTTATCCATCACCCCCCCCCCTCAAAAAAAGGAAGAATATATGTTTGTTTTCTTAAATTTGACATGTCCCTTTCTTCCTCCAGCCCCAACCGCTCTCTTATACCTCGTAAAAGCTGATAACTGCGTGCGCGTTGCTATGGCAACCGTACCACCTCGTATTGCAGCAAAATTGCAACTTGGCATGATAGCATCGATTCGGAAACGAAGGACGCGATGTTTCCAGAGAGCCGTATATTCGCAGCGATGCGGATAGATAGATAGATAGCCTGTGTATTGTTTGAGGAACTAACCAAGATTGTACAAACTGGTGGTCATCGCTTCCCAGATTTATACATGTTCATGACTGTTCGTCAAAGATACACTAGCGAGACGATGACAGGAGTCAAACAATGTGATTACATACGAGATGAAAATTAATTTATTTCTCGAGGTAGCGTGCACATCCAGCAATAGAAGGCTCAGGCAGCTAGAAAGTAAAGTGGGTGTGAGAGCTTTAGAATGTACATAAATTATCATTATATATACACACACACCTTGACACACACACAGACACATACAAACAAATTGCATGGATGTATCATTCTTTTTCAATCAATAAAATATGAAAGAAATCTGATACTAACATGTTGCCGTCTTGAGTTGTCATGGTATGATTAAATCAGGTGGTTTTACAGGTTATGTTAACGTATGTGACGTAAAAGAGTAAAAGAACAGACAGTGGTAAATAGTGATACCTGTTGGAAGTATCGAAACTAAAAGTAATATTGAGAAACACCGTGCATGGTGTAATGGTTCGAGAAATTACACCATGTTTTGTCAGAAACGGACGAGTTGATGAATATGATGATGAATATGAATATGATGATGATGATGGTGCTGATGGTGATGATGATGATGATGATGATGATGATGATAATGATGATGGTGGTGATTGTGATGATGGTGATGATGATGAGGAGGAGGAGGAGGAGAAGAATGGTGATGATGGTGATGATGATGGTGATGATGATGATGACGATGATGATGGTGATGATGATGATGAGGAGGAGGATGGTGATGATGATGATGATGATGATGATGATGATGATGATAAACAGCATTTATATAGCGCCATTAATTGTCTGTAAAGAACATTCAAAGGCCCCCGGCTCCCACAATTTGCCACACATTATTCACTAAGTTCCTGGAAAAGATAGGTCTTTAGCTCAACTTTCAGTAGTCACTTCACCGAGTTACACATGCTTGGCACGGCTATGCGACTCCAGGTAAAAAAGCGTCTCCCGTGAATTGCAGATTTGTAGATTACTGTCATCCGTAATGAATTATTCCGCCTTATCATATCCCCAATCTACAGGGGGTGAGGTCTGCGATATGATTATGTGCATAAATTTAACGGGACCTTGGATGTCATGTTGTGTGCCATTTTTCATCAAGATGACTTGTACTGATGCTAAGATAAGGGGAGCATCTCTTCTTACAGCAAAAAGAATAAGTTACATATTGTTTTCTTTATGTAGACGTTAACACGAACAAAGGCTGTTTCTCAGTTTCGTTTCTGTTTTTGTTTATCTTTTCAGCCGTATTGTCTGATTCTTTTTTTTTCATAAGCGTTAAGATGAGTAGCAAATTATACGTTCACACGTTCCTTTTCAAATCTAAGCGATACTTTTCATTACTGTCAACATTGTGTGAACATATCGCTTTGACACTACCCAGGTTCAATGTACTCTGTTGTGTAATGTGATTCCAATACAATACAGCATAATTCATCCAAGTGAATGCGGGAGGGGGGGGGGGGGGGCGATTTCAGCACCTTTTCAATCGATAAAAAGAAGAATGACCGAATGATTGGATTAGCCCACTCTTCTAACGAGAAGTCAACCACGAAGCCACGATGCGATGGACTAGCCTAAAGCCTTAAAACGGTCTCTGTGTCTGCGGTTGCACTAAGTATCCCCCTCTGTTTATGTGTACACACACACACACACACACACACACACACACACACACACACACACACACACACACACACACACACTCACACACACGCACACACATATACACACACACACACACACACACGTACACACACACACACACACACACACCACGCACGCGCACACACGTACCTGTACATTTTAGTATAGCGACAGAGAGAAATCAAACATACAGACAATAGCAACTATTCAAGATGTAAAATGTGGCGCATGATTTTGCGAGTCTCTCATTCGGTTCGATTCATTGCAAAGTTGTTTTCTCATTGTTTGTTTGGGTTTTTTTTCTTGGCCAGCTCGGCATTAAAAGTTTTCATATTCGACTGATAGGCAGGCAGCTGTTATTGATTATCCAAAGCACGAAACATGTCAGTCTGCGAGGTATCAACAGGTGGACAGGTACGGCGTATCATTGTTGTAGCGAGCAACAATGAGAAAGGCAACGTATAAAGATTATGAGTGACAGTGGCCACGGACTTGCATTTTGCTGTACCTAACATGGTATCGCTTTGTCAAATCCATTTTGTCATAATATCGACACCACCCCCTCCCTCCTCGATTGATGGGTGCTTATATTCCAGAAGGCACGACCATCGATGTTGCAACGTGATTATCGAGATGTGCTACAGGTTTGGCTAAGTCATGTGTTCGCAGTCAGGCTATAAATGATTATAACGATGAGTTGTTTGTGAGGAGCAATATGGGGGGGGGGGGGGTGATTAGTGGGGAAGCGCAAAACTAGGATGTGATGTAACCTATAATGTGCGACACGATACGGTAATTTTGCGATGATCCCAGCAGGATCGTGAGGCGCAAAGGCTTTAGCATTCGTGATCAGAGATTCGATTTATTTTTGTTGTCATACTCGTTTCCTATCAACGGGTAAGTCATTAGACATATTTTTTTTCAAAGAACATCTTTTCTTTGAATTTCCTTTATGATTAATTTGAAAATATTATGACAGGCACATGACAGCTCCAACCTTCATGTACTTAATCAAGAAAACAAGCGTCATGACTTGAGAAGAAACGAATCACTTATAGTTACATTTTGTAGTTCCAACGGAATCTCTTCGTTTCAACGCAGTCTTGAAAGATATCAATTCAGTCTGAGTGATCATCAATGCAATAAATGATTTCAAAAGCCCTCCAAATTGTACAAATCCGGTCTGTAAAGTGTCTGACAGCTTTACAAGACAGATCCGGACTTATGATTTGGAGCTTTGTGACCCAGCAGAGCGGACGACGGCCTCTCAATGTTCAGGTCCGCGGTTCGAACCCGTGAGCAAGAGAGGTAGTGACACTGTAAAATACTTCATCCTCATTGTCATTAGGATGGGTCTCCAGCCATACTCCCAATGATTCTTGTTTATGATCACTGTTGCTTCTTTAGCTGTCACATTAAAAAACAAACAAACAAACAAACAGACAGACAACGGGAAATTCGAGTCAAAGTCATAAAATGTCAGCTTGGCGGGAAAGAAGAAACTGATGTATCTTATTTCTTCTGTGAGGCTGTGTTATTACATAGGACTTAAAACTACGATTACTCCGCTTCCCTGGAATCACCTGTTTTTTCTAAATACTTTATTTCCTTTTCCTCCGCTCTTTAAAGGGAAATGGAACCTCAAATGTCAAAGTACACGGTGCATTGGGTGAATGCGGCAATATTAGTAGAAAGTATATGAGCGAAGTTTGACAAGAAAAAAAATGGGCAACGACTTTTTAAAGTTTCGGTGCAGCCATTGCTGGATGAGAAGACTTACTCCAGTCCGTTACGTCAGGTGTGGGAAACAAAACAAAGAATTAGAATATTCCACATTTTTTCATTTTTATAAAAAGTGCACATTTCCTCGACTTGTTACTGACATGTGTTGAGGGTATTATTACCCCCGCTTTCTGAAAGAGGAAAGTCAAGTTCTAGTCATTATACTGGAAAAGTATGATGTTATACTTTCTTGATATGCTTGTCCATACATGACGTCACCAAATGTTGCAGTCTTATCATCCAGCAATGCACGGAAGCACCGAAACTTTAAAAAATTCATAACTATTGATTGGGTTGTCCGATTTTCCTCAAACTTCGCTCATGTGTTCTTTTCAATATTGCTGCATTCCTCGATCTACCTATAATCGTTGGGTTCATTCCCGTTTGAATTGGACACTTCAAGAAAAAGAAATGTCATAAGTTTGTAGGATGCCCGGCCTCCTTTGCATTGCTTTGCCAACTTCTAATATGATGATCCTTCCGTAATGCTGCATTCATTGTTACATTACTGTTTTTACGTTTTCATTAACTGCTGTACTGTTACTTGCTGTAGCGTAGTATTTTGTTAAGAAATGAAAATGAATGAACAAAACCGATATGAACTGTAATACAGTCATCTGATTAGTGTGCAAATTGTTCCTTCTTTTACTACGAGTGGCATTGAAGTTGATTGAAACTGACTTTGTGTAATGAAAAGCTAAAGCTGATGCAAAGCAGTTTAATTCAGACGCCCTAAATGAGATGACCCTATCTGTATTTCACTGTCACGGATTCACGAAGCTTCTGGCAAAACTCACTTTTGCTTGAATAAAACATGAACACCGTTACACGGCGCCGTTCAAAACAAGAGAACTATTCATCGAAATAAATTCAGGTCCTAAACGGTCTGTAAACAAGTTGAGTTACTTTGCTTTGCACACTAGATAAAATATCAAATTGACAATTTCCGTTGATCGCCACTTAATCTTCTCTCTGGCAACCAGCAGAATTGTAACTCACGTATACAGCAAGGTTTTCAATTTGTCCTATTTCCATTTTCAAAACTGGTTGATATGATGCATCATTTCTTGGAGGTATATGTGCTTTGAAAAGTGGTGCGAAGACACTATCTCTGGGTTGTGTAAAGATACAAAGATATGATAAAGAATAAAAGAATGAAAACAACTAGAAGGCAACACAAGACAAGATTTTTAATTTCGGTTTACCTAGATTACAATTACATTTCTTTCTAATCTATTCGGAATGTTTATGTGATGATTGCGTATTTTGTGTTATACACTTTGGGATTTTTTTTAGGGGGTTGTTTGTTTTTTAATTGCTGATCAGGCCCCTCTGTATAAAGACTCTCAATAAACAAATGTATAATGATAAAACAAAATATACATTTCATAGTGCAATACATACCTCTATTACCATGATTTTGATATTTTTCATGTTTGATTCAAAGTCACATTGAACTTTGCCTATGACTTATAAAATAAATGTGTGGTTTTTTTTATCATCCCGCATTACAGATAGCAATTTCATTCTGGCCAACGCCCGTGTCGTGGACTATCCGATCGTTTACAGCAACGATGGGTTCTGTAAGATGACCGGATACAACCGCGCAGATTGTATGCAAAGGAGTAGCACGTGTAACTTCATGTACGGCGAACTGACCAATCAGGATGCAGTAAAGTCGATTCAGGAGGCCTTTGAAAAGCTTGATGCAGTACAGGTGGAGCTGCTTATCTACAAGAAGAGCAGTAAGTGGAGATTTTTTTTTTATTTCCCTCCCAGTGTTTTGTTTGTTTTGGTTTTTTTTTTCCGTTTCGATGCCTTATTTTGGAACAAAGAGCCTTGTTCAGGCTACTGTTTTGCATCTGTTGTCAGTCGTGAGAGGTCGCTGTCTTTCATACACGAAGTTTGAGCCATTCTACTTGATGATACTTTCATCCATATTTGAGGAGTGTTAGAAATAGAGGAATATTTTCAGGATGTATGCAATTCAGCCTTGATAGTACAAGAGCCCCTTGTAGGCTCCTTACGTCTTAATCCGAGAGACGATGAGTTTTTTTTTTTTTTTATTTGCAGCGTTTCCAGGGGGAAAAAAACCAGGTAAATCTGACTTGCACTGATGGTTTTACAGTATCTCTGCTTTGTGTCAATATACGAAGATATGAAAAAGAAAAGTCGATAAATGTTTTAGAAAAGTTAAAATGTAGCCTATGAGCAGGTGAGTGTCAGGATATACCATAGTGACATTTCACCAGTAGAGTTGCATTAACCAACTGGGACACGATTTACTGTTTAATTACACTGATATTTGTTCATTAATTAGACCTATCATCATTGTGACACCGTCAAAGTGTCAAATATTTGTGTGCTCGATGTGATCCTCCATGAGTTTGAAAAAAGTTTCACTTAAAAAAAATAATAATAAATTGAGATACTATATACAGACAGTTGGACATTTCCTTTAACCTCTCGGATTGATAGATGAGTGGAGAGTGGGAAGAAGACTAATTCTCGTAGAATATTTAGGATCGATTTCTTCTTCCGATGTGATTCTGTGTTGCGCACCTTCGAAAGAATTTGGAAATCACCAGATACTCCAATAAGGATTGCTTCACACCTTCGTATATGAAACCAAGTTTGGCAATTATAACACACATACCCCAACAGCGGGTTAAACAACGTGGCTTATGACCTTATTCGTATTCAGAGTCTGCAGTGCCTTCCCTACATAAAAAAGGAGAAACAAATTGGTTTCACACGATTACCGCGTGCATCTTCTTAAATATTTAACGAGAGTTGGACAGCGAAGATTGATGTAGCTCGCCCACAAGGGATCATACTACTGCCCTTTGTTTAGAGTTCAAACAAACTGGCTGCACTACAAGGCTGTAGAAATCACGTCCTTTTTCTGAGATCTGTTGTAGTGTATAGGGACCTAAACATCTTTGTATGTACTATGTTCATAAAAAGAAGCTGTTGAGTACTAATATAATGAATGATAATCAAAGGTAAGTCATCATTAGCCGTACAGCGTACAGGGTATTCGAACGAATACAGAAAGGAACAATTAGATGAATGCGTCTACTGGAAACGGAAGGAGTGAGGGCGCCCTTTTGAATTTAAGAGACAGAGAGAGTTGGTTGCTACCAAAAATTTCTCTTGAAAGAAGATTTCATGACATTTTGGGAAGCGCCAATGGATACATGAAAGGTGCTGAGTAGATGACCTACAATATAGATTATCATGTCGTCAGGAAGATTCGTGCCAATTATTTCAAGCTTTAACCGCGACACCATGATGCATTTAGTTTGACATAGGGAGCAGTTTTTGGTTATTACGAGAAGAAATGCCCTGACTGATAAGTTATAACACATTTATACTGAGAGTTAACCCACTTCAAGCGAGATAACTTCCAATATAAAAGCTCGAAAAATATTTAGCCCATGCTGAAGTTAGCCAAATCTACGTTGGAGTTCGAGTCCGTTTCAGGCCACTGCAAGCGTCCAAGCCATTGATCCAAGCCTTCAACAATGTTCACTAATGTTTGCTTTCGAATGTTTTTTTATGTTGATTGAACCTCCGATAGGCTAGGGTGGCTAAATTTATCTCTCTTCAGAAGCGGACTGGAGTCACGCACAGTAAAAAGGGGGTGTGAAATTGCATACTCTAAGGACGCTGTTAATCAATATTCTGTAAACTACCTAATCACAACGTTAAATTTTCCCCATGCATACGCAAGTGACTGTACCAGGGTTATTAAACCCCAAAGTTTTGATGGAGATTGTTCCATGTTTGATAGAGTTCATGCGTGTTGCAAGGATCCAGTGGCGCCAGCAGCGAAAATAAGTGGGCATTTAAATCAATTTAAGACCATGGTCTGTCGCTTCCACTGGATAAATGCTCATAATCTATCAATAGTTTTACCTTTAGAGTCCACTAATCAGCATAATTATAGTGGGGCAGTGTTTGGATAATATACCAGTATCTACGTTGACTTTTATGTCCGTGTACGTGTCCATGTGTGTGTGTGTGTGTGTGCGTGCGTGCAAGAGAGCGATAGAAAAAGAGAAAGAGAGAGGGTCCCCATTGCCATGTGAATGCAGTCTTTTAAAGGCATAATTTACCATTTGCAGATAAGTAAAAACCCAGCATTGAAGTTTTAAAATAGTTAAAAAAGTGTGAGTTAAGGATAGAAACAACCACTGTAAAAATTTGAATCTGTATAATCGATGATAAGTATTGTTAAATACACAAAATGTGAACAATAGTTATGATAAAAAAAATTCCAGACTAAACCGTCTAGTTATGGTTTATTGATAAAAACACTGATTTTTTCCATATATATTTGGGCCTTTTTGCCAAAAATTTAAATGGTAGGATGTTTTGTGATAAAACAGACCTACACATATGCATCAAATGTGATATCTTGAAAAAAATTTAAATCACTGATCCAAAATGTAAACAGGACTTGTAAGTAATGATATATCGTTCCTTAAAAGACTGTATTTTATTGACGTGTTTGTTCAACGAAAAGAAGGAAAAACATCTGCAGGAATACAAAATACAGTATATGCTGGGATGGACATTTTTCTTTTTTGTACGTTCAATTTTGCATTGCTCAGCAGAATAACGCTCGAGATCTCATACCTTTGGGTATTGTTGAAAAATGTAACGATACAGCGATTTTTATTTCAAGTCATAGGGTCATTAGAATATATATTTCATAATATTATAATTGTTGTATCAGCAGTATTCTAACCATATCTCAACATTCTGACTGAACATATTATTACGCAGTGCATTATAACTCTCATGTACTTGCTCATGAAGAACTTTGAACATCTAAAATAATTTACCATGAGCAGATTCCATTATGCAACAGAAATGTAAAATGAGAGCGTAGGCTGACATGAGCCAAATAAGTAAATCGTCATGAAGTTTATTTCGGGGTTGTTGTTTGTTTGTGTGTTGTCGGCAAAATAAAGTATCATGAGCTTTGTAATTTCATTTGAAACATGTACACCCACACGCACACGCGCGATATATCTGTATTGGTGTAAGAAAAGACAATGAAAGGTAAATCATAATTACCATTTTAGCATTCAGAGAAAGTGTTTGCATCACTAAGGTTGTCCTTTTTAGTGTGCGTTTGTATGTATATTATGTGTGTGTGGGTGCGCGCGCGCGGGTGTGTGTTTACACTGTATCGAACCACACTCGCCTTGAGGTCACTGGCTTGCTGTTGGCCGCTCCTAGCTATCGCCTGCCCACGTATCATGTCCGACATAAATGTCTGTCCAAAATATATTGATCTTCATTGCGTGCCATAAAATTGATGGTCCATCTTAAACCGATGCCCTTTTGACTTTTTACGTTGGGCCAGCACACCCGCTAGGCTATGTTATTCTCACGTTAGCAATAAAATGTAATGAACGTACGCCAGTATTAAAGGAAATCAGCAGTTGCCATTTCTTGGGCTACGACCTAATTTTATCTCGACGCACGCACAAACGCACACATACAATATACATTCATATATATATATATATATATATATATATATATATATATAATGATAGCAAATTGCCGTGATTAAACAAAATAAACTGAACTGAAATAGATAAATAGAGAGATGCACAATACTTTCTAAACATTGTAATAAAACTTATTCACCTGTGATGTAAGTCGCGAGCACGTTGCGATACCTCGTTCTTCTATTTTAAAAGTGGGGTTTGTGTGGGTTTTTTTTTCTAAGCGTATTGTGTAACTGAATACTTTCTGTCACATGTAAATTGGTTTGAAATCTTTATGTCAAGCTGAAGATTATAATAAGCATCAGACGAATTCATGTAACAAAATAGCTAGACGAAAACAAAAATTCGGCATCTTCAGACGATGATGCCGTAATCTATACGAAAGGAAAAATCCTCCCACAAATTTAGAATTCAGATGAACAAAACTTCATACGTCTAGATTTCAATTTCAATTTCCATTTATTTTCGCGTTTCTCAATGAGATATTTTTGAAATTTTTGAACTTTTTCTCAAAGAAAATTTTTATAATTTTTGAATAATTTCTCAATTGAGAATTTATGAATAAATTTTGAAAGAAAGTTTTGAATGTTAAACCTCTAATCTATAATTTACAAATGCTATGTTTAATATAGATTTATACAAATTTGTAATTGGATCTGTAATGTTTGAACTAATTCATCACAATTTTGCCTCACGATGTGTCTGATTATTGTTTTGAAATTTAGCATGGTTATGACAAACAACTAGAACGAAATTTGAATCATAAGCCAATTAAAATCAGATCTGAAATTTTTAAATGATCTCTGTTGTTTGATGGTAGTACATAAATTGGAGAGGTTTCCCAAATGATGTAAAAAATATAAACACCCGTAACATTTTCACAAATCATTACAAAAATATGTCAAAGCGAATAACGTTTAATGAGCCCCCATAAAAACCTGTAAAACCTGTATTATTACTATTTTTGTTACAAACTATAATGTTTGTTTTTTTTTTTTTGCTTTTGATTATTTTGTGAGTTATAGTTATCGACGTTATTGTTTGGTAAATAAATTTCATTTAATTTCATTTCATTTTATTTCGTTCAAAAGTCGTATTCTCTGATATTCGTACTTTGCATCACAGATTTTGGATTCTTTGAACTAGTTCCTGTGAAAGAGAAGTGGGGGAGGGGGAGGGGGAGGGGGGAGGAAACGACCAGATTACCCGTCTTCATTGTCTCATCCTCAAACTTTGATATATTTCACCTCATTCTAGAGTGAATGATTTTTCAGGGTTAAGGGGAATGTCTTCCCGTTTAATGGCTTAGATTAGTTTAGACGCTCCGGTAATGATTGTTCTATACCTGTAACAGAGGACTGGGCAACTGGCGGGGGGAAAAAATAGGAAGAAAAATCTGTATAGAATGACTACGTGTGCTCCTCCCTCCAGACAAGTTTAGTTGATGGAGATGAGTGTTCTAAAAAGTACCTACTCTGAATGTTGCTTGGAGAAGAGTCCCGGGGGCTGACGTACTTTTCCTAATCCATTTAAGCTAATGAACATAAATTCAAGGCTTTTAGGCCCGACAGTCATCGGTCACTGTCCATTAACCTTGCGATCATGATCACCAGTAGTTCAGACAGTTCGCGCTTGACTGTGCTAACATTTGAAAACTGCGCGCCTATTTACTCCCCGCAGTGATCCGGGTCGCAACAAAATAATAATAGCCAAGCCAAAACAAAAACAAGCGAAAGTCAGACACCAAACTTCGTTCCCCGACGTGTAAGGAATTCCAATGCCGTGATATTTAACTCACTTTACCCCCTTTCCTAGTCGTGTTACGCTCGTATACCATGCACGCGTTTCCCTGTCAGTCTGCCTGTTCGTGAGCGAGCCATTTCCCTATGCCATTATCGCGCGATCAAACGATCACTTCATGAAATAATACAGCGCTGTCGGCAACTCATGCATCACTTTTATCTTCCCACTGTTACGTCGCGTGATTATAAAAGATTATGAGGCTGTTCTAAAGTGCGCTTTTATGTTGGCCTACAAAAAGCCATTATTGGCAACATGATCGAATATCATAATCATCTTAATGATCCTACATGTTTCGTCTGGTTGCCAGCCTCGCAAGGTATAGGTATCTAGAATACGCGTCCCGTCTCTCTGCATTCACGTTGAATCCCATAAATGCTTTTAGTGTTCTATCGTGTCCTGTTGGAATGTACTGTTAATTAAAATGATGTTGGTAGCCACCAAAGTGGGTGTTTCATATAAGTTCGAGGAAATCGAATGAGATTTTATTTTGATTGTGTCTTCCGATTGATAAAAACGGATCTGTCTTTGCGTTCGTATAATCTTCGAGTAATCGTTGGTTATGTTCGAGGCTTTCACAGTGTTCACTGAAACGCTACTCCGCGTTGACTTGTCAAGTTTGTAAACAATACAGAACAATACAAACAGAACAGTAAAGGTGTAATATCATTCCAATGTATATCATTCTTTATTCATACCGCTTTTTATTGAAGCAAAAAGAAGATGAAGGTCTGTCCCAGCTACATGGCCATTGCGCAATAAAAGAGCATATTGTGGGGTTTTTTTCACATTCCAATGGGAACTTGTAAGGAGCATATACATTAAAAAAAAAAAAACTATCTGCATAATGTGGCTGTGACCGTGTGAAGAAATTGTAAAATTCCCAGTGGTTCTCATGTCCTGTTCAAGTTTTAAGAAATGTCCTCTGTATTCTGTTTTTTTGACTCAACTACTTTAATGTATATCAACCAAGACTTCGAGTAGACTTTCCATTCACCTTTTTACCCCAAATCAGAATGATGGAAGTCGTGTCATCACTAAATATCCGTTTCAAACATAAAATTTTAATATAAAAAAGCAGATAAACTTTCTCTACATGAACTCACTATCCCAAAACTACACACATGTCATCTACCACTAATCATCTAGATTTCTATCCCACATCCTTCCTTACATTCACTTATCAATGGAAGATAATTTTGTGCTTCTTGTTTTGCGCTTGTTTTATCTATCACCTAAGCATGCGTTGAGGTTTCTTGAAAAGAAAATAAATTAACCTTCCTCCCAAAACTTAAACAGACGAGCGTGGACGAGCGAGGGAAGTGACACGTCAAAGAATCCAGTTACTAAAGAGATATGACTTGTAGGGTCATCAGCGCCGGCGATTCCTAATCATGGTAATGAACGCACAATTACAGAGAGAATGAGTAAAGGACCCCCCAAAAAAGAGCGTGCATAAGCGAAGGACCTTGCTTTCTAAAGCCGGCTTGTCGCATTATCTCTACTTTGCCTCATAACGCGGATGTCCATATTATATTCACGCTTCGCTCCATTCACTTGGCTTGTCTCGTCGGTGTTACCAAAACAGCGTCTTAAACAAAACGAGCGACAAAGGGAGAATGAAATACTCAAATTTGTTCAAGTGCAGTTTTCGTCTTTATTGAATAACACCTGATAGATTCGTGTTGTTCGCGAAAATGACAAACAGATATGGCTTCGGATAGTGTTTTAGTATTAGCGAGAACAAATTGGTCTAAAATGTGTTCAAGCAAATTGAGGAATATTACAATATTGAAGGATATACACGTAATTAGAATCAGAAGTACTTAGAAGATTACAACGCAGATTGAGCATGCGATCTTTATTCACGGAGAAAAACAGTAAACACGACAACCTTTGTAATTCTATCCTCAAAACAAATGAACTTAATTCTCATAGCTCACCTTACGGAAGACTAAAAGACCCAGGCTTTGGGTATTTGATCAAAACATCACCATTTCACTGCCGTGGATGGCTTCAGCTCATTGGAAGTGCTGCTGCCTGGTAAGCAGTAGGTGAGGCAGGTTCAAATCCCAGGCTATAATTCTTTTTTTTTCACTTGGCATTCACTGTAATACAAATCGAGCATACCACTGTATTCAAAGAGAGCAACACCCAAAAAACAAACAAACATACAAACAAACAAACAAATGAACTAATAAATTTATCAACAAACAAACCAATAACTTCTGTCACGTATATGATAATGAAAGTAAGTAATCGAGAATTTCTGCCACTCCGCGTTTCATTTTGAAGACAACCAGTTTCACATTATGTGCATATAGGCATCTTGTTTGATTTACTTATTTTGTATATATAGGCTCAATTTCTCCTGAAAAAAGACTGCATCATCGCCATTGCACTCATCCTCACGAAACTTTGAATTTTAGCTGTACAAACTAAGAAAAATAGGTTCAACTTTGCACCTATCAGCCCATAAGGGTGCAAGTTGAACCTATTTTTCTTAGAGTGTATAGTCGTTGTTTGATAGTTATCTACAGTAGATATAAATAAACTGAGAATTCCTGGTGGGTTGTATATACGTGCAGTGCTCCGCGTATCAGTCATAAAATAAGGTACGATTAGTGACTTAAGTGGTAATTGAATTCTTTGGTCTCTTGATTGTGAATTATGAGCAAAGTTGATTCATTGACAAACGTAATGGCTACGTTCAAGCCACTTCTCTTCCAGGATGAGATTCAACCTTAAAGGGATGGTATAGTTTTGGTTGAGATGGGGCTTCAGGTTTCCAACTTTCTTTTTGTGAGATAATGAGAAACCTCTAGGCGTATACAATTCTAGGAGGAATTCAAAGTTTATTTGATGAAAATTTGTTATGAAATGACTGCGATATCCAAAAACAAAGATGTCCTAATAAAAGCTGGGACCCACCATTTGTTTGGAGCACTTTGTTTAACTTTGTTTTTAGATAATTATCTTAGCCTTTTCAAAACCGATGTTCATCGAATAAACTTTGATATCTTCTTAGAATTGTATCCTCTTTAATAGTTTGTAAGAAGTTCCCTAATTATCTCGCAAAAAGTTAAATTCTTAATTCCCCCATCTCAACAAAATCTATACCATCCCTTTAACTGCCCAAGCGCCACCCCATAACAACAGCAGATCAATGCGAGGACAGTCGTAATGTGGCGACTCGTACACTCCATCCACATGTCAGTTCGGAGGCGCCGTGCCACAAGCTATTCCGTGTGGGATAATATGTTTTAAGATTGTAGCCGACAACCTGAGCTTGGGGTATGTGTGTTTCCAAACATAGATTCCCCGGGCACCTAATATACAAGGGGCCCCCGGAGCAACCTCATTTTGACCGAGGATAACATGTATAGGTTTTATCATCGTTCACTCTGCTTGGGTATAATGGCAGGCAGATCAGTATTTTTAAGACTCGACTCAGCATTTCACACAGTGCACATAAACTTCTAGATAATATAGTGTTTGATATCATGAATCGTTACTACCGGATATACATAACATATTAACTAATTTCTGGAGCAACGCCGATGGTAGTGACATCGATATGGAAACGAAAGTTTTAGCAGAAATAATACTTAGAATGGACACATTCATTGTTGTTTTTTTCTAATTCATTTCTCCCCTTCCAGGAACACCCATGTGGACCCTTGTACAGATTGCACCTGTTAAAAATGAAAAGGATCAAGTGGTCTTATTTCTCTGCGTCTTCAAGGACATTACGTCCCTCAAGCAGCCCATTGAGGATGAGTCGGCAAAAGGTAACAAATTAGTATTTTTATTCTGATATTTTATATCTATTATGTATCACATTTTATTACATTATATATTAGACATAATTTCCAAGTGTCACCAAACCCTTTCACCTTCTCTCTCTCTCTCTTTCTGTCTCTCTCTCTCTCCCTCTCTTTCTCTCACCCTTCCTCCATTTCCATTTTGTTTTATATTGCACTATTCTTTTAGATTTAGGTCAAGTGTGAGCGCACCCTTGTTTCTAATTTTAGCTTTGGGTATAATTGTAAGAAGTATTTGTGATGTTCTCTGTAAGTGCTTAAGTTATTTCATGTGGTATATCATGTTTATACGAGTCACATTTTATCAACTGAAAAACATACCGTGTGTTTACCATCGAAACCACTGGGCTAAGCTGCAGTCTAAAACTAATTTCATTAAGATTAGTGAGTGTTAAACCTTTGAGGAAGCTTAGAACGCTCATTTGCGGAACATCCAAGATACATGCGAACGATACTCACGTTTGCGATGAGAAACAAAAAGTGTAATGCTGCATCATTCACCTAGATTCATGTACAGCAATGATACTGATTGGCCTAATTGAGTCGTCCTCGCTTTAAGAATCAAAGCAAACTCCTAGAACCCATTGGAACTTAGAATATTGTTATTACTCAGCAAAGCTTCGGACTAATGATAATATCGGACTAATGATAATACAGAAATGTATTATATTTCTGTATTCGGCGGTATATCAACTCGACTGTATTATCACGTTCGGGTGAGAGTTTTTGAAAGACGAGCGCCAATATTCTTCGACAGTACGACGACCCCTGCTTATTTCAGCTAATATCTTACAATAAACAGAATATGCTATGCCTCCCCCCCCCAAAAAAAAACAAAAAAACAAAAAAACAATCACCTGATGACAGTTAGGTTTTCGGTATAATAACGACCTTTATATCCTTTCAGACACGCTTCATATGCTCCGTGCCCAATGTTTCTCCCATTTTCATCTTATATTCAAAGCTGTAGCCGGAAATCGTGGCCATTTAACACTTGCTCGAAATCGCTTTTTCGAAGAAACAGTAAGTTAAGCGCCGACGCGACGGCGAAAGAGCGAGAAAGAGTATACCGTCTTCGCACTGCGCGGTATAGTAAACACATTCCCGGTCATCTGTTGTTGCTATGGTTACTGTTTGTCTGATTAGTCCGATGATAGATACAAGGGATGGAATCAAAGAAGCATTTCCTGTACCGGACAGCGCACTTGCTGTCGGTACAAGCACATGGCTGAAAAGAGGAGGCACTCTTGTAAACGCAGACTGACACTCCTATCTCGTTGCTAAGTGTCAACCGGAAAGATCGTAGCGAAATCAGGATGTTGTAAATTGGAACTTGGCTCCAAAGGATTTTTGAAAATAAGTTCTGATCTCTGACTGTGGCTGCTGATATTGTTTTTGTTTGGGTTTTTTTCTACGACCGTACATTTTCCAAAAGGTTCACTTTGCACAAGAACCCCAAAAGATCACGTTTAAAGTCAGAATAAAGATATTACCCTGTTTGTTGCTCCAGTAAGAAAACGATTTCAAGATAATGCAGGAAAGTAAGTTTTGACAATAAGATTTAAACAACCCGACAGAGAGAGAGAAAAAACTAACAAGTACATCGAATCTTGTAATGTATCACCCACAAAATGTATCTACATAAATATTTGCTTATTCTCAATGTCTTGTCAATATTTCCCTTCAACAGTTACATTCAACATAAAGTTGAATTGAACTGAATTTCGAGCAAGGTGTAGTCTTAGCAATATTTACGGAAATAATTCAACGTCACCTTGGTAATTAGGCATATTTATTATCCGTGAGGAAGAGTACTAAGAGTTATTACAAACGTGTGAGATCGAATCGCGAATCTGGTTACCGAAATGCAACCAAGGTTTCTGGAGACCGATAAGGAGAATTCACCTCTGAAATTCAAGAACATGAGAGCGACAAAAAGCTCTCAGTCTTATTCCTGGCAGGGCTATCTGTCAAACTGTCGGATGAGGGCGCTCGACATGAACGAGGCCATCATGGTAAACCTTGGGAATCCATCACACAAGTTACTTTCTTCCACGCTAGGAATCAGTCTTCCCTACAACGATGTTCTACTAGCTCGCAACTTATTAAAGCAGGCCTTATATCATGCACAGTAACTTTGTCATGTAATGAACATCATAATCATGCATAACCATTGTACTGAATTACTTCTTATGATTTCCTGTACTCTTAGGCGTGGGCCGATTTGCCAAACTGGCCCGAACGGTTACCCGGAGCCGGTCGGTGCTCGTGCAGGTGGCCCAGCATCTACCCAACATGAAGGCGGAGCAGACGAAGCAAACGCAGATATCTCAAATTTCACACGTAAGCTCAAGAATTTCTTTTCGAGAAACATTGAAATATACAAATGATTTTAAAAACTGAGTGACTGATCTGTAAGGGCCAATGTCGTCAAACATAACTACTTGCGCATCTGATTGCCATGATGCAATTCGAATTGAACAGTGATATTGGTTTGAGAGTTATGTTTGTGGAAAAAAACCGGCCATGATATCCCATGATACACTGCCACCATTATATTCCTTTTCCTGTCCTATCTATAAAAAAGTAGTGTGTGCACGATTTCCGGGAGAACTTATGCATGCAAGGAGAAAGTGTGGCTCGGTAATCTGCATAATTACGGGGTACGTCATCCGCATACCATTATGGCAGTTGGCACACGACGTGAACGGGTTCTTTGATTAGCACACACGGCGTGTGATCAGATTGTGTATGAAGTGTGTATGTGTGTTAAAGTCCATAGCCTTTCAGAGGAATGCTCCGGCAGGAGTACTTAGTATTCTGTTCACGAGATGTTGGTTTAGGTTATTACATTGAATGGAATTTTTTAATGGACGGGAAGCTCCACATGCACGATTTCTATCCATTCATCAATAGAACGCCAACTGGAATGCTTAAGCAGAAATCTTATTCGTTCCCGCAGGCATTCTGTTTTCTTTCCTGTCATTACGACGGCTCTCTTTTCCTTTGCGGTTGCGATCAATCGCACCTTTCTTCTTTTTTTCCAGATTATAATCATTATGTAAATTAGCTTCCAAAAGAGTATTTCCAGTGACAAGGCATCTACGTAACAGACATTAAAGTATATGTTTATTTTAATACTGCTCGTAACCAATCATGTCATTCTCCCCTCCCCCACCCCATCCATTCCCCGTTGTCTCTGAACGCTCATCATGTCTGTTTATGTCACTTCGCAAAAAAAAAAAAAAAAAAAAACTGCATTCCCTCCCTCATCTTGATAGTTATTTTCACAAAGTGTCGCTCGAATATAAACTCACTCCCTACCGTAACCTGGTGGCATGTGTATTAAGTCTATGGGGATTTCGGAATTCAGTATGGATCGGGTTAACTCTGCGGCAGGAAGCTGGTTCTGGATGACGTCATCATTTCCGAAATGAACGTCTATACAATGAGCCGGTCAAGAGGAAGGGGAAGTTCGGACCAGTCAAAAGTTAGTCTGATAAAAAAGAGTAACAGCACAAAGCACAACACCGCAAATTCGATCAACGTCGGACAAAAAAAAAAATAAAAATAGATATTAAGGAAGTTATGAAATTGTGAAGTTTGGGTGGAAATGTCACAAACCACTTCCTGAATAGTCAGTATAAATATGCAAATGAGTGAGTAGATGATGTCATCGCCTCACAATTTGCCATTTAGTTTGTAAACAAGTTCCTGAAATTTCCAGGTTCTTTGTTTAAATGCAATTATGTCCCAGTGTCAAATCCCTATGGGATATAATATTTAACAAATCATTATTCTGAAATCATTCGTCCAGGAGTTACATTATGACTTACACTTTTATAGCTGAAAAAAAAATTCAGTCAGTCTGAATTTCAGTCAGTTTTTCTTTGAGTGTGTGTGTTGTGTGTACAAAATGAATAGAAAATTGTGAGGTGATGACATCATCAGCGCACTCATTTACATATTCATTTTGAATGTTTGACAATTATTTCTTAAAAACTAGCGAAACTTGGCAATTTCATAACTTTATTCTTTTGTCGAATTTTGATCAAACTGTCACTTTTGTGTTCATACATGCAGGTAACTCTTCCATTCAGCTTTTCAGACTAAGAGTTTGAAGTGGTCCTGAATTTTCCTTTAACGACTTCTATGCTCGATGAGATTGTGTTTCAAAGAGAAAGATAGATAAAGAAGAAAGTGCAATTAAAGAGACTTCGTGATCACTGCAATCATCATAATGAGAAATAAGCAGACTTTCGTTATTACCTACGGCCACCCCCTCCTCCCCCCCCCCCCCCCAAACCGGAAAAACGAATGCTGGATAGCAGGCTCGTTCATGCCTATTCATTTAATTGTTTAATTGTTCGATGTTGAGATTGTCGAATCCATTTATCGACAGGAACACCTGTTGTTTCTACAAGTGGACAGGTGGTTACGAGTATGAATTGAACACATTGTAATGTCGCCGCATTTTAAGTGCACATTTCATGAGTTGATTTTGGAATCAATAATATCCCGTGTTACTGCTCGTTCGAACTGACAAACATATTGCCTAAACATTTTTGAGCCTTTTGTCCATAAATTAGCCACTGCAGTCCTTACGCATGATTGACGCAGAACCGACAGTGAACGCAGTATTTGCAGTGTAATGTTCTGAATCCATTTATGGAAATTTCGTCTTCATTTTTTTCCCCTTTCCATTTCCGTTCAGATGATGAGCCTGGATGCCGAAGTCTTACCACAGTACAAGCGTGAAGCGCCCAAGACTCCTCCCCACATTATCCTTCACTACTGCACATTTAAGACTATATGGGACTGGGTGATTCTTGTACTTACACATTCTATACCGCTGTTGCAGTGCCTTTCAATGTGACCTTCAGCACCGATTCAACCCCGGATTTCATGACGCTAGTTGTTATCGACGGTAAGAAAGCTATAGCAGTTGTTCAAATAATATGATGCTATCGAACATGCTTCGCAGAACAGGAATGAGCACATATACGCTCTCATAGCGACAAAATGAAAGTATACATTTGACTTTTAAACAAATATTATTTGTACAATATTCAAAATCTGAACAACAAAATGACAACCCAACTAAAAGCCATGACTTCTTTCTTAGTTACATTGCAGATTCTGCCCCTAACCCTATACCAAAAAAAGTAAGACCCGGCCCTGGAAGCCTCCCTCCCTCCCCCCCCCCCCTTTCTTCCTCACTCACGCACATAAGCCTACATCAAAACCACCCCGCTTCCTCTACAGTGATATACCACGCCATGTCCGCCAATTTGACACTCCTGACGAAATGTTACGAGATGTGATGGAGAATATAAATGAAATATATTACAATAATAACCTCACCATTTCTTCCATCGAAAGGTCAAAATTTGGGTGGTGACGTCAATATGGGAGTTTTATATAGTGCATTCGCATTGTCTGCACTATACTCGAAAAAGCTTGCCAAGCCTTCTACCCCTCCCTGGCAGCGATAAATGACCACATATTCAAGCAGACTGGGGCTTAAAAAAAGTCACAGAGAAAAAATAGGAAAAATTGGTCCCAAGACATAATCATGCTCCTGTGACAATTGCTCCCATGAAATATTTGCACCCTATGCCAAACATTATTTCTCTCCACAAACATAACCCTAACCCTAATCTTAATCCTCGCATCAAACCAAACACAAAACTCTATCACAATCCTAACCCTAACCCTAAATCCTTGGAGAAAATAAGACCCGAGCAATATTGTGGCTGGAGCAAATGTCGTGTCACCGAAAGAATCATTAACAATTTCAACAAAGAGAAATTGAATAGCCAATTCTCGTTTGTGTTCACGTCCCAATTATCTCATTCATTCTAAATGAAACGGTTTGCTGATGAATTTAAATTCCTCGAATTGTTTTTTTTTTTCATGAGGACTGAGTAACGAGCTTTTTTAATTAGGCGTAAATATATAATAATGAATTGATATCAATGCCGACAGCCTTTTTGCAATAGGCTCTCTGGCTATTATGTGTGTGTGTGCACGCGCGTGTGTGTGTGTCGTTTGTGTAAACTGATGGGGATCGTGTCCGTCTACGCACAGAGCTTGCATAAACCGCCCTTTGCATCCTTGATGATGATATGTGGCTTGGTGGCACGTATACATTTCATGAGAAAACTAATAAACTAAGGTGTATGAAATCGTTTTTGGAAACGACCACAAATACGTCAGCGTGTGTGATCAAAATACGACAGGCTTTTCGTCACTTTCAATTAAACATTCAGGAGTTTTTCTCTGCTAAAATTCATATTATGATTTCCATGATATATTGCAGCTTATCGAATATAGATTGTGTCCTTGATATCTGGGTTTCGCTTTCGGGCTATCCCAATAACGCTTAATCAGTTTACTTGTATTTTCATGATTTCCCTTTATTTGGAAAGAGCATATGGCAAGCTTTAATCGCATCAGGTTTCATCACTTAATTACACCTGTTCAATTGCATTTTTAGCACTTCTCTCAGACGTTATCAAAAATAGCTTTTTTAGTGTAACCGCATGTGACCAGAATCACAATATTATGTCACTTGCACATTGGCGGTCCCCAAAAAAACCCCACAAACCTATATGACGTCAATCCTAAATACAGCAGAATTTAAAACTAAATAAAGGGGAGAGTTCGAGTTCGTTAACCTCACAAACTAGCGCACCTCACAAACATGACGTCATAATGTTATGCCCATAGATAAAGGAGATAAAGAATGCATTTTAAAGGGAAGCGAGATCTGTTTGGCTTCGCGCTGTCACCTTGAAGAATCCTCGTCACTAGCCATGGATATTTCCTTCTTTTTCTATATATATATATATATATATATAAAATATATATATATATATATATATATATATATATAATATATCTATATATGCTTGTCTATATATACAGTATATGTAAATATATAAATATATATTTATATATTCATATATTCATATACTTATATATACCGTATTATATAGACACGCACGACATAACAAACTTACGAATCTATACTGGATCACAATGTTTCCTAATTTTAAACCTTTTTCACTCCTTTACCTCTGATCTTTCTCTCTCTCTCTTCACTTGTGCGTGGATCCGTCCAAGGTCGATTTGTTTGCAAATACGAAAATACGTCATGAAGATGAGATTCTACAATCTTATATAACTTATATAGCAAAAACACTTTGATACAATGATTGCAGTCTATAGCCAGTGGGGCAGAAAGAGCATGATTTTTTTCCCCTAGTTTTTCTATAGACATTACATAGACAAAACTTACTTGAACACGACATCATATTCTGTTTATCAATTCTTGCATGATACTATGGCTTTGTCTATTCTAATCTGATGGATTTGTCTTTATTCTTTTATCCGCAAAGAAACATATACACTCACAAACAAGAAATGCTTTAACAGCTAGTATTTCACTCAAATAATGCTGCTTAATCATCATAAAGATTTCTACGTGCGAAGAAGTAATTTCTACCGATTCATGCAAAGATGAAATCATCCAAAGACCTGCACTATGTAAGCATATTATAACTCTGACGTCATTATTCAACTTTATCACCTTAACCTTTTATTCACACGAAATACAAAATATAACGCATGAGTTCTTGACTTAATACGACGTACTCTTCGGCGATGTCACAGGCAACCTTTGCTCCGGAAGTGAGCGTAAAATTCAAGCACCATCATGAACGCAAGTTTTATTAAAGTTTGTTTAGTTTATGTTTAAAGTGCATTCGTACTTGACCTCTTTTTTTTCTCTCTTTCGTTTTCTACATCAGGTATCGTGGATATCGTCTTCTTTATCGATGTCATTCTCAACTTCCACACGACTTTCGTCGGCCCGTCGGGCGAGGTGGTGTCGGAGCCCAAAATCATCCGCATGAACTACCTGAAGTCATGGTTCATCATCGACCTCCTCTCGTGCCTCCCTTATGACGTCATCAATGCATTTCAGAGCTCCAACAATGTAAGGCATTGTTTTCGTCATCCTCTTTTGTTCTGGACTGCGAATGAAAAAAAAAAAAAGTTTTCCATAAAAAATTAACAAACAAAAACTGCGCATACACACCACAGTTTAGTATTCTAAAACTCCCGCGCAGGTCGCATTCCTTTCTGTTATCTATCTGCAATCCTTCTCACATTGCCGTACTTCCCTATCCGTCAAAATGGTACATCCCAATAGGTGCATTACTCAGGACAGCCATTTTGCTGTATTTTCATGCTATTCTCTCGCTGTGCACCATGCGCTATGGAACAATGCGGCTGTATGGATTGGCAATCTCTGTACATGTCTTTGGTCAATCAACAAAAAGAAACAAACAAGCAAAAAAGGGAGGGAAAATTACCTTTCAGTGCTCTAGTGAATGAAATATATAATCTAGACATATGCCAAATATGCATGTAAAGATGCTGATTTTCGTTTTTGGCGTATTGTAACGTTTCTCCAAGTTAGAGCCACGCATCAAACATAAACTTTGTTTAACTGTAGTAAAGTTGTAATATGCAAATTTGGTATTATACGTGTGCCACGCTTGGAAATTGAGACAAGGCTGTGTAATTTGTTATTTCATCATGATTATCCAACCAATACTCGACACTGTTTTATTTGTCTAGAAACTCTCGACATCCACTTTCGCCTGCTTTTAATTGGCCTTAAAGCACGCACCCTTATTCGTGCAGGTGGAGAAATGTAGAAAGGCAGTATTCTTACAGGCTTCTTCGGTCCCCTTAGTAAATACATAATAATACGAGCCACTCTAGTACGATATTCAGTGATGACGTATAGAAAACATGTTCCCCATACTTTCTTAAAAGTAAAACTGATGAGGTGCCAAACGTTATTTCCTTTGTTGGTAAACGAAAATGCCTTAGTTTGAGATTGTCAAAGCAGTGCTGTCTTAAGACATTTTAATTGGTTGAAACCTACAAAGAGAATCAATGCCTGCTGGAATTCCAACACGACCTCCAAGTATAGAGCGCCTCACTGCGACTCCCTAATTGCATTGCTGACGGATGTCTTTACTTCCGTCGGTGAAAAAAAAACACCAAACAAAACAATACAAAAACGAAGGGTACAAAATGTTCTTGGGAATCGCGATGAATAATTCTACCGAGTGAACAGCGACGCGTCTATCCACAAACCGCCGTTGGCGTCGCGCTTTGCACCTCTTCCATTTTCCAAAATAAGGCGCCACCACCGGAGCCAATCAGTCAGAGAGGATTAATGGGACCATTTTTACCACCTCCCTTTCTACGAGCAAACATTGATTATACATTTCAAATCCCTTCTGTACCATCACGATTCCTGGTGTGCAAGCGGGAATCGCTCGGAGAATTTCCCTCTTCTTTCAATCATAGCAGTGGGTAAGAGGAGCTTCAGTATACCGCTCTCCTGATAAACAAGCTGTATACACATGATGTACTATTATACCTCATGTTCTACCTACTTTGTTTTTGTTTATTCTTTGTATAAACACCAACACTAGCTTACAACACAAAAGCACACTCCACGAAAATGTACACACACATTTGCGTGTGTATTTATATATCATAGATATTCGCATACCAACCTTTCGCGGTGTATAGGCTTAGTTTCACTGCACATTGTCCTGTTACAAGAATATTAACGACCACACTGAAGAACTGACTACAGATATTCGTTCTTAGAGCACTATATCATTTCTGCTTTTGAATACATCGTTTGGTTCTCTTGTCATGTATAGCTAGTCAGTACACTGTCTCTAACCCAATTACACACAATGTCAGTTCGCGACTTCTGTGCACAGGAGGCGGTAAACATTGCAATGTTTGACGTTTTGGTTTGCGTCTGAATATTGATCCGTACAGGTGACTTCTGAAAGTTGTGTGAAACCATGCGGTTAAAATGCCGCGTATGGCAGAATGAATGCTCTCCTACCTTGAATAATAAACTTGCTCGCACGTAGACATATAAGAACGCTGACGACTGTATGTTTTTTTTTCCGTGAAGCTGCCAGTAAAATAATCACACACACACTCACACAAAAAGAAAATTGAAACAAAACAAAGACTGCTGAAAATACGTTTTGCTTAGAGATTTTCTCTCCCCGAAAGCGCCAATGTTAGCCCAAGATAGCATTCCATTCTTAAAGAATTCTTAGCAGCAATCAAGGTCTGCCACATCTCCCCCGTCGGTGACCGGTTGCCATAGTAACACCATCGCAGCGACAAAAACCCAACGTCTGCTCATGACATCGGTTGATATTGACGAAAACAAAATACGAAGGTCGGTTCCTTTCTCGTCGCTATCACTCGACGCCAGTGCTCCAAAAGGACTTATTTTCAAAATCATAACTCAACAAAAAAAGCTGTCTCACTTCTCTGTGTTCATCCGTTTCGGCAAACACCGGCACATCTTAATACATTATGGGAAAAAGAAAACATCCTTTACACGAGCATGCAAACTCCAAGCATTTCTGCCATTCATGACTTATTGCATTATATACGCCACAGTCTATAACGAGAGTGGGAGTGGGCTGGTGCAAATTTCAGTGAATGCGAGCTACTCCTATAGGGCGAACCGGTTGACATTTCGCTGCTAGTCCGTGACTATCATTGTGTAGCCGGATGAACATTCATTTGTGTTCCCCTGCAAAAGCGCCTGTAATAGAATTTCAAAAGAATCAAACACAAAAAAGCGAGTGCCCTGTTCGTGGTAAATTGACAGGAACTTTCTATCAAAGACAACAGTATTTGCTTGGATATTGACCCTCAAATCAAACGTTACATAGAGGTTCCTTGGAAGAAGCCTCTGTCTTGTGACAATGTGATCGGAGTTAAAAATATTTTTGACGCGCTGATGAAAAATGATTAGCACTCAGTCTTAGGTTTATGTCGTGTTCTCAGACCCGGCACTTACTTGTTAGACACCCGTCGTGATAGGTTGATATCTACTGAAGATGGTATTGTTAACGGCAGCAAAACACCATTAACACATTGATTAGATCACTCCATCCTTTTGAAAGATAATGCATGTCATCAATGCTCTATACCGCAATGATCCCATGTGAAGAAAATCATAGTTCTTATGCAGAAGTTATTTCGATTGTGTGCGCCCTATACTGTTTTACTCTCATCTAAGGTAACACATATTGCATATGAAAACTCTATACGTGGTATAAGAAGCATGTCTTTGTGTTTTAAGGAAATTTAGGAAAGAACAGACAGTACATTTTAGGACTCCAGAAATTTCTCAAACATTCATAGTATATTGTAGTCTTTGCTGTAAAGCAACGAATACATTATAAAGCCGGGTCAGTACTTACATTTTCAAATATGTGTTTCTTATCATCTTAATTAAGGTGAGGGGGTACAGTGAGCAAAACTTGGTAGAAGTGTATGGACCGTTGACTTTGACTTTTTCCAATAGCTATACAGTCCGGCAGAAAATAATGTAGGAAGAGATATCATGCATTCTTTTGAAGGCTTGAAACTGCATGTTACCCGCGTACCTACTAAACACATGTCTGTTGAGTTCCATTACCCGTAACAACCATTTTGTTTCGAAACAATTGTTTCTGATGCATCTAAATCATTGTTGAATTGAGGAGCTGCTGTGGTTCCGTGGGCGAATCTCCTAATCTTGGGGTCACGGGTTCGAGTCCTGTGGCTGCAGCAAAACAAAATGCCTCTTAAAAAGGACCACTGCACTCGCTATTCTAGAAGATTTAGAGGAATTAATGACATCTTTCCATTAGAACGACTGCTTACAACAGACGATGATTGTTTAGTTCGTAGTTTAAATATGTGGGTATGTGCAGACATGCTAAAGCCTTTTAATAATCTAAAAATATATATCTCTTCCCCCGGGTTACAAGCACTCAATATCCTCCTTGTAGTATAGTGTTAGTATCAGTATTATCGTTATCATCATCATTAGAAGTAGTAGTAGTAGTAGTAGTAGTAGCAGAAGTATAGTATTTTTGTAATTGTTTTGTTGCTTAATGATTTTTGCGTGATAAATTGCTTTCATGAGGACCTGAATATTGAAGGTTATGGAATTTTGAAGTTTAAAGTTCTTTCAATATCATTTTATATGTGCAGCATGCTCAAGTCGTCCGTCTCTTTCCCCACCACTCTCTTGTCTTGTTGCATAGAAGAAGATTAGCGGCATATTTAGTGCGCTGAAAGTAGCTCGACTGCTCCGCCTCGGCCGAGTCGTTCGCAAACTCGACCACTACATCGAGTACGGGCTCGCCTTCCTCATCCTCCTCATGCTGAGCTTCTTGCTCTTCGCACACTGGCTGGCCTGCGCCTGGTACGCCATCGGCTACGACGGCCTCCGGAAGAACGACACGAACTCGTGGTTGCTCAAGTTCGGCAACGACATGGACCAGCCGTACCACAGCTACGAGAACGGGACAGTGCGGCGCGGTCCCGACATCGGCAACGAGTACGTGTCAGCTCTATACTACACCATGAGCAGCCTGACGAGCGTCGGTTTCGGCAACATCTCGTCGAACACGCTCTATGAGAGGCTCTTCACCATTGGCATGATGGTCATTGGATGTGAGTTTGCTTCGATGTCATCTCGTTGTCTAGCATAAAGTTATCCCGCTGCTGAAAAGAGCACAGTGTCCCACAGTGCGAAACATAATGTGAAGCACAATGTGAACACATTGTGAACACAGTGTGAAATATCTTCACATTGTTAAATTCCAGCTTTTTAACAGTGCGAACATAATGCGAATCATCAATTCACATTGTGAAACAGAACATACACACTGTGGAAAACCACATCACAGTGTGAAATCATCTCCGCACTCTTAAATTCGAGCGTTTTCACACAGCGCACGATGTGAACACACTGTGAACACACTGTGGGACACTGTGTTCTTTTAGCAGGGATCTGTCGTACTTTCACATCATAAAGTTGGTATACTTTTGAAGTGTATTGCCTCCCTGCTTTCAACTTGACTTTGACAAGCAGGAGTAAAATTATCTGGCAGAATCCTAGAAGTTCCATCAAAGTAAGACACGAATAAGAAAGTTCTGGAATTTTGAAGATTCATATTGTTTTTACTGTTTTGTGGTGTCGGACGCAATCACATTATGCAAATTAAATGAGATATTCCATGTCGTCAAGATTACTTGTTTGCGAGATACACACAATACGTTATGTTAAAGATAACATTCTTGGTTGACAATGCAACAGCTACAACCGCTTAAACGTCGTCAGCGCTACGTTTTTATTACACTATAATATTTGCGAGGGAGACTATTCTATCCCTTTTTGATTTCCTTCTTTTAAGAAAAAAGTGGGGAACTTGCGGAGCCAAGCCACCACAATCTCATCAAATTGCATGGTGTGTTTTGCCACTAAAATCACCGCTATGTTCGTATTATGAGATACATTAAACTCCCATAGCCATCTTATTTCATGTCGGATTTTTTTTTTTACAAAACCCCTCCAACTCTGTGCTTGATATTGCTCTTTGTGTCAAATTCGACATGGTGATGGATTGGATTCGCGTTTTCAGCGCTTCTGAACTCATTTTCTGTTACTGTTGATTGATAATGTCTAAGACGAGGAGCCTGTTCCTTTTCTACGCCTCGTTCACATCACGCGCTTATGATTTTTTCTTTTTAAGGAAAAAATAACTCTGCTCGTGACGTGCATTCTGATTCTGCGTCAGCCTGACTTAGCCGAATCTTAACTATTAAAAAAAAAGAGTTTGATGAAAAATATACCTTCAGTGGCAGTCTGTTTGTCATACTGGCATCCTGTCGTTTCTACTCAAGATTGCATGCGAATGACAAGGATATGCTTGAACAGTGACTTACATTCTTTTGTGTGTTCTAGCGCAAGTGATGCTTGAAGTATATCATGTTCGTGATTAATCGAAAGAGTATTCACAAGATAAAGGGGAGGGGGAAGGAGTGCTTTAGGAGCTAAGTTAAAGTAAAGGGCTTGAGAGCGTAGGAAGAAACATGTTAGAAGTCATTTAAATGTGTAGATGCAAAGTATGGATGTTTGCCCGCGCTTTTGTTACACATATCCCATAAATCATGTTCTATATACACACAAAATTTGAGCTATAAGTATCATGTTAGGAAATCAGCAAATCACATTTCAAACTCGGGAGCATCGATCGAGGGGCGGGGTAGATCAGCCGACAGACTTGAAGAGAACTCGGCGAGTCCGTCTCCCGTGACGGTGATTAAATTACCGATTCCGACGGAGATGGGAATACGTCAGATGCACCTGTGGGCGAAATAACACCAACACAACTTAAGGAGTTCATTTTCATCACCCTTCTCCATTGCGTGTTCATTCTGTATTTATAAGATGCCTCGGTGTGTTGTTGGTGTCACCCTACACCGTGAGTCGGTATTATATGAGACAGGCGCTCTGTATTGAAGTAACCCTAGCCTGTTATCTTTTCTTCTTTTATCCTTTGTTCTCTCTCTCTCTCTGTCCCTCTATCTATCTCTTTATCTCATTCCTTTTTCCCTATATCCATCTTTGTCTATTTCTCTCTTTCGTCTATACACAAGTATTGAAATGATTTTTATTCTCATTTTCCATATCGCTCTCTCTGCTGTTTGTTTAATCAACATTTCTTTTTCTCTCCCCATACTAGCTCTCCTGCCTCCCTTTCCCTATATATATATATGTATATATATATATATATATATATATATATATATATATATATCCCTCTCCTATCTTTCTCTCTCTCTTTCTCTCTCTCTCTCTCCATATCTCTCTCACTTTCTCCCTCTCTGTCTGTTTCTCTCTTCTCCTCCCTCCTCTCTTACTCTTTATGTCTCAGTTTTCATGTTCTCTCCTTTTTTTCCCATGTATAGCTCTTTGAGATATTTGCTTAATCCAGTCTTCGTTTCTCCCCTCATTATGTACTGCATTCTTTCGCTTTCATTCATTCATTCTTTCTTTCTTTCTTTCTTTCTTTCTTTCTTTCTTTCTTTCTTTCTTTTTTCCCTCCTTCTCTCTCGGTCTCTTTGTCTATCTCTTTCCGTATTCCTAAATATCAATTTCAATATATTTCTTTTCAACCTGCATATTTTCATTGTTCTCCCCTCCCCCTTCACTCTATACCGCTCGTTTTATTCTCCTTTCCTTTGTGCACAAGATATGCCTGTCTATATGACATTGGGGGTAATCAATAATTTAGACTGTACCGCGATAAAAATATCGAATCATATACGCACACTCACTTCATGGACTAGATTAATAGAAATGGAAGGTAAAAGATAATAAGATTATTTCAAATGCTTATTTATGATAAGCACTGAAGAGGTCTGTCAATATACTGCTGTATGGAACGTTTTGCACGCCTTTTGGTTTAACTGCATCGAAAATCCAATTGTGCGCATAATATCCAAAAGCAGCTGGATAATAAGGCAGTACATAATCTAACCTTTCTTACTGTTGTGATATTTTTCCTTGCAGTCACTTTATCGGATTTGATTTAGCCCATTGTAATATTTTATCAGTCTTAAATTATTAGGGAAAAACTCGTACAAAGCTTTTATGCGATTGCATATACAAAGCACTGAAAATATTACTGAATGTTGTCAGGATTTTGTAACAACACCAGTATCAAATATTCAGAACAATTTGTTTCAGATTCCCTGTTTTTGTGTTGTTGTTTTTCAATCTTAAATTTAACTTGTTAGAATTTTCTCTAAGCGTTTATGAATAATGGCTTACGTTCTTCACTGTAATATGTTCGTAAATCTGACATCCACCATGATATAATACAATCAAACTGGCAGAAAGATTGTTTATTGTTTATTTTTGTCTGTTAATTTTTGGGGTTCATTAACATTGTCACTGATATAACATTAATTGAGTTCGTCAGTTCAAATTGAATTCCAGCCATCCGCAAGCAATCTTACAGGAAGGCCAATCACAACGCTGTGTATGATAATGTGTAATCAAATTTTGATAAGAATAGAAATGTTAAGGGCAAACTGTTGCCTTGATATCATTATTTCAGCCGACCAGTAGAACTGCGAAACCATGCCTCTGATGAAAAACTGTTTATTTATTGTCTTGGGTGTGTTTGTGGTGACTTTATGAGTATCATCAATTTCTAAGTTTGTTGTCGGTGGTACATAGCAATACGAGGTGGTTATGTTTAGGAGCACTTTTGCCGAATTGCACATAAATACACCACAGTGTGACATCAGCGAGAAATGAGAAGATGACATCTTGGTTGTGACAGTGTGAAAAAAAGATTTGTGCTTGACCCAGCAGCACACTATCATCCTCCGGAAATGTATTGAATATCCATGACAGTGTAAACACCAACACACTGAAAATACAACTGTGTAAAAGACCACACAAGCACGATTCGCTTGAACACAGTGTGGGCTCTGATAGTAACAGTACACACTCCTCACAGTGTTGCCTCCTGTGTTGCAGGGGCGTGTGGCTATAGATCACATCCACACTTCAGAGACTGCTTTCACAGTGTGTTAATGATTGCAAAATACTGTGGATTAAAGGGATGGTAGATAGTTGCGGTTGAGATGGGACTTCAGGTTTCCAACGGTATTTTTTACGATGTTTTTTTTAAAGAAAATGAGCAACATTTTACGAAATATGAAAGAGCATTCTTCTTAAAAGTTTATTTGATGAAAATTGGTTTTGAAATGGCTAAAATATCTATTGAAAAACAAAGCAATCCCAATAAAAGGTGGGATCCATTTTTATTGAGACCGCTTTGTTTTACTTGGTTTTTGATTATCTTAGCCATTTCAAGACCGATTTTCATCGAATAAACTTTGAATTCCTCTTAGAATTGTATGTCGTTAACATTTCATTAAGTGGTTTCTAAGTACATGTATCTCGCAAAAAGTTAAAAGCTGAATCCTCCTCTCAATTAATACAATCCCCTCTAAGCATCTAACAGCGACGCCGGGTTAGACGTAGTAGCAAACACTCTTTCTACCACAAGAAAGAATCATGGTATTTTGAGTTGCTTGAGTCATGTTCATCACTATTCGTTACTTCTTGTTTTTTCAATTTTCAATTCAAGTCAAATTTTCATATTCGATACAATTTCAAGGATGATTCTGATTTTTACCAATATTTTCATTGGTTTTTTTTCTTCTTTCACGAGCGGCCCACACGGTCTTTCGCAAAACGCACATTGATATTCAACTTCAATTTAATTCAATTCAATTCAATTCAACTTCAATTCAATTCAACTTCAATTCAATTCAATTCAATTCAATTCAATTCAATTCAATTCAATTCAATTCAATTCAATTCAACTTCAATTCAATTCAATTCAATTCAGAATGATTTTATTTTATATTGACTTCATTTCATTATACTTCAGGCATTATAATGTATCTTTACTGTAAGTTCACAAGCATTGTTTACTCTGTTAAGTTCACATTGTTTTGTTTATACAATTTCTATCACTGAAGAAAGTGAGATGTATATTACGTTATTCTTGTTGTCGAAAAACGGAAATAAATTTGAATTTGAATTTGAAGGAAAACAAACGAGCAATGTATTCTACAGCAATATATAAACACAAATGGATAAAACTATTTGTTCAAAATGATAGTATTATTGGAAAAGAGAGGCCCACGTAAGGGACAAGCTTGTAGAGTTATGAGCCACTGAATAAATTAAACTTACAAAAAAAAATGAAGAAACGGAAGCACACACACGCACAAGCACAGAAACGCAAAGAAGAAACAAAAACGTAGACAGGACAAACAACAAGAGACAATGGGAAGGGGCAGTTAGAAAAAAAAAGGAAGGAAGTTGTAGTTGTAGTTGTTCTGAGCAAAAAGTGTATCTGTTACCGGCCGAATTCTTGGATTTCGTGCGGAAGGACGTTCTATACTGCACCAAACTTTTTGGAATAACAAAAAGGTGGTTTAGTTGTTTTTCATATATTCTGGTGTCACTTCAGGGTCGCTGTTTGTTCGAAGAATTATTCAAAACACGGAAATACAACCAAAGCACGTATTGATTATTTAACCACCACCTGAAGGAGCGGAAGTTTTCAATATGTTTTGGGTATTATGAAAGTGGGGTAAACTTGCATTGGCAACGCATGCAGCCATATTTTTTCCTCTTTCTCTTTATTATTTTTTTAAACTATTGTGCTAGGCATATAGTTGTATCCTTGTTTCGTGGATCCTGATTGGTTATTTTGTTGTCTGTTTGGTTGCTTGTTCACTTTTTTGAACCGTTGGGTATTTGTTGTAGTTGGGTTGTTGTTTTTAAGGGGAAAGGGAAGAAGGGGGAGGGTAATATACGGAGAATAGGTAGTCCTTCGTTCATAACAACTGGCGGTTATCGCAAAGACAAAGAAAAATAAGGAAAAGATGCAAACACGCGAATTTAAAACTCATTTTGAGTTCGATCACGCCTTTACTGTGACCATGTTCACTTGAGATTTACATGCCTTGACTTCATTAAACATATATTAGAAGAGAAATTTTTAAAGAACAACCAACAGTAACACCATCTTGAAGACGAAGAACTAATGTGTTTCAAAACAGTGAAACATTTCAGAAGGCATTTAGAACAATGAAGGTGAAAACGCATGCATTAATATATTCATTATGACAGAGCATCATAACCTACCAGTATTATGAAAACAAGAAGGCATTGTACAGAGTGCTTTGACCACTCAGTTGCAAGCATACTCTATAGGAGATTACTCACCCCTTCCCCCTTCCCCCAAGGAGGAGGCAATTTGGAAGAATGTATTAATTGTTATCTGTGGGGGGGGGGGGAATGGGGGGGGGGTACGAGAGGATGATAAAAGCCCCAATGAGTGTTGTGATGGAGCTCTTCATCTTTCTTCCCTTTCGAGTAACTGCCAAATCCAGGCGCCTTTAATTCAGCGACTCCATCGACTTTTTTTTCTAGTTATGAGGGGGATAAAATATGTATTATTTATGGGTATGTTTGAATATATAATATATTATAGCTGACATACAAAGTTGTCAGTTCATGAACATGAACATGGAATATTTTGTTTGAGCTTATATATAGTCTCTTTAAACTTATTCTTAAACCTTTATTTTTACATTTTTTTACATTTTTGTTTTCTTTTTCTTCTTTCCGTTCATCACTCTCCCACGTACAGCCCTTCTGTATGCCTGCATCTTCGGTAACGTGACCACCATCTACCAGCAGTTCACCTCCAACACGGCCCGCTATCACGACATGTTACACAACGTGAAGGAGTTCATGAAGCTGCACGGCGTCAACAAGCCACTCACAGAGCGCGTCCTCGATTACGTCATATCCACGTGGTCGATGTCAAAGGGCATTGACACGGAAAAAGTATGAAAGACGGCGGATTTTGATCAAAAGTGAAAATAACTATGTCATGATAGTCATGTAAGAGTTTTTTTTTATCTAAGGATGCTGCATCATGCAACCAGCGATTGGAATCATCCGTGTAAGGATTATTCAGTGAAGTCAGTGAAAAACAATTGTACTCCATTTTTAGATGAATCATATTCCACAGCGCGCAGACTGGAATTAAAGTCATTAAAGATTGGCTCATTGCAAAAAAAAAGTACATTCATTAAAAGTTATTGTTTTTAATGACTGATTTGGCATTAAAATACGACATTCATGATTTTTGTTATAATGCACAACGCCATCATAATCGTGAATTGGGAATTGATATGGATACGTTGTAGGCCCTATATGCAACAATGGTGCATTCACCTTTAGTAATGCACCATTCTAGAGTTTACAATCTCAAAATATACTATTACCCCACATGCTCTTGAATTCCACTTCTTAGATACAGGCCTAGGGGAAATGAAACTCCATTCGCTTTAATCGCACATATCGTAGAAAGTATACATCAAGGTGTAACACTTTCTACGTCATGAAGTGGGCCTATTCAAAACTTTATTTCAGTAACCAACGTCCAATCTTCAGCTAGACTTACATCTCACGTGATTGTCTAGCCACGTGCTCACAGCCCTACACTACAAAATAAAAAGGGAATGACACGTGCAAAGGCCTCAAAAGCCGATAAAGGTTTGATATAACATTTATTGGAAGTTTCATCACGTTCTGTCATCGAGCGAAACGTCATTTGGTAAAAGATCAACAACAAACAATAACGCGTGCACACCTTTAAGTTTTGATAAAGATAGAAACCAAAGACCATGATTGTTTTTGTAAACAGATTTAAACGGAGAAAGATTGAAACCGCATTTTGCTGTGTGATTTGATTTTTGCCAATAAATCGATAGCAAGTGAAAACTTACAGCCTCAGTTTGTGAAGTCGCTGCGTATTCTGTCTTGCTCGAAGCGTCATATTCGCGGAATTTTTCCGCTTCGTGACAGGCCGATTATGCATATGACGTCAGCCGATTCCATTATCAAGAGAGCAGAATGTTCTTTTCAACCACATGTTGAGGATTTCCAACAAGTTAGGTTATCTTTCCAATGTAAACCAAAGAAGAGGGTGTTTTGAAATCTTAGCACGGTTGAATGTGGCTTTTGAAGGCGAGTGGGCGTTGTCTGTACGTGACGATACGACAATCCAAGAACTGCACGTGGCAAAGTTCATCTTAACTGGTTGACTGAAGGATTGTATTGCTCGGAAAGTGTAGAAAAGTCGCGAGGGGATGCGGCTTAACGTGAAGGTGGTGTGATAGGCTCTGGGGGCCGAGGTAACAACACCTGCAAAGTAATAAATGCTTGTGCGTGATCGATTTTATTTATATCTTCTTTGACTGCTCCCTCCCCCTTCTTTTTTTTTTTTTTTTTGATATAGGAACATTATGGCGTAAGTTCGCACAAGTGGGTGACATCATAGATTATGCAAACTCAACCAATTCAATTTGTAAATCCATGGTAGTGTCTCGATGTCGGTCCTTGGTGTTGATGATGAGAACCCACTCTTTGATCTACACAACCTCGTTTATCTTGTTGTTGCCATTTGTAATTTTTGCTTGTAGGCCGCATATTGAAGACCTCTGCGAGACATCTCTGATTTCTGTGTTGTGAATTTCACAGGTTCTAAGTTACTGTCCCAAGGACATGAAGGCGGATGTTTGCGTGCATCTAAATCGGCGGGTGTTCAACGAGCACCCGTCCTTCCGGTTGGCCAGCGAAGGCTGTCTGAGGGCGCTAGCCATCAATTTCAACATGAGTCACAGCGCCCCCGGCGACCTGCTCGTTCACAGTGGAGAGAGCATCGATTCTTTGTGCTTTGTCGTCTCGGGGTCACTCGAGGTCATACAAGATGACGAGGTCGTCGCGATACTTGGTACGTAAACAAGAAACCTGTGGCTTTAACCATTATTAATTTTTTCATCGAGTTTATGATATCTGTTGTAGTATAATGAAATTTAGAATCGGAGTTTTCTTCGAGGAAATTAACATTTCTGCGATATCTCAAAAATGAATTCGACTCAGAAGGATTCTTTTTATGGACGTCAGGGTTCTTTTTTTTTTCTTAAACTTAATTTCTTAATGTTAATTGAGCAGTAATGTGTTTAATTTAATATTCTTGCCATTGGCTTCATCTTAAAGGAAATCAAATCGGAGTAAATTGAAGGCCTATAAAATTATATTCGTACTTATGCGAAATTCTTTGATCCTTGATTGTATAACGCCATGTATGACGATGCTGATAAATGACTTCTCATCCTCTCAATTTTTGACGTGATCTGATTGGTCAGGCAAAGGGGACGTGTATGGAGACGCCTTCTGGAAAGAGGCGCACCTGGGCCAGTCAGCAGCAAACGTGAAATCTCTGACTTACTGCGATCTCCACAGCATAAAGCGGGATGATCTCCTCGACGTGCTCGACTTCTACACGTCGTTCGCGACGTCGTTCGCCAGGAATATGGTGCTCACGTATAATCTGCGGCATAGAGTGAGTTGGCGCTGCTCGAAGGGGAAATGCACATGTTGGAAAACCATCAGATACATGTTATAACTGTATAATAACAATTTATTTCAATCAATTGTTTTAGACTGCATTTGATATATTATAATATGTTGCATGTGCCCTCAATCAGCCCTATGTCGAAATCTCGGCATGGTTGAATAGTAATTGAAGGTGCTTATCTAAATGATAGGCATTTACTGACATGTGCATTTTTGATGGCAGTCAGGCATAATTGTCATTGAACTCAGTTGAACAACACTGAAATAAAATTGAACGTCCTTTGAATACGAAGAAAATACAAATGAGATAAAGTGACTAAAGATACAGACGCCAATATGCATCATTACTGAGGTCGTTCTGTGCTCCAAAAGTCCCAAAAGTCCCGCCTTTTCACAGGAACGCGTAGCATTTAAACACCAATCATTCATTTATTGTGAACTATCATAACTTGACTCTGTGACGTATTTATGTAAGTTATTCTTGTCGGGAGCACCTGTGCTCAGAGAAAAGATGTCGACGTAATCTTAGCTATTAAAAAAAAAATCACATTTGTCCCCAGACATAAGGGCACCACAGCTTGCCGAAGCCCTGGGACAGTTACCGTGAATACGGGCCACCCAAGAACACGTCATCAACCTATTTCATGAGGACGAGTGGTGGCTACCGTGGGTCAAAATTTAGACAGAACACAATTACAACTACCTGGAGTGGAGCAGAAGAGCCCTAAAGATAGCCTGTTGAGCAGAAAGCAGTGACAGAAGTGAATTGATTCAAAGCAGACGAAACAAACAACATAAAACTTTCATACTTCAGCTGTCGATAGGCAATGGTTCACTCATCAGTTCGTATTTAGAGTTCAAAATTCAAAGTTTTTCTAAAGAATAGTTATTATATTCAGTGTTTCTACTCTAATGCATCATCTATCACCTACCTTTCAATTTACTGTGTCTTTGTTTTCATATCCTACTGCAGCTCATATTTCGGAAAGTGGCTGACGTCAAGAGAGAAATGGAAGAGGCAAAGAAGAGGAAAAACGAGCCGCCGATTCCGGCGGACCACCCGGTCAGGAAAATGCTGAACAAATTTCGAAAGCTTAGCGACGTGCCTGATAAGAAACCTCCGCCTAGGAAAGCAAGAGAATCGCGCGATGTCGAGAAAGGTGACTCGCATGCATTGACTCGAGTACCAGAGCACCAGACGCCTCCGCCGCTGTCAGCGGTGGGCAGGGTGAGGTCCGTTAAGATGCCTGATGCACAGGTGAGGCGGCAGGACAGTACTAAAGATGCCACTGAGTCCAAGTGGGGTCCGTTGAAGAAAATTCCTTTACGAAAGGCTGAGAGCACGGACAGTGGGATCCTTCGCAGCGAGCAGCGCCTTGATGAGATCGGCCGGGCCGACAGCAAGGACGGCAACAGCTCCGCAAGCACCAGCAGCACGGACCACCACCTTCTGGCCAGCCTGATGGAGATCAAGCTCGAGCTCAAGGAAGAGATCGAGAGCCTCGGCGTCAAGATGACGAGACTGGACGATCAAATCGCCGACATCATAAAAATCTTCTCGCCGGACGTGTCGCAGTACTCCTCTAGCATGGCCAGCTCGAGCAGCTCCCAGATGGGCTCCTGCAATGAGGTGCCGCTCAGCTCACCCCAGAAGTCTCCCATGGTCGTGCAGGTCAGGGAGCAGGGCGAGACGTCGTCGTCGTCGGAGAGCAGCGGCCTGGGCGAGCAGAGGAGCTCGAGTGTGACGTCGACGGCCTCGACGGGATCGAGGCAGACGACGTCGAGCAGTGGCGGTCGGAGTCCGTCGTCGATTGGCTCCCACAGGGGCCCACCTCCCGTGGAGAGCACGCTGAATCTCCTCGATCACGACGCCCAGGCCGAAGGGGGATCTCTGTCGGAGATCGAGTCTCCCCCTAGTCCGGGGCCAAGAGCCAACCCGGAATTTTAAGAAACATTCATTCCATCGCCTTCGGCGTCATCGCATCAAAAATTTATTACGGGCGACTTGTGCAGTCAGCCATTACAGATGATGTTCCCCCAATCTTTGTTTTATTTATCTTTTGTATAGACTTGATCAATTTAGTATTTCTTTATCATAGATTATGTCAGGAGTGGAATTATAGTGTGTGGGTATTTTCTGAAGAAGATAAGATATTACTTCGATGACTTTAAAAACACTTTTCTTGCCCACTCAAAACTCAAAGAAACAAATTATAGTTTTCTACAGTTTTGGCAAAAGAACAATGTATCAACAAAAGGGAACAAATAAACTTCGCTATAGACAATTGATTCTTTTCTTATCCTTTTTTAAACATTATATCATAGCACACCTTTTGATTGCAGAATAATTGGCAAGTTGTTTAAATCTATGAAAACACGTGTAGAAGACCCCCGCAGATGACACAATTATGTCATTTTCAAATCTTATGTGATAAGAAATTGTGTGTGTTTTTTGTGCTCTTTCTTTCCCCTTTTTTAACACTCTGCAATAGCCGTACAGAACGAATTACCGGATACGCTACAACTGTACGCCATGCCAAATAAGAATGAAATTGATTTACTGCAAAGCTAAAAGGAGAAGTTGCAAAATTATTGTCTATTGTTTGAGAGATATTTCATAAGCATATTCTTTTTTCATCATTTTTTAAAAAGTTTTCAGTCAAATTTTCCTAAGAATGCGAGTCAGGCCATGACAATATAGTGGTTCTTATCAGATATAGCAATACAACAGAGCGAACCAAAGATAAAATTGTAATCGTATACAAGCATGCATTTTTTCCCCCGCGGGAGGTTCTGCGGGGTTCTGCGGGGTCATCCCACAAGACCGACACCCACGAGTCATACAGCCCACGAGTTTGACATTGAAAAGAGGTCCATGAGTCATACAACTCACGAGTCATACAGCCCACGAGTTCGACACTAGGTAAATCAAGCCCATGAGTTCGATACTAGGTAAAAACGGCCCACGAGTTCGACAGATACAACACGGGGCTTAATGTGTCTGTCTCGTGGGCCTTGTTAGCTTAGTGTCGAACTCATTGGCTGTATGACTCGTGAGCTGTATAAGTCATGGACTGTATGACTCGTGAGCGCTATGACTGTTGGGCTGTATGACTCGTGGGTGTCGGTCTCATGACGTGCACCCGGTTCCGCAGGTTCATCGGGAGATGGAGTAATGATCAATGAGCAATTTTTGAATAGATTTTGACGACAGGCTTGTTGAACTTATCATAAGAATAATTTACTGTCGGGTCACGTGACGATAATTACTCCTTGAGCTTGTATAAAATGGGCATAAGTGTCAACAAGCTTTGTTCTTGGGGTTATTTTTTTTTAAGACTACTGAAAGTGGTATGATGACCTGAAAGAAAAATCCACTCTTGCTTAACGACATAATGTGAATTATGTTGGATTAGAGGAGAAGGATCGCCATAGGCAAGAAATGTATTACAGTCTGTCTTCACACAGAAATTATCGCCAAACTTGAACCCAAAGAGATTCAGGAAATTAATTTTGTAGCTTTGGTCTCGTGGGTTTCCATTCTTTCTGGATTGTTGTGCTTTGGGGAACAAAATCGGATGACATAGTCCGTCAAAAAGTTGGACTGATTTGCGACCATAGTTATGCACTCTCCGAGTGTACTTGTCATTTTGAAGCTAAGTGTAATACTATGCTGCACACCAATGCAACTGTTGTGAGGATTTGGTAAAGGTCGCGCTTGCAACAATCAAAATAATGACAATGAACGAGACACCTGAATACACACACACACACATACACACACACACACACACACACACACACACACACACACACACACACACACACACACACAAACAAACACACACACACACACACACACACAAAGAAGAAAAGAACGACACATCTGAATACACAATATACAGCCTTTGACAAAGACATATTATATTCGCCATTTCTCGCCAATGGCTTGCGTTTCGGACCTCGTGGGTGAATCTTGATACTCGCAACAGAATAATATACATATTACAGTATAAGCAACGTTTTAAACAGCACTTATTGCTGTCTTTTGCGCCAAATTATGATGGTCGTCGAAAATGGAAATTTGAGAACTGGACTTTAAAGTGAATTGAAACTGGAGGTGTGTGATTATTGTTATGTACAAAGTAACGAGTAATTATGATGAATCTAATCAAACGCACAGTTCTGATGACTTGCACATCACAGTTAGATAATGGTTAGACATCGAAGTGTTGAAAACTGGCACTGGTAGTATTCAAGTGTCATGGTAACGGTGAGTTACATATGAAAACAGCCAATGAGCAGTTACGGATACCGCTCGTGTGATAAAATCCAACCGGAGAAGACACTTCGGTAATGGCTGTGTCTAGATTTAACTGCTCTGTCTTATCTTTAGATAATTTTTGTAGCGAAAAATAATACTATCGATCTTTCATCTCGTAATTTATGCACCTAGAAGTGAGTGATAAATCTTCAAAATAGTGTCAACGCATTGACGTAATCGCATTATATTTTATATCGTGTATATAGTGTACAAAGATTGGTCTGCACGTAGATAAGGACTATTTTCTACGATCAGATACGTCAGAACAATCTGCACAGTCGGAGATGTAAATAAGGCAAGAGTTGGCGTGTTGTACTGCTAATCATGGATTGAGCTTGGTTATATTTTCCTTCAAGTCTAAAACGTTACTACAGCAAACTGTAATGATGAGTATTTATCTGACTTATAAAATTGATTATTATTTTGTAAATAGCCCAAGAGGTTGTAAATATCTTATAAGACAAAAGATGATATTTAACCCCCATTTTTTCACTGCCTACTATACCCTGTACCTATCTCTGTCGATTTTCTCTGGGCTTGTCTGGACTTTGTGCAATATCGGAGCTGTGTGAGTGTAAATAGATCTATAAGAGCCTTCAGGAGTTTACATTTTTTTATACTTTGGTCTCATTGGTGATGTGAGGTGTGTGGATGTCGGAAGCAACTGAATTCAGGCAGCGGGGGAGGTCGCTTGAGCACCGTACTCCGACCCTGTCCCGCCAACTTCCCTGATGCGCGGGTGAAAGAGAACGCCTTTTAAAACAACGACTGCTGATTTTCATATAACTGTGTCTGCTACAGCAGATCTCACCCCAGGGTTTAATTCTTGTCAATTTGCTGCAAGGAGATGGCAACGAACCAGATCATACGCGCACACTTTTGTGCAACATGCGGTTAACATCTGCTGAGCAACAAGTATCCTGTCCCGTTAATTAAGATTCAAATTGGCCAACTTTTGGGTACCAAGGGTAAAATGTTGATGTAAAAGGTTTCATTATTTTTTTTTCTCAAAACTGCGTCAATCTATACCACTTTTTCATGGATCTAATTCTCTGTATTGATATTGTTTGTATGTGTGTGTTTTCTTTAAGTCAGACCGTGGGGAAAGCGATTTGAAATTGTTCCCTTCCATGACTAATACATCCATGACATCAGTTTACTTTTCAATATACGTAACAATTAGCACAAATTACATATTCTACACTGGGCTTGAAGTACTCTTCTCTATTTTTAATACTTGAGAGTTAAGTCTCGAAATTTTCGTCCAAACCATTATGACAAGAGAGTCTGAGGTTTTCAAACTTCATGTCTGCGATCATGGAATGCTGTTCCCTGTCACTGAATGGTGATAGAGTTCATTTACTCGGAAAAGATTCCCAAGCATCAAAGTCATCATCATTTCTAGGATGCTATAGAGAATTCTTTGATTAAGAGTTCACCAATCGAACAATAAACCTCAAATTAAAGAGATCAAATTGATATGTCCATAATTTCATTGTTTCAACGAAAAAGTTTAATAATCAGCATGGTCAGAGGGGTGTGTCAATTGCCTTAAATGCAACAGCATAATCATTGATCCAATGGTATATAGCTGCTAACTTTAGCTGAATTCAGATCAAATTACCAAGCTGTTTCAGATTAAATCACGAAGAAAATTATTTTACCCACTGGTGTGTCATCACAATCATCCGCGAAAACACTTTCTCAGTGATATTTAGAATACGATTTTGTGTACTCGTAAAAGCATATCACGAACGAAACGGCATCAACATTTTGGCATCGACATTGTCAAGCTGTGGGTACACGTTTTAGTAGTCTCATTCCTTCTCTGATTCACTGTCTCAATGCAAGCGGACGTTACGAGCAGAATTGCAATTCTTGGAGCCTATAAACAAAATTCATGATCATTGTTGTTCTTTAAACCGTGTTTCCATGCGGCAAGTGGAAGATTGGGCCGGAATCCTTGTACTAGACCTCAACTGTGACGCGTTAAAATTTCGCGGTGCATAAATTCGCAAACATGAACCCTGCAAACTATAACTTTGCGATTCACTGCTAATCATAATAGTCGGAAGCGATTCCACACTCTGACGATAAGTTTGGAATCGCATTTGATGGCTGCGTAGCACCTTACAAGGTCCTGACGTCATAGTTTGGTATAGCAGTTTAATAAAACTCAGTGTGCCGATGTTGTATTCTGAACTGTAGTAGAGGACATTGTGTATATATCTTTCTCTACCTGTGTTGAACAATATTTCAAATATAACATCTGTGTGATTCTCTTGTTTCTTAAATCACAAACATGCCTTTGTAGACAATTTTAGCTAAAAAATATCCTGAATCCACGTGTACAGAGATTGATAGTTCTAATAGATGTAGCTCTATCGTCGAAAATGTGGATTTCAGAACGGTGTGCCTTAACGCAGTATACTATCAGTTGTTGTGGGACATTATATCAAATCTCTATCTTTATTTCAAGAACTTTTAACTTTGATTGAAATATTATCTCTCAATATCAACAGCGTACACCCCAATACGCGTTTGCATTATTCTTTTCCTCTTTAAATTTGTATTCGGTGAAGTTACGCCAATAATCACATCGTGCTAGTGGTGGAGAACTTGCTTATCACTCTTGTGGCATTGCACCGGATACACTTTTCGTGCGCTAAGAGTATATCAAAAAGGCGTGGGAAGTTTTACAGCGACAGCGACATATTTACAAAATATCTACATTACATAATTCATTTAAACGATTCGGTTTTTTTTTTATTACGGTCATTTATTTTGTTGAATTATTTACATGTCATCGCTAACGCCAATATCTGTGTCTTACATGCACTGTACTCCATTTCTTAAGTAGTAAGATTGTTCGGATTGCCATGGTTCCTAGGTTACATTACGTAGACACGGTTTAGTATTTTGGCTGAGAAGGTGATGTGTAGCTGTTTGAAGGACGCTCAGTGCAATTTTCATTTTGTTTTTACTCTGATTGTGTGTAAACTGCTGTTTATACAAAGAACGCGTTTAAACAACTAACTATTCTTGAATATTGGTTTTGATTTTAAAGATACTCTCTCTGCAACGTTGCGAGCGGTTAAAAAGGGAGGTGTAGTATTTTGTACGTTTGTTCTAATGAGACTTTCCTCGTGATTTTTTTTTCTTTCTTCTATGACTACTCACAACAATCAATGGTGTATCATTTGGCTACTTCGAGGAGAAAGTGTGCGCAGGCGCACTTTTTGAGTGTGAAGAGTGGTTCAAACTGAACAATGAAAGCACTTTTACTAAATTTGAAAGTTTACATTATTGCTTGATTATTCCGTAGTTTTTGTTTTTGTTTATCAAAGAAGAACTTTTGTAAGACAAGCATCGCATCAAAGGAAAAGAGAGCTTTCTTGTCAATACTAAACCAATGATTATTCGAAGTAATTTATGACTGAATCTAAGTGGCGATGGCGTAATCATTATAAACTGAAATTATGGAATATTCAAGATGCTCTCTTGAGCATGGTACATAGACTTTAAGGTAATCATTCATGGAAACATGTAGGTGTTAATATATAGCAAGAAATATCATGGAATCTTGTAATCTTGCCAAAAAAAAGAAACAAAACAAACAAAAAGAAATGCCAGAGCGTTAGTTTCCTTTTTTACAAGCTACTGATATTAAATTGTGTTAAATTTATGAGGAAATACATATGGTTATGAAAGAGACAGTATTGTTCCGATGAAAATGTGACAACAAAATTTAATGTGAAATCGATATTCTACACGTGTATAGTTCACTTTAAGATTCATTGAATTTTGCTGGGATTAAGTTGATTTAGAACACACAAAAAAATGAAAGAAATACCCTAGAAATGTGAGTCTGTAAACTACAAGAGCGTTTATCATAATGTGAAGAGTACAACATTATGGTCGATGAAAACACCTCAAAGGTCGGAATACCTACATTCCAATTATACATTACTTATGTACAATATTTTGTTTTGTATTGATGCTGGACACACTTTCTGTTTCGTTTTCTTCTTATGTCTTTCAAACTCCAGGTACATTCTAAGTCGTATAGCATGTTTTCGAAATGGGTAAAACATATTTGCATTTTTTATTGCCAGTGAAGAGTTCTTTTCACCGAATATAATATGCTGGTTTGCATTCCAGCTCAGTTTTCTCGGTATATATCATGACTAGACCCGAGTGGCAAAGTAAATCCGAAATTAAAGTACGTTTATGCAGCAAAGGGTTTTATTTTCGTCTTAAAACATTAATCTAGCTCATAGTAGCGTTTAGAGTGACAGAATACTTATATTTAGCATTTTACCGTTTCGGCAAAACATTTGGTGTTCTTGAGCGTTAACGGTAAAAATAAACTGTTACATTTATTTCTGCTTTCGGATCCTGAATTGATCAAACTGCGATCGTTACATTATATGGTTTATTCATCAGACATGTATTGCAAAGATGATATAAGATATATATATAAATTTGCCAATTTGAAACAGATGAAAATACAAACGAAGATATCAACTGCATTTTTAGCTGTTTTGATTTACCATATTTTAATTTGATCAGCCATATTTCGCAGATTTTGTTTAGTAGCTTGTTCAAGAAACCCTCACGTGTATAAAGGGTATATCAGTAGACACATAATAATTAGGCCTACTAACTTTGTCGATTGAATAACCAGGTACAACTCATAAAATTACTGTGATCGCACACTGATAGATAGACAGCCTTCGTGTGACATGATAATGTGTTGCTATGTCAAAGAATGTTGTGGTCACGAAAGGTGATGATGACGGATGAACTTTGACCCCACGTTTGTCAATGGGCTACTCCTGACATCTGGTGTACTGTAGTCCCATTCGACCAACTCCACCACTAGAGCAGAGAGTATAAAGACGGTCGATAGCCGACAGTACTACACACTGCAAATCTGTGAAAAGCTAGGGAAAGGGGGCTTTAATTTTGGCATCAAAATCCTGCTGCATGCATGTCAACACAAAAATTTTGACGATGAACTGACATTCGCTTACAACATGCGTTCCATTGCCACTCGTGGAAGACATTTTGGTATTTCATTCAAGTTTCAAGTTTTATTTTCCACTTATTAATTTACAGCACTGTCTGGACCTTTCATACGCTCGTGATTGAATTCAATCATGTACTCTTGTCTTAGAAGTTAACCGTACATCTCTTCCGCAGAGTTGTGCTTTTAGCACTCGTCTTTGTGAAGATGTTCCAACAATAATCTAGGAATGATGCGGAAAGAGGAGGAACCTGGCATAATCGAGATGTGTATGAAGCATTTCCGCGGGTGATCTGTCTCGATGAAATGGAAATCTTCGAACCAAATGCGATGAAACTGGTATAATGGCTCACAAAATCTTGTGTTACAAGTACTTATTGGCGAACACCAGGAGAAATTAATTCAAATTTAATCTTGGACCCATATACCGCTATCGCTTCTGTGAGTTATCAGTGTAAGCCACCTATATGGTAAATGAATGATGTTGCCTTTTTTCTCTCTTGCATGTATGCATTTTGTTTATTGTTGCTGTTTTTTCTTCTTTCAGCCAAGAACAAATAAGTATATCATAGAATTATATTTGAGGTGTCGATTTTACGGTAGAAAAATCAGATTTTGAAAGTTTCCGGTTTAAAGAGATATCTATTGTTTGCATTGAATTGTACTCTTGGGCACATGTACCAAGTAAATGTATCAATAACAACAAGTGTTATGCTGCTTATGTATTTCTTTCTCGAGCATTAAATGTATATTCATATGATATATATATATATATATATATATATATATATATATATATATATATATATAGGCCTATATACACACATATACATACTTTTATTCTTATCAAAATCATTCATTATATATATATGTGTGTGTGTGTGTGGGTGCGTGGGTGCATTGCCTGCACGTGGTCCTTCTTGTTTTCTTATTTGATCCTTGATTCAATAATAATACATGATTATTTACAATTGGTCAGTTTTATCAAATGTAACTTTATTGCATAATCATAAATCATCTCGTAATATGACAAAATATACAGTGTATAGATGAAAGCAAGCTCATTTATAATATCTTTTAATTCTATTAAATATACTACTTTTCTAAAACACATAAAGCTTAGTGAATGGACGTAGATATCTCTTGTGAAGTAACTGAAAATATAAGTCACAAACAGGAAAAGAGAAAAGCAAATAGACAAGTTGGAAGGGGGAGAGGACTTGGACAGTGAGATAACAGAGACATTGGTATAACTAGGGCACCTCTTTATATAAAAAAGAAGCCTATATATCACCGTTTTTATGCCATCTGCATGATTTCTATGAAATAACACACTCTATGTTGAAAGACTTGCATGTTCATTTTAGCTGATTCCAAATGAAAGGAAACACCGATGTTAAGATATCAAATGGGACATCGATATAATAATTATGGTGATGACAAAAATTAGATTATAATCATTTTCATCATCATCATCATCTCAATTAGAATAATCATTACTACCAATACAGAAGTATTAAAATATGATACTCATTTGGTTGAGGTAATGGTGGTAGAGGTATATAGTTGAAGTGATAGTATAGAAGGAGAAAAGATACTCATAGTGGAAGTTGAAAAAGAAGGGGTAGCAGAAGGAAAGCACACGCATAGATGATAATAATTGTCACTGCAGCAGTTGTGCTAGAAATATATTGATTCATTACTAGTTTCATTCAATATCAATATCATGCATTAATATAATTCTCTACCAAGGGTATCCTTTTCAGCAATACCACTGCTCTCCCTGAGGGTCCTACAGTGATCATTACCCCTATCATTGCCAGGTACCTGTTTATCCCGACCCCTCCACTCCGGGGTCACAGAGGAACTGCATGCGTTTTCCATAAATCTCCAGTAAAGGAGTACTAGAAAATCTGGTCCAAGAATGGTAAAACAAGGGTCTATATTTGACTTTTCACCGGCAGATTTCTTTCTATAAAGGTGGTCTTCTTTTTTTTCTCTCTCTCTCTCTCTCTCTTTCTTTTAGACTCCTGAAGAATTTAAAAAGGGGGATATAAAATATCTTGAAAATCATAGAAAACTAATCAAACATTTATGTTATGAGATTTTCATTTTTGCTTTCTTTCTTGCAAGTTTTGAAATTCCATTTTGAGCACATCAACAACAAAAAAGCGCTTTCCTAAGGTATTGTGACGATGATTTACCCGAGATGACGTGGGGTGTCTGTTTTAAGACAGGGGATTGGAATGAGAGCTCACCTGAGATGGGGTTGCTTTCAAAGAGAGGGAATGAGCATAATATGCATATCCTAAATAATTAGAAGTGGGGGCCAGGCTGTCTATACACCTGGGTCAAGTGGAACATTGTTGGTAAAATGTCTCGTTCAAGAATGAACACAGCAGGATTTGAACTCAATTTTTCTGCTCATATATTATCATCATGCAGAGCCTCATACACTACTATACTATGGTGCCCCCTAAATCTATCATTTCCCCCAAACACTTTGCTGCATTCACTTAAGATAAAGATAAAGCTCTAAACTAACTGCCACATTGAGGATAGATATCTCAAGAAAAATAAACTTTGACATCATATCATATTACAGTCAGAGTAACAGTGTCCAAAAGTGTGCAGGTTTTGGCCAGATTTGTATACTTTCTCCATTTTGTCAGTTTATTTCATTTGTCCACTGGTACAAATATGTAAAAGAGCAAATGTGTAAATGTAATACAATTTGATTATAAAAGTGACAAAATCAGAGATTTCCACAATCTGTCTTTAAGCATGCTTCAGACTAGTTAAAGGGATCGTACTGTTTGGGTTGAGACCTAATTTCAGGTTTCCAAAATTTTTTGGTGAAATAATGAGAAACCTCTATTGAAATATAAAAGAACATGTAATTCTATGAGGAATTCAACGTTTATTTGATGAAAATTGGTTTTGAAATGGCAGAGATGTAAAAAAAAGAGCGATTCTAATAAAGTGTTGGTCAGCACAACACTTTATTATGATCGCTTTGTTTTACTTTGTTTTTGGTTGTTTCAGTCATTTGAAACCCGACTCTCTTCAAATAAACTTTGAATTCCTCTTAAAATGGTATGCTCTGTACTATATCATAAGTGTTTTCTTGGTATCTTGCAAAAAGTTAAAAGCCAAATTTTCATCTCCACCAATACTGTACATCCCTTTAAAAGCATCATAAAAACATGAAGCGTTAACATATTCATCATATCACAGAAATAATGTATCACAAAAACCCATCACCTAACAAATTACCCTGCAGTAGCTCTACATAAAGTGGAAAGTGATTCACTATTGGCAAATAGAATATGCTAGGAGAAAAAAAAAAGAATGGAAAACATTATTTCAGTCTTACTAATATGGTTGGTGTCTCAATGTATTGTATAACTTCACACCACTCACACTTTATATTATTTATCCACCAAAAGTTTGAGAATATTAGGATCACACTGAGCCCACAATAGCCAGTTGGTTAAAAACCTCTGCTACACATAGTAGCTAAGAAAGACTACCATAGGAGGTATTAAACCTGATTCTGCCCCGAAAGTACTGTGAAAGCTGTTATTGTCACATACAAATTCTCATGAGCGGGTTGCAGACATTTTCACAAGATAATGCTTTTGTAATTTTACACCAAGGCTATTGTAAGTGCACTAACACCTGTCCCCTTACTCCACAGTGCATCAGGTGGCAACATTTTCGTCTGTTGTGAAATTCGCAGCCCAATATTGATTCACACAATTCATGAAAATTAAACCCTCATGAAAATATCAGCTTTTACAGTAGAAATAGACAATAAAAGAATATGAGGCAAGTCATGAGGTATTTGTATAACCAGTAAAAACAGGACAGGCTCAAGCACTGACCGTGAAAAGTCATGCTGCCTTTAATGCGTTCCAGGGACCATAAACTGCTACATACTAAACGGATACACTTAAAGAGAGCTCTCGGTTTGTTGTCATTATGTTTGTCTATCTTTTCTCTCCATCTCCCTCCGCTCCTCAGCTTTCTCTCTTAATCTCTCTGTCTTCCTTCTCTCTCATTATTATTTCCTTTGTTTCACTAATTTCTCTCCCCCCCCTTCCCTCTCTCTTCTCTCTCTCTATATACACGTGTATAAATATTTCCCTCACTATATTTCTCTCTCTCTCTCTCATCACTCTCTACATTTTGTGCGTTTTTGTTGATTGCGAATCTTCCCTTTCTTGTGAAACCTCCTCTATTTCACACTTCCACAGTGCTGGGAATGTGATCCATCTCGTAATACTGATGGAAGATGCCTTCCTCCGTCACCTTGACGACCCGGATGCCAGGTTTGTCATCCTCCCTCTGCTGCCAGCCCATGGAGGAAGTGACGATCTGTTCCAATCCCTTGTACACCCCGCCAGCATTCTGGTGGTAGTGGCCCGAAAAGACTGCTTTCACTCCTGTGGGAAAAAAAATACAAACAAGGTCAAAATCTCGGTCACAAATTAGTGTCTTCTTCTATTTTTACACTCATACATGTGCACTCAAATGCACACTCACATACACACAAACACTTGGAATATACAAACCCTTATGAATATTGACCTGTGGGGTACATCTTTGTTTGCCCGTATTGTTTGGTGTTCATTTGATTCAGATTTACACCACAGCGAGACTAGCCTTCTTGTCCAAAATTTCTGGTCACAAAACAATATGCAATTTAAATCTAAATGCATACATTTGCACATTGTCAATACTTAACTTGGCAAAGTTGTGATAGTCTTAGTGATTGATATCTCTAGCCCGTAACTTTTTTGCCCCCTCCCCCCCCCCCCAACTCACATACCCATACCAAATGCACACACAATCTGTTTCAACATGCAATGCTATATGGCACGTTTCAGTCCGAAGTTCCATCTGCACAAAAACAACTGGTTGCCTAATCAACACGGCAAAGTAGTCTGTAAACACACAACCTTCGTTGGACAAATATCATGTTCCAGGTTAGGTCAAAGGTCACCACTTTACAGGATGTGGCTTACTATCAGTCACACAAATATTTGTTTCTGTGTCTAACAGGCATGCAGACTCACAAGAGTGGTTTCGATATCCAAATTTGAGATTGAAACAATATTCTTGTAAACTGGCATGTCATGATAATGAAAACTTGTCACTCATAGTAAACCCACCTTTAAACATCATAAATTATGACGTTACAGTGAGTTTCAATGCACTCAGTCAATATAATCCCAGAGAATATAACAAGAGTAAAGACGACAACAAGACCAAACACACCTGCATCGTTGAATTTGTCCAGCATGGACAATCGGAAGTCTCGCTCGATGTTGAAGTACAGCTTGTCCTCGTGGGCCGTCTCCAAGAACCAGGGGATGTGTTGGCACACGACGCCATGCATGCAGCCAGATTCTTTCATAGCTGCAATGTAAGGGGGGGGGGGGTAGCATTTTATCATTAGATGGAGAGGAGAGGAGAAAACAAGAACACAATTCTCTCATGTAGTACATATGGTACATGAGGAACACGAAGATATGTCCATGAATGATACCCTTCAGTGTGTTGTAGTTGTGTGTAGGAACAGGTCGTTTCCACGAGTTGGAACGGGTCTAGGGCAATTACCCCTGACCCTAACCCTAATCCTGATCCTGAACCTAACACTCATACTGATCCTGAACCTAATCCTAACCCTAACCCAAACTCTAACCCTAAATTTAACCCTAACCCCAACCTTAAAGGACAAGTTCACCTTCATAAACATAAGGATTGAGAAAATGCAACAATATAAGTAGAGTACATCAGTGAAAGTTTGAGGAAAATTGGACAATCGATGCAAAAGTTATGAATTTTTTAAATTTTTGTGTTGGAACCGCTGGATGAGGAGACTACTACAGCTTGTGAGTAATATGCGTACAACAGTATAAAGAAAATGTAAAAGAAAATTCAACATATTTTCACTTTTTTCGCATAATAAAAGAGCACTTGACTTGCCTCTTTCTAAAGGCAGGGGGAATAATATTACCCATAACATTTGTCGGTAACGAGGCAGGGGAATGTGTACTTTTTTCAAAAGATGGAATTTTGTGAAATTCTCTTTATATTTTCCTTATATTGTTGTACGCATGTGACATCTAAGTTATTCATACACTGCAGTAGTCTTCTCATCCAGCGGGTACTGCACAAAAACTTCAAAAATTCATAACTTTTGAACGGATTGTCTGATTTTCCTCAAAATTTCAATGATGTGTTCTACTAATATTGCTACATTCTCTCAATCCTTATGTTTATGAAGGTGAACTTGTCCTTTAATCTTTACTTCATAACCTTATCACTCACCAGTATTTAGCAAGGGGGGGGGGGGGGGGTAATTGTCCTTGGAGGCAATTGCCCTGTAGGCTTGGAACACATTATTTATTTGCTTCCCTGCAGTAAGAACTAGCAATGCTGATTTAAAGTCTGGTGAAATTACAATGTGACAAAGACATGTACCTCAGACTATTTTTGTCGGCAACACGATTGATTTGTCACTTGCTACCATTACTTAAAATGCAATCAAGAGCTATCTAAACACCTGCTTTTGGTCTTTTGTGTTGTTTACACTGTGCCAGCCTTTCTCTTGCCTCTTTATGCAAGGCTTAGACTAGTTAAGTCATCTGTAATGAGTAATATATACCTTTAAGTTGGTTCTCCAGCCAGGCATCATGTTCTTCCCTCACATCTTTGGCCTTGGAGTCGTTGTAATAGAGCTGAGAGTTGAGGACCAGGAATCTCACGCCTCCAGCCCAGAACCCAAAGTAGTCATCACCAAATCTAGGGAAACAGGGGTCAAAATGATTCGGGCAGGTTAGAATTCAGAAGTCTTCAGCTGCAAGATTGTGTCAATAGCTTCATAGATTGGTCTTACCATCAAGTGGTAACATTTACGAGTACTGAATAAGTTCGATAACCAAGAACAGATTAAAGTGATCTCTCATTGATGAATATATATTTCAAAATTATTCTAGTTTACCTATTCATGAAATTGGTATAGATATGTGAAGCATGAAAAGATCTAGTCTTTCAAAAACCTTAAAAGCAACTAACTTTCAATGTCTTGTGACTGGGTCTGGATATGGCTAAGCTACCATGAGTAATTCACTCATACATCAACATGGGACAAAGGTTTAGGTTGACTCATCTAATGTTAAAGGGTGTGTACAGTTCTGGTCAAGGTGAGGATTTAGCTTTTAACATTTTGCTAGATATTCAGAAACCACTGTATGAGATGTCAAAGAGCATGCAATTCTAAGGGGTATCAAAAGTTTATTTGATGAAAATCGGTTTTGAAGTGGCCGAGATATGCCAAAACAAGGTGAAACAAAGAGATCCTAATAAAGTTGGGGCATGTAGTCTTTTATTATTATCACTTTTTTGGATATCTCAGCCATTTGAAAACCAATTTTCATCAAATAAACATTGAATCCTTCTTAAAATGACAAGCTCTTTCATATTTTATAAGATGTTTCTCATTATTTCACTTAGGAATGTAAAAACCACGAATCCCCACCTCAACTAGAGCTGTCCAGCCCCTTTAACATACACATAAAGTGTCCATCACTGTCAGTTTATAGTCACACAGAAAATGTCATATACTGAAAAAGGAGCAACACGCAATTGAAATTTTTCTCCCGAGGCAAAATGGAGCAGGGAGAGATTAATGTTATGACATGACAATAGATCTCACAGGTAATAGGGAATGGTGTGGACTCACTTATCGGTGTAGACCTTGATGGACTCTCTATCAGGTATCCTCCCGATGTCATGGTTACCGCTGAGGAGCACGAGGGGGATCTCTGGATCCAGCTTGGAGAATTCAGCGATAAAGTCCTTCTCCTGTCCCTCTCGCCCTTCTTCACCTTTGACACAAAACGAGGTGAAAGAAATGAGATATGAGATATCTAATTGAGCATTTACACAAACTGCTATGATCTAAAGCAAACATCTTTTCAAATAAAAAATGGGTGTCATAACTATGAGCAATGTGGCCTGAAAAAAAAAAAAGGGAGAAAAGGATTAAACTGGTATGTAATACAAACAATCAGTCTCTTCACTGACTACATCACAAACAGTCAACAAGAAGTCTTGATTCTTTTTTTGATGACTTCTGTATTAAACCCACTGATGAAATCGAGCCTGCTCTAATACATATCATACAAGCATTGTCACACACAGACAGCAATTCATTGGACTATGCATGGTCTGAGGCATATCTTGTCTGCATCACTACATATCCAGAGCAATTCTGCATACAATTACTTTGGGCCCTATATAAGCTTCTGTGCCTGTGTGTGGCCTAAAAAGTAGAAAGGATTCATTATGTTGTAGTACAATGTGTAATGACAGAAAAAGAGAGCATTTCCACATTACATGTACATTGTGTACTGCTGACTAGCAGTCAAGTACAGGTTCTATTTATGAATATATATAGGTCCTATATACTCGTATATTTCCTGTGCTAAATTTTCTGTTGATCGATACACAGTTGAGTGTATTGCTAAGATTTTACTTGCGACACTTCAGTGTGTGCAGGTAGAGCTCAACGGCTAGCATTATTTTCACAACAACAATCATCAGGAGCCAATGCAAACCTGGTGTGTTTTGAACGAGGTCTCCGCACATCAAGAAGAACTTTGGTCGCGGTCTCATGGCATTGATGGCCTCTATGGCCTTTCGGACCAACTGGATCTCCCTCTCCCAGCCTACCGGTTTCTTCTTATCCATGGTGTCCAGCATACCCATCTGTGGGTCAGCTCCTACGATGAAGAAGAATGGACCTTTCCATTTCTCCTCATCACCTGCAAATCAAATTTACAAATACAAAAAACAAAAAAAAATAATGAAATGAAACAGAAATTTAAGGTGCACATCACAGATTCTCTATGATGACAAGTATGAATTTCCAAGGCGAAAGGGTGCCAGGATAGTGTGTTCATGTCATCATAATCCTCCTTCACTATGTAGTTGGTATTAATTTTTTTAAATATCATACATAACTGAAGTGCTGGAAAGCAGAAATTGAGTCTACACTTCTCTTTGCTATTCAGTGTATACTGAGGTCTTTCATATTTTGAACCATCAATTTATGTCATTTTTCTAAAGATGTACATTGTACGTTTTAGCAATTTTCTACCATTCAGAAAAACTTTGGAACAGTGCAGAGAACAGTAAGGCTCCATTTATTCTTCATAACAAGCAAAGTAGTGTCTCTTCGTGGAATACCATGACCATAAAATAATGAAAGAAATAAAAACAAAAGAATGAAAGGTGGCATGTGTGCCCCCTTTTAATCTTTTAAAGAAACCATCTTTGTCAGCCAATTGTAGTGGAGTGGCAGGAGAAAATTGCGCTGAAGCCTTTTTTTTTTTCTAAAATTTCTTTTGCTTGTCAGCTGATGAAACCTGCAAAACAGGCACAAGAAATGAAAAAATTAAATGGAAGGCATTTTTTTTTTTTTTTTTGCGTGTCAGCTGATTAAACCTGGAAGTGGCACCAGAAATGTTTTTTCGCCCAACCCCCACCCCCCTCCCTTTATGGCATTCCTGGATCTGCCCCTGATGTAGTCCACTTCCTGGACTGTATTCGTAGCATTATGTATACACTGACATGCAGTGTGCCTCCGTACGGACATACAACATGTACATTGATGGTGTCTGCATGTAATACACAAGTACCAATTGATGGATTGGGTGCATTGTGTGGGTGCATGCATGTGTACGCGTGTGTTAGTGTGGGGATTGCGGACGATTAAAATCCAGTATCTGAACTACCCCTGATGACGACATATCTCTGACCCTCTACATTCACTCTCGGAGCTTTGAGACTATCTGTCAAATCGCCATCAGGAAGCTTCCAATGTCCTTGTCCACAACTTCCCCTTTGGCTACACACTGTACAGACACATATGTCATCTACTCTGAATTGAGACTGACTAGGCAAACATTACTGGAAAATGTCGACTTGAGCAAATATCTAGCATTATCAGACGATCGAGCACCAATGAAAAGTCTATAAAGAACATAATCTGTAATACCGCTGAACGGAAACAGTTGGATGTAAAGCTTGTTAACACAATTTATCATCTCAGCTCAGCTATACTTTCATTGTCCATAATTGCTATCCTTGCATGGAATATATACAGTCATAATTTATTTGACATCGTTGCACACATAATACCCCGGAATACTATTACTATGAAAATAGCCCATTACTGAAAGGCTAACAGTTACCGTATACCACAATAGTAATCAACAGCAATTATGACAATGCAACATACAGTATTACTGCCTTTATTCTGGTAATGTAATATAATTAACAAACAGAAGATAATCACCTGGAAACCCATGGAATTGACGATCTCTTGCTTCAATTTTAAATTCAGTCATGGTGACGGTATTGAAGACCTGGCCCGCTGGTCACTGTAGGATTGTCCTCTGTCAAGAAAAGACCTCTCGTTTGCCCAGAGAAGACAGTTGTCCAACACACTCAGCTCTAGTAGTTTATACTACTGGTCTAGTATATATTGAAGTGGTGTTTGATCAGGATCGACCAGTCCCTAGTAAGTCTTCCCTTCTAACTAACTTCTTTTTCTCCTGCTTCCTTCTTAAATGGCATATTGCTTTCCACGGGCAAGTATTTATATCAAAAATCCCCTTTTACCGTGATATTGGTAAACTTGTCATCAAGTTCCACGTCAAGCACAACGCGTCACCCTACTAATGCCCATTGAAAACACGAATTATGAGACCCCCATGGCGCAAGAACTTCTTTGGCTTTGCAAGAAGCGATCACACATGGTTACATTCATATAATAGTACGCAGTGTGTATATATATATATATACCGCCAAAGGGATTTCCCCCCGTCCAAGCTGCGTAATATTCGTAGTCTAAACGTTCACACCGTCTTTACCAAACCTTACTGCTATACACAGCGTGATTAGTGTACGTAGTGTACGAATTCGTTCGACAGAGAGAGAGAAAAAAAAAATCGCCATAGTTCATGCATAAAACCACTTACAATTTGTCGCTTATCATCCGATACAATCTATTAAAGGATATAGATATTACTTTGAAGTGCATTGTATCGAATCTAAAAAAAAAAAGAAAAAAACTAGGAAAAAAGAAACTCATACAGACAGCTGTCCAACTGAGACTAACGTTTGGATCAAAGAGTGCAGAAGCGCACATAGTGCTGTGTGGCCGTGGATAGCCATGATCATAGCCTTACCCAATTGCGTAATCACTCTGACGTTTGGGTTTTTACAGGATGATCAAGGTCACACAAAACATACTCATACAAAAGACACAACAGACACATCAAGTAAATCTGAAAATATAAGTACCAGTCCCTGCCAAGCCACTGATTATAATTACTCAAGCACCACGCACTGAAGATCCCAATCCTAACCACAAAATCTTCAACACCATATGAAGAGTTTGTTTGCAAAAACCGAAGTCCATTTTTGAAGATTTTGAAATACGGTCTCTGTCATGAAGTACAAAATAATACCTTTTAAATGATATATTGGTCACTACATATAAAGGTACATTTTTGAAGTTATGGTCAAAAGAAGCATAAATTTTCTTATTATTCTCATTATTTTTCTTGACCTTTAATCGCAAATATCTCCATTTGACAAATATGGACTTATCGGTTTTTGCCAACAAACTCTTCATATGTTTACATTGTAATTAAAAAAAAAAACAAAAAAAACATTCAATTCATGCTAACATGGTAAAGAAAATTATTACTTACCGTCCAACCATAACTATCGGCCTAGACGTATAATTATTAAAATGTTTATGAGCATTGTTTGTTGTGGTGGGGGTGGGGGGGGGGGGATGATCGAGTGGCTCATGGGGCTTGACAATAATACAAGTTCAGCTTGTACACTTGTACGTGTCAATGAACATACCTATCATGTGGTAACACGACATTTGCTCCATTCCGACAAGTGCTCCTGTCTTATTTTCTCCAAGGACTTGGTTCGGGTTGTGAAAGGATTTTATGTTTAGTTATATTTGATGTGAGAATCTGGATTGGCAGGGCTGCCAACTCTCACGCATTGAGCGTGAGACTCACTCATTTTGGTTCTTTCTCAATCTAAAACTTTATTTCATTTGCAAGCATTTCTATTGATCTCACTCATTTTGACTCTTAAATTATAGCATTGGCCTAAGGGAGTCTCACTCTCAACTAGTTTCCAGTGTCGGCAGCCCTGGGTTTATGTTTGTGGATAGGTTTACGTCTGGCTTAGCGAGCAGATATTTCATGAGAGCAATTGCTGCTGGAGCAAGTAATGTTATGGAACCCTATCATATGTAAACTTCTGCACAAGAGGAATCACAGAAAGATGATTGATATCACATAACTGGATTTTCTTTGTTTTGTTAGAATCGATGAGGGTTATTCCTTTACAATGTATAAAGTCACAAAAATACAACAGTTGTAGGCATAAATCATACTGATGTGGAGGTATTGGAGGGTGGGGAGGGGAGCAGAGAAGTTGACTGTACCGACAGTTGTAGAGGAATGAGGAAATGATGTCATTATATCACTTCCTCATTCACTCTGAACTTTTAGTGAACTCAAACAGGTTCAAACTGTCCTTTATCAGTCATTCATTGGAACCCCCCCCCCCCCCGATTCCCCAATCCCACACCCTGTTCCTATACCTCTCAGACAAAATGAACTTCTGTACAATGTGTACTGCAACACACACATACACACAGGAGCAGCCATGCAGTTTCAACCATACAGACACCAATACGGCACAACATGTTTTACATGCACAGTATGCATTCATGTGTTGCCATAGCAACACACCATGTCATCTACAGGAAAAAACAAGGACCACTGAGTGTGTTACAATATCCCAGAGTTTATTGAGCTCATCGCCTTGGAGGATAGGGCATGTTTTCAAACACACAAACTTTACTTCCCAGTATAGTTTTGGTTTGAATTTTGTTCTTGAGGATAGCAAGCAAGCTACTTTGTGTTCGCGTAGCCAACTGTCATTATTCTAATGCAAAGGTATACATTGTATACGCATATTTTGTCAATTGGAATAGCAGGCAAAAACCAAAACTAAAACAAAACACTGCTGCAAGCTACATATTAGATCAAAATGTAAAATTCTGAATAACAATGCTGTAAAGTGCATACGTCAAAATGTAAAGACCTGAATATGGGTAAATGGAAGTATAAAATATGAATAAATGTATATGTTTGAAATTATATTTGTCCAATGTTTTGCATCATGATGCCTGCTTATATGATATACTTTCTGATGGAAGAACAAAATGTTGAATCACTTCAATTGTGACTTCTAAAACTTATACTTGGGCTAAAAACGAATGAATTTAATTTTGTACTAGCATAAACATCTTTATACTGTGTATATCCAAAGTCACCTGTGAGATGCCGATGTATCAACTTTGTCAATTCCATCGAGCAGATTCCATCAATCACTTCACAATAATACATCAACATAAATTGATTTAAGATTCTGATATCAACAAAATGAATCTACTCCAACATTTCTACAGTAAGTATAATATTCAGATGACTAAAATAATAGCAATCTTTACCATATAAAGCTTTGATACTAAAACATAAAATTCTCATAATTCAAATGACAACATGTCGACTGCACACTTTGCCATATATGAAATAAAATCATATTTTTCTGGCTAAAAAATCATTCTTTTTTTATGGACAAGCACAAGAGCATGGAATCCACTCAATTTGAACAAAAATAGTTTGACAGTGATCTAGGAACTATGACTCACACTGTGCCTGGTATGAAAACATTTTTCAAAAGAATATTTCTAGGTTGTCCTATGCAGGAGCTGCTCAAAAAGTTATGTTCCAAATCAAGTCTCAAATCACAATAATGTCAAACAAGAGTTAACGGACACCACTCTTCTTTCATGATGAACAACTGTTCATCCATTTATTTATTTATTATCTTTTATTATTATTATTCTTTTTTTTATTTATTCATTTATTTATTTTATTTATTTTTTTTTTGGGGGGGGGGACCAATATCTGCATACTCGAATGGCAGAGGGGATTGGAGCTGCTCAAAAAGTTATGTTCCAAATCAAGTCTCAAATCACAATAATGTCAAACAAGAGTTAACGGACACCACTCTTCTTTCATGATGAACAACTGTTCATCCATTTATTTATTTATTATCTTTTATTATTATTATTCTTTTTTTTCATTTATTCATTTATTTATTTATTTATTTATTTTTTTTTTTTTTTTTTTTTTAGGGGGGGGACCAATATCTGCATACTCGAATGGCAGAGGGGATTGGGAGAGATGGAGGGGTAAGGAAGGGTGTAGGGTACGGGCAAAGGGGAGGGGAAGGAGGGTGAAAGAGTGTAGGAAGAGAGGTGAGGGGGAAGGAGGGGGGCATTGAGGGAGGGGAGGGAAATAACTTCCTACACTCCCTACAGTTTGATGCCGGATTTGAGCACTTTCTACTTTAACAACAAGCAGTGGGGGATCCAGAGGGGGCGCACTGGGCGTGCTCCCCCTATTTCTTGTTAAAACAAAAGAAATAAAAAGAAAAAATGAGGTAAAACCCAGAAGTAGCACCAGAAATATTGACTGCGCCCCCTTTACGGAATTCCTGGATCCGCCCATGACAAGTGCAACTAAGCACAAATTGCGTGAGTGAATAGTGGGGACAGGGTAATCTGAAGGTTTGAGTTCAGTTCAGAACACAATAGTAGATTACTTATGTCTCATAAGACCAGACTAACAAGAGTGTCATTTTATCCACAGTGGTGCTACTAATACCCGTAATCCTCATAATCGTCTAGCTCAGCACTGTATTATGCCCCCAAAGAAAGACAACCTAGTCTATCTAGATGTTTTGTGAGGCATATGTTGCAAATGACAGTATTACAGCAACATCTTATGGTATGAAAATACACTTGTATTGTCATATTTTGTGTATTCTGATTTGCATACTTTCACTTTGGCTGACATAGGCACAATGTAAATTTAAAAAAAGTCAGCAAAATCATTACCAGAGTGAAAATAATATAAGTTTGACAAAGGATACACATCACACTTGGACAGGGCGTCCCTTATTTCAATCTCTACAACCCGTCATTCACATGCAAATAGAATTGCATTGTCGCTGCAGTGGTATTTTGGCTCATCCTTAACTCTTAAATACAGCACATGCCATATCAAAATGTACAAATAATAATGCATTTTGATGAACATTCATCAAATTAGTGAAACTCACAAGAGAGAAAAATTGTAGAACACATGGATATATGAAACAAAATACAAAACAATCACTTTCTTGGGATTGTGAAAACTTACAACATCAGGGGCGGATCAAGGAATTCAGTAAAGAGGGGACGTGTTTACAAAATTAAAGGGGGGCGCACGCACCCCTCCCCCCCCCCATTTTTTTCTTTTTATTTCTTTTGTTTCAATGAAAAATAAAGGGGGGGGGGGGCGTGCGCCGGTTGCGTTCCTCCCTGGATCCGCCCCTGCAACATATATATGCTGCATCTTCTTAAGGACCTGGTCATTTTTTTCACCCTATTTTGAATGACTATTCTATGGATACATGTTGGCACTTCATTGTTAAAGTGTATGCACATTGCTAATAAAGAAATCCACATGATGAAGGAAATGGTCATATACCTGCTTTAAGGAGCTTGGTCATTTGTAGTTTGTGTGATTATGAGGGTCTTGGTTCTAGATCAACTTAACCTCTGTAACACTGCACAAAAATGGAGGAGGAGAGAATATTTTCTTGCTTACAACTCATACAAATATAGAATATACCATGGTGCTACTGTCTTGCACAATCACTTACACACTTGTTTAGGGAGATAAAAATGTAATTTTGCACGCCATATACTATTTGCAAAATATGTTTTAATTCTTATGCACTACAGGTTATTGCTCAGTACTCATTATTCCAAGGCATCAACATTTTTTGAGCACAGCTAATATGCCTCAGGTTCCAAACTTGTGACACAGTATGATCCTCATCAGCACAAGAGTACACCAACACCATATCTTTCTATAACACTTTTTGGCAGATTCACTTATGGCACAGTTGATATTCAATCATATCGTCCATATCAACATGCTCATACAGTACACTTTGTTGGAGGTACTAAGTGCACTCTACAGAAGCTCAAAACCTCCCTTGCTCTTAGATTGTGCGGCCATTTGGAATGACTCCTTCTCTGACAAATTACGAGCAGAAAGACATGTACATTGATTCAATTATTGCAGAGTACAGTATAAAAAAAATGTCATGTTCAAAAAATAAAACTGGTAAGAACATTTGCTTCTGAAACATCACAGAACATTTCAGTAATGACTACACTGTGTGAGAATGGGTGAGATACAATGAATATCAAGATTTTTTTTTAGAAGCAACTGGACATTGCATGAAATCATATGAAATATCTTTTGAACAAGAAAAAAAAAAGCAATGTTTAGATCTACACAAAAGGCACCTCTGAACAATGGAGAGCATTTTCTCACAGCTGTAAAGTACGTCTACAAAGTGAGGATGGAGACAGACAGCCAGATTACAAATTATTTCAGATTTCTCATATTCATGATATCATACACACGTTTACCTTTAAGTAAAATTTCATTTGACTGCTTCCATTCCTTCTTTGTCCCTTTCTTTATCTATTCATTTGATCGATTGACAAACTACCCACGTTTCAATGCAAATATGCGTTGCAAATTTCACATGGTTTTCATCCAAAATTTGTGCATCACCACATGCACCACTGGCGAGTAAATCCATGCCATAGTCCCGCACGTATATTAATTGTAACTGCCTCGGACATAGTCCTCCTCAGTGTAGGAAGAGTATAGCGGAACCTCATTATAATGAGGTTGGATATAATGAGATACCTGATATTTTAAGAGAATTTTACAGGTCCCATTCCTTTTATATTTTTGCTTTTATCCCTGATTTAAAAAGATTTTTGATATACCAAAGTAATTTTAGAAATCCCTAGCCACTTATTATAAGGAGGTTCCCTTGTACTAGTTGATGAATATGATTGTGCTAATTTCTACAAGTGTCATCTCCTGAACTTGGGCAAAGTTGCTGCAAGTCAGCTGAAAAAAAAAATGAATCTGTGCATTTTTCCAGTCATAAACATATTCTTAAAGAAACAGATGTGATATTACAAGAGTTAATAAAATTCTCATTTCCAGAATATCTAAAAATTTACTGGATTCACTGTGCTAATCATGACCACTTTCCTTGATAAAAGTTGTATCTTGGAGACCTAGTTCTGGTTCTGTTACAGCTGATAGAAAAATCACATTTGTATATACACATCTACACATTGCTTCAGCATACTGTAAAAGTGGAAATTTTTGCGGTGTTGAAATTTCTGCGCGTTTCGCGCAACCAGAAACTAGCGCAAAAATAAACGCATGTAAACATTTTTGCTTGCCATATGTTCCTGTACTTGATGTCTTGATTCCGCGGAATTAAAAACATGCGAAACTCCTCTTACCCGGCTGAGCGCAAAAATTAGTCGCGCAAAAATCTCCACTGTGACTTTTACAGCAAGTTTCTCTGCATTTATATACTGCTTAATCGCTTCATGTTTGGCATCATAATAACAAATGGACTATGGGCAGCACAAAAGCAAATTAATAAAATACATGTATTGTTTAAAAAATAATGCAGAAAAAGACCATTGTACTGCTTCTGTATATTCAGTAAAATATAGGTATTTCAGTGAGGTTAAAGGTCAACTTTGGCAGGAATGTCGTCCATGGCGTAGTACTGGTGCGAGATGCTCGACTCGTGAACCTTGACCACTCGTAGACCCGACGGCGCCTCACCGAGTGGACAGCCCATTGCTGAGGTCACGACCTCCTCCATGCCTTTGTAGACCCCGCCCGCATTCCGGTGATAGTGACCACAGAAAATTGCATTCACACCTAGAAAGTGTTGCAATGGAGCAGAGAGAGGGAAGTGGACGAAGAAAGCCAAGTGTCAGTTGTGGTGCATCTTCATATTTTTGTTTCAGTATTATGGAACATTCTGAGTACCATCCACAAAGACAAGAAACAATAATTTGCTTTTTTCAATGAAGCACTTCAGAAGCACATTTATTTCCTATGTTTTATCACACCCTGATACTAGTAATGCCACTACGGGGCGGAGGCATAAAATGCACCACTACACATCACAGCTCTTTTCCCCAATATAATACGCAGTGTTAGCGCACAGTATTTTACGAAGCTTTGAAAGCCCTTCAAACTGACAATTTGGGTACTGAAATGAACCGAATCAAGACTGTAAACACTTATGTTATACTTTCATTCAGCTATTTCATCTCTCAAATGACTGACTTCAGTATGGAAGACAAAAGCAAGTGGCTTTTTATCATTTATGGCTTTAAAGGTAGGGGATACCTTTTACAGACCTCCCAAAATGCAGCAAAACATTAAATATGAACCTCAGGGGACTTGTTTAGGCCACTGCTGAGAAATTTGAAAGTCAACAGTTCTCTACAATTTAAATAATGCACAAAACTCAACTACTCAGTAGTTCTGTGTGTCAGCCACGCTTAAGCCTTTTTGTTGCAGTCTTCTGTATTTTTTATCTATAAACACAAATCTAAAAGTATAAGAGCTGATGTAATAACATATAGAGTATGTGGCAAGAATGTATATAGAAATGTTTGTAAGTTTTGATGAACTTTCTTCACAAAATATACATGATGGACACACATGCAGTGCACGGGTCTGCAAAGGTAGCCTAGTAATGTACTGGAATTTACGGTGAGCCCCGAAAAAAATTCAATTCAAAATCTAACGGTCAATAAAAGTGTACTAAATGTTACCTTCCACTTTCAATACTTTATGGGAGTTTCTAAAATGATACTCTCTTCAACATACCACTGTATTTATACAACTCTTCATTTAAGGCATGCAAATGGGATTCCCTACCTTTAAGAAGGCAAAACTAGGAGAAAGTAAACAATGATTGCATGAAAATGTCCATTGCAATGTGTCTTAGTTTACAAATTATTAATATCCAAGGATGGATCACCACAGAGCCATAAATACTGGAATATTCATGACCATATAACCATTCTACATTCTGTTCTAAAGCATTCATTAGTTTTCACAAGTGACAGTAGCTCATTTTTCTTCAATTTCATCCGATAATTGGGGGCTTCTTCTTTCTGAAGATATCTACCCAATTTGCTGCCAAGTTGTTTCAGAGCACATCAAACATGACCTGGGGTTATTTCAACTCACCCGCAGCAATAAACTTATCCAGCATGGGTATCCTGATGTCTTTATCAATGTTGAAGTAATCATTCTCCTCATCGGCAGTCTTTAAAAACCAGGGTATGTGCTGAAACAAGACTAGTTGCTTGCAGCCTGAAGATTTCGCATCTAAGGACATTGGTGCAGATATGAAAACATATCATTGTCAAATACTTCTTATTTTATAAAAGCAGGACGAAAGAGGCAACAAATAAAAATCAAACATAATATGGGTGATACAATAAGACTGCAACAGACGGAAACAGGTCAGGAGAAATATGGCATGAATTTTAAGTTTAATTTGCATCTTGTGACCAATTTTATATTCACGCTTTTCTGCATTGTTTCAATACTTTTATAAGGTGAATTCTTACAACTGGATATATATCAACTTCGGCACTGTCTGATGTACCATGAAACTGTGAGGAGAACACTTCTCAAACATCAAACATGATAGCAATCACTACTGACAACACTGGCAATGCTGACTGGAAATTACATGTGAGTCTTGAAGCAAGACTAGACAGTGAATTAAAACCATGTGAAAAAGCCACAAAATACAAAACAACAACAACAACAGTTATAATCTTCTCAGGACCACAAACTCAAAATACCAGTACCATTGACAATGGGTATGCATAATTAGCATGTGGTAATTATCAGGGCTGCCAACACTGGAAACTAGTTGAGAGTGAGACTCCCATAGGCCAATGCTATGATTTAGGAGTCAAAATGAGTGAGATCAATAGAAATGCATGCAAATGAAATAAAGTTTTAGAGTGAGAAAGGACCAAAATGCGTGAGTCTCACGCTCAATGCGTGAGAGTTGGCAGCCCTGAATAATTAAGCTAATGGTGCTTAAGTCACGAATGCATTATGAAAATCTTGTTCAATAATTTACAACACTACAACATAATTCATATTGATAATACAACCTAACTAGGTACCTGCCAAACATCTTCAATTGCTGTGTTCTCTTACATCTGAATAATCTTGGCTATGTTTTGTAAAATATTTTACCAGTATGTAGGGAAACAGCCCTTGTAGGGCTGTTGCATAAAACTCCAACCGGATTTTTTCCCGATTGAAATCACAAAATTCCGGTTGGAAGCGCCCAACCAGAGTTTTTATGCAACAGATTTTACATTCTTATGTTAGCAACCTTAAAAAATTCAGGTTGGGCAAATCCCAACCTGAATTTTTGAAGGTTGCTAAAAAAGTTTTATGCAACGGGACCCTGGACCATCTGTTTTTAAAAAGATGAAGATGTTGAGTGGGTCTGTATTGAGTAGAATAAATTAATTATCTATCTTGGTAAACTAAATTGTGCTTGCAGAGTTCAGGAAATTTATCACTGATGCAAACTGACGTTGTTACCTTCCAATTCTGCCTCCAGCCATGCATCTTGCTCTTTCTTGAGATCCTCCACCTTACTCGCATCTTCATACAGCTGGGAATTCAGCACCAGAAATCGGATACCACCAGCCCAGAATCCAAAATAGTCATCCCCAAACCTGAATGGGTACAGATAAGAGGAGGGAGAGTGTGTTATATGGTGACATGACATTTGCTCCTGCGACAATTGCACCGGTCTTATTTTCTCCAACAACTTAGGGTTAGGGTTAGGGTTGTGATAGGGGTTTAGGTTTAGTTTGATGTGAGGATTAGGATTAGGTTTAGGGTTATGCTTGTTGGCAGAGTCAATGTTCCACTTAGCATGCAGATATTTCATGGGAGCAACTGTCACAGAAAATGTCATGGAAACATGTAATACGAGCATTTCCAATGTCTAAAACTATGACTATCAAATCTTACAAAGATGTTCCCAGGAAAATTTCCCATGGTGTTGTGAGTAACATTACTGAAAGTGAAGAACTGAGTAACAGTAATAAATGACCCAAGAGAAGGAAAGAAGTACTAAAGGAATAACGAAATGAATCCAAGTATTCATAAAGGAGTAACATAAAAATTTACAGTTTAATCTTTAATTTACTGCTTAATAAACCTAAATATGGTTTTGGACAAAGCATAAAAACAAGTAAAGTTTGGGTAAGTCGGAACACATCAAATAATGATGATTCTATACTGACACTGTCTTAGCCATCAAATAATTTCATTCATTAGAGCCAGTCCCATATCCACATATCCATGTAAAATAGCTCTCAAAATGATACAGTCTGAGGAGTTGGTACCACAGGCCCATTTCATTTCGGAGTGTTTGTTGGATGCACAGATGCCTAACTGATCACTTCATTCTCAGTTTACCTTACCCTAGTCTTCTGCAAAATTATGGTTGATTTCCATAACAGACCAGAAAAGCACTTGGAGAGTGCACACCTTCACCAAGCAGCTCATTCCCACTCATACACGCATGCTGAAAATCGCCCAATTTCGCCTTGTGTTCACTTCATCAGCTTCCTGTTGTGTGGTGCCTCGAGCAGAGCACGCGCTTTGGTACGCATATCATGCAAACCTCAAATGCGCGCAGCTTGAACTCCCAAGTTCATAGACCCTATTTGCAAAAGATAAATAATTCTTCAGAAATTCACAAAAACTTCTAGATCACTACCAAAATTGAATCATCTGTTCCTTGAGTCATTATCAACTTTTCCTGTACGTTTCATCCAAATTCATTCACAAATTTTTGAGTTATTTTGCAAAATGACAGACAAGCAAACCAATGGTGACAAAAACATAATTTCATTGGTGGAGGTAATAAGTAAAAGGAACTTTTTTCACCCATTTGATACCCCTGTCATGACACGGAGTTGCTGTTTGTTTGTTTTTGTCATTGTTGTTGTTCTGGTTGACTGTTGCTTTCTTTTCTTCATTGACACACGGGAAGGGATGCACAAACATACCAAGTGGCTTACATGTGTAACATAACAGCAGGTCTGGAAATAAAACCCAGAATATTGCTGTTGTGAGTAAGACATGTTGTTCACTGAGTGACACCATCTTCTTCCGCTAATCTGATTAGGGGAAACTTGTTCCTTTTCCCCTTTTCATAAGGAAAAAAAGTTATATTCATTATTCTTTCAGCAGGTTTTCTGCAATTTGGGCATATCTCTGACAACGCAAGAGCAGCACAGTAATCCTAATACCTTTGGATTTTTCCTTACCCAAACTTTTTACTTGGTTTTCTTCTGGACACATGGAAAGGGGTGCTGAAACATAAATGCAACTTATGGGGGTGGGCAACCACTTACTTTAACCCCCTCCTAGCCAGCAGCCCCAAACCTTTACCCCTCACCTTTCATTGAAGTGTTGAATAGATGCACGGGTTGGAGTGTTCCCTATATCATGGTTGCCACACACACAGACTAGGGGAATACTGGGGTCCACTTTGGAAAATTCCTCCCTGAAATCCACCTCCTGCTTTTCTCGGCCTGTCTCCTCTAGAGTAGAAGGAAACAAGCACAATATTAATTCATACGGATTTTTAATCATACTCGCCCATATATCTCACTCCTGCATTACATACAACAATGTGATATAATCCCAGGATAGCATCGAAATAGGAATTGCACTGGTAAATGCATAAAGTCCACTCGGAATGTGTTTATATGCTTATTGGGTACTTTCCAATAACAATTTTAGTAACATTCACTATGTACAACCTCTTCAAAAAACATGATTAAAACATCTGTTGCAACATTTGATGACACAGACAGAATTTCATCCATTTAAAAGTATACAGTCACTCAAAGCAATATCATTTCATAACATCAATTATTACAACTTGCAAAAGTTAGTTCATACAATCAAAAGCTATCATGCCACATGAATAGTATTTTGGGCACTGTTCAAGATGTCTTTCATGCATAATGCATTTACTATTGCCTTGTTCACACAACAAATGAAAATCAATGCTTTACTGCAAAAATATGATTTAGATATCAGTCCATGTATAGACAGTAATAATGTCTCTTGTGTGTTTTGGTTGAAATTTTAGATAACTGTGTATGTTACAGTACTTCTGATCAGCAGAAAATTGTAGTGTTATTTTAGTTACCAGGCATGGCATGTACCAAGTCTCCACACAAGACAAAGAATTTGGGCTTTGGCTTCATGGTGTTGATGGCTGCCACAGCTTTTCTGGTGAGCTCGATCTCTGTCGCCCAGCCTATGGGGCTCTTCTCGGCCATGTCGTCTATCATACCGTACTGAGGGTCCGCCCCCTGGATGAAGCAGAATGGTCCTGTCCATTCCTTCTCATTATCTGTAGTATGAAAGAGAATCCGAACAGCACTCACACACATATATAATACAGGTAGGAAGGACTTCCAGTTATGTCCACCCCCTCCCCACACACACACACACTATTAAATTTTGCTACTAAGATACCACTCTACACTACCCTACCCTTGTTAAGCTCACCTCTCATGGATTCGGATGCAGCACACAATCACATGCATTTTAAAGTATTTGGAAAGTGGTGGGGACAGCATGATTTCATGATAAGATATGCAAGATAAGATGACATGTGATTCATTGATTTGATACATTTATAAGAAAAGGAAATGGAAGAGTGTTGGTCATCAAACTCTGGAAAAAGGTGAATTATATATATATATATATATATATATATATATATATATACATATATATATACATGTATATATATATATATATATATATATATATATATATCATGTATAAATATATATATATAAATAATCACAAGTATGTAGCTGGCTGTGGCATTTTGGTTTTGAAATGTTAATTGTAACATAGCTCATATTATATTCATTTTCCAAAAAAAAAAAAAAAAAAAATACATAACAGGAGCCCTGAGCTGGGCCTGGGCTGGGGTATGCATACTTCCAAAAGTTAAAAAACTAGATCTAAATAGTACTTAAAAGTCATTACACAGAGCAGAGTTTAGTGAATCTGTGGTAGACATGCAAACTGATGGTGACACTTATAATTGTCAGAGTATACAGGTATTTTGTAGTAAATACAGATCGTCTTTCTTGCGCATCTCAGCCACATCAATATCATTTTGAAACATGATTCTGTCACATTTTTAGATACGTTCGTCTCTCTTCTGGAAGGGAAAATCCAGTTCCTTACCTCCTAATCCCTCATACTGCCGGTTTCTTGCTTTAATCTTGAACTCAGCCATGGAAGACAGTAAACAGGCCTGGTGTTGGGCTAGGTTGGCTCTTGCTGGCAAACTTGCAAGAGAAACAGCTACGTACACGTCAGTACGTGGTCGTGGATATAGTTTTTCACATTCACGTATATCACAATCTGTCCCAGACGTATCCGCCCCCACTACAGTTCTAAGCATCGGTAATTGTCAGTTACAGTACTGTAGGCGTAGGACTTTAATAGGAGAAAGTTCGGGGAAAAAAAGTTTAGTTAAAAGTGAATACTAGTATAAACAGGGAGTCGACAAGGGTCATCAACCCCCAGGTCCAGGAAGAAGTTACTCAGGGGACGCACTCGCGCCCGAGCTCCAGCAGCAGACAGGAGGGTGTACCGGCTCCGAGGACGCCGGAGGGCGGCGAGAGGGCGAGAGCGGGGTATCGGTGGGCCGACAAAGTGTACAACGTGTGGTGCGCTTGGGGAACGTAGGTTTCCAACTAAAAACCGGAGCGGGTTTACGGATGCTCAGTCGATAGTCTCAACGTGTTCTAAGTGCTACATACAAGAGAAATCTGTACCGGTGATGACATCATACCAATGCTTGATAAATGAATCGACAGATTCGTCCAAATCGGCTCGGGAACAGTTCAAGGGCTCACTTCGATCACCACCTGTGCTGTGGTTCCTACAAATCATTTTGCTTATGTGACGGACTGATCCAAAACGTTCCACATAATTTGGCCGGTAGAGGGAGGTGGGAGGTATTGCTTCCGGCCCGCTTCGCCCAGAGTATACTAGTAACTTTTTGAACGTCATTTTATATAGCGCCTGACAGCATAGGCCTACTTTATAATAGATAATTTGTTATGCAAATATAATACACAATGCGCAAATTAATTCCTTACCTATGGATAAATGCTGAACTTGACCTAACTGAACTGCGACCAGCCCGAACGCCACAACAACATCTAGACCTATCTGGTCAGCCACCACGCAGAGCATTGGAAAACGTTAACGTTGTTGTTGTTGTTGTTGATGATGTTGTTGTTGTTGTTGTTGTTGTTGTGTTTTTTAATCCATGATTCCTATAGAGGTTCTCAAGGCAAGGCTGTTCAACATTCCAAACGAATGAAAGAAACGAGGCGATGAAAGGAAGGTTTTACATTCTTGAGATTTGCATTTATATGTAAAATCGTGGACACTAGTTTAAAAAATAGTACAAGTATAATTGGCCTAACTGCTTCACGAGGTGGCTTTTTTTTCAATAACCAAAAAGCCTTTCAAACATAGCATGAAGAGGGCAATATCTTTCCGTTTGTTAACATTCTTATAACAACAGAATCTAGACCGCTAGTATAACTTGATTCTGATATAGCACGCAAAACATTGGCCATGGAACATTGACAACCTGTTTTATAAAACGGTTGTGCAAAGTTGATGTCAGAAACAACTTTCAAACATCAACGAAGAGTGGGTCGTATAGGCCTATACACAACTAATTTTATAGGACCATGACATGTATACATGCCTATCTGTTAACACTTTTACGTCAAATAGAGTCTAATCGGAACCCAAAATAGATCATATAGGGGGCCTATAGAAATGATGATTGTACATAAGTTTATTTGTATCTTATTATGAAATTGCATCAAGCAAAATCGTCCATAAGTATTTTCATAGAAATCGTTCTCAAAATGATAGTCCCTAATAAAATTCTATTCAAATTTTGTTTCCTACAAATATCATCTAGCTATCATTATTCTATTAAAAGCTTGGAGTGGTACTATCATCATTTTGGTGTGTTTCGATGGAAAGTGCGTCATGATTAATGTTCAAGAGCGGAATATTACCCCGTATGTAGAATACGTCATTACAGTGAAGAGAAAACTCTGAATATTAACACATTTATGCTTATCACAAATTGAAAAGGTCTGCAGATAGCATCTTCGAATGAAGCGCCAGCTGAAGTTGTTTCTTTCAGAAACTATAATCTGCCTCACTTGTTTTATCTGATGACTTTCTCTCTTTATGCTCATGCGACGGTCACTGACTGCCGTTTCGTGTTGTTTTCTCATGCAGTGACTGTGATGTGCAGCAGATAAATGCCATTCACAAACGCAGAGAACTTGGGGGACTCGGGGTTACTATGAAGGCTCGCCATTACTGGTCCAATGGCCAAAAAATTCGCAGTTTCATATTTGTTTAAGATATTTATTTTTTGGCCTAGATGTATAATGATTTTGTTATTTTGTCGTGTTTCTTTGTCTTTTTTTCTTTGTTTTTCTTTACACGTGTACGCAATTATATTTGTCCCATAAAGAATTACAGGCCTAATGTGGAAATGTCCTGGATACAAGTACCCCTTCATTGCTGCGTATAAATACCCAATTATACATGAAGATAGGTACAGATATCTATGAATAACAATGATTATTTTCTTTATTCGTATCAGTGCAACTGTCAGGCAGTGTCATGATATTATACTGGGCTACTGCTTGTTTATTATTATTATTATTATTATTATTATTATCATTATTATTATTATCATCATCATCATCATCATCATCATTTTAAATAGCAAGTTCAGTTTCTTTAAAGTCTCAGTTCTTTTTTTTTTCTCTACACATAACTTTGTATTTTTCCGGTATGCATGTATAATTCTTTTTTTTAACCATTATCTATCCTGTAAGGTTGATGCCTATCATATACTGATTCCTGATTTATTCTGTGTCATGATTTGCTGGGGAAAAATGAAAATAAATGAAAGAATGAATGTGCAAATGCCGGGGTCTTTTTCCATATTGTAGATACGGCGGGGATGATGAATTCACATGAAGTTTAGATAAAATTTGAGAGGGTAAACTCTGAGACTATTCGATAAGTCAGTTCATTTTATTGTCCAAGTATTTATTGGCCATTCAGAACATAATTTAACTTAGTGCTTGAAATAGATTTTGGATATGACACAGAAGAAGTCTTCTTCAATTAGAGAACAGACATCCAAACAACTCACTGAATGTAGGGACCGGGGAACTGGGGGCCCTCCCCCACCTACACACATTTTTTTGTCCCCCCCCCCCCCCTCAATCAGTAAAACAAAAACTAACGGAAATAACACTTAGACATATAATTGTAATAACAAAAATCACAAAACCCCTGTAGTGACTCACCGAGAGTTCTAACTGGATGGAGATGTTTCTTTACTGGGCCTAATTCCTCCATCAAACCTAAGGAGGGGGGGGGGTGGCTAACAGGACCCTAACCCTAACAGGACGGGGCAAGACTTTAGGTAAAAACAAGCAAACAAACACACAAACAAAAAGGAAGAACGGGAGAAGAAGAAGGGCGAAGTACAGGTAAGAAGACACGAAAAGCTAGCCAAAAGTTTATCGTCATTATTCGCATATTGCCAATTTAACAAGCCTCACTGCGTTTTCATGGCAGAATTGCGTCAGGGAATTATGTATCCATAAACTTGGAGAGTTTTTAGAGATATCTAATCACTATTTCTGTACTTTGATTGTCCTTAACAGCAAGGTTGCGCTCATTACCCCCCCCCCCCCTTTAACAGCAAGGTTGCGCTCATTACCCCCCCCCCCCCCCCCCCCCCCCCCAACCCCCAACCCCGAGTGCAATCCCGCGCGAAATTTGAAGGCACCTCTATATGAACGCGCGCGGAACCCATCTACACTGTGTCACCGTACCGGAACGACCGTGCATGCACAGCCGGCTGCCAGCTGCCCGCTGTATATGTGGTTCTCGCTGCTGATGATACACACAGCTAGCAGAGCACTAGTAGCATGCACCGCTTACTTGTGTTCTACTTCTACGCCCGGCCCATACAGTTGACGTTGTAAGTCGTTCAAATTAGGATTGCTAGCAGAACGATACATCGAGGCCAGGGATGGTGCAGTAAATATGTTGCAGTAACTGTACAGGATCCGTGTTAGGTGACCAGATCAATTGGTGGTAAGTGCTCGAGCCATTTCTTTTACTGTATTCTGAGTTGGATACACATTTTGGTTCTCATGTCAAGTCATGATCATGTATCTAGAGTGTCTAAGGTTAGAGGTCTATAGCACACAGCCCAGTCGCTGTAAAATGGCGTCTGGTCGGGCTCATGTAATCATGGTAATGGTCATGTAAGTCATCGCCGCGCGCCGCCATCCTAAACTGTAACCAACATGAAAGAAAACTACAAATAAAATCCTACATCATATGATGTAATCATGGACTTACTACACATGGGCTTTCATCGCTCGTTAATTCATGCACCTGTTTCTGTCAAAACTTAGAAGTGGCACAAAAGCATTTTAAACATTATCGTGATCTAGACCGTCCCCACCTAGCCCCGGAGACCGCGCCGCAAGGCGCGGTCCTGGCGGCTACCTCGCAGCTGAGCGGGAGCAAAAATCACGAATAACTCCATTGCCACATTCACAGCGACTTCACAAAAAAAGCACGGCTAAATTTCCATCATAAACACAGTGACAATAAAAAATGAAATATACATTACCTTTTCGACTTGGTTTTTCTCACCCATTTATCGAGAAACTGCAAAATTTTCTACATTTTTTAGGAGTAATATAAGCGGCCTGCCCTAGTGCAACAGTATTGGAGAGACTTGCTGCTATATCCATTAGTACGCATTACGCATGCTGTCAATGCACTGCACTGCACTGCATGCATGCTGTGCGCGCGCCTGGGAGCTGTGCGAGTGATTGTGAGTTTCAGTGAGCATCGGTGAGCTGAAGATATACGAGTTAGAAGACAACATTTTCTGCATCATAAGCGATGAAATGCATCAAACAGTCGCCGAAATTAATCATTTAGGTTTAATCGACCCATGTAACTTAGTATTCCTAGTAGTTTTTGTTGAAAAATTAAGGAAATATAGCGCCGAAACGGCACCGTTTTGTACAATTCCTCGATCTGAATGCGAAAACGTCACACCCCCAACGCTGCACGTTGGGGCTCCGCAGTTAGTCCCCCACCTAGATCCCCACCATAGTGCGCGTGCACTCGTGCGTCTAGGGTTAGGGTACTTATAGGGTTAGGTAGGGTTTTATTTAGTATGGACACGCAGCGGTGGGGACTATGTATAACATATATATATATTCCTAATTAAGATTTTCGCGAAAAACTCTTGGGTGTTTGCCACGGTTTGCTTGGTTGTGGAAACCCTGCCAAGTTTCAGCATACCGGTACAGAACACAGCCCCGGCCCAGCCTACCCAGGCATAATTTTTTGCTGTGTTTTAAGCAGGGTGACGGTATTACTAATTAGGGCCCCTGATGAGCTGCGGGCATCTCACTATACTAGTAGTTTAACCAAAAAGAATAAATAAATAAAAATAAAATGTGCTGGGCTTATATGTCAGGAGATGTAGTAGATCTAGTAGTAGATGTATCATTAATCTGAATCCAGTAGACCCTCTAGATCTAGAGTTCTCATTCACTACAACTTCACAAGCTAACAGTATTCCTGTTAAACAGTTTAACACACCAAACCTTTAACTCCAACCCAAACCCCCAACCCTGCAGTATATCAATCCACATCCTGACCCTTGGTCTTATCACTCGGGACTCTGTGTACCACTGTACCTGTAAGAGCATTCACCTTAGTTTAAAACTTTTAGACCCCAAAACTGTTATGTATTCACTAAAAAATGTATGTTGTTAAAACTGTCAGAATATATTTTTTATTTTCAGTTTGGGTGGCTGTCCAAAAAGAAAATCTTGCCAAGGCAAGGTGTGCATTTCCATGACTAGTACAGTAGTAGCCAGTATCGAGAGGATAGTGAGCAGTAATGAATAGTATAGAGATTATCATGAATCAACAATGGCTATGAAATTCAAACAGCTAATGTGTGAAACTTCAAGTCTAACAGTATCCTTGATACTGAATTTCTGTAGGACTACCAGGTAATTTTATTATTTGCTTCAAAATTGCAGCCAAAAGACTCTTCACAAGCCAGCAACATCTAAGGAAACAGAGATGGGAATTCAGGGACTCCTCCCATTTCTCAAAGAGACTTCGGAACCTATCCATATCAGAAAGTACAGCGGCTACACTGTCGCTGTGGATACGTACTGCTGGATCCACCGTGGGCTGTGGCCTGCGCTTCCCAGCTGGCAAAAGGAGAGCCTGCTGATCAGTAAGCAACAGCAAGATCTTTGGATGTAATGTCATTGTCTATTGAGAAGCAAAAGGAATATTTCTTTTACTGGCATTCAATTAGCTCCTTTACTTCTGCCCTTGATTACCATAATTACACCATTACAAAGTTTAAACCGCATCCATTCCAAATTTGTGCAGTGCGTGTGTAAAAGATCATTAAGTTGTCATTGCAAATGAAACCTGTCACTGCATTACTGATACCATACCTATACATTATATAGTAATCCCATAGACAGGACAGAAACTATTCTCTATCACAATTTAAACATTATGATACCCAAAGTCATATTGATTTTCTAATTGTCTATCCTAATAAAGTGAAGTGTAATTGTGAAGGTACAGCCTGTATCTTGATTTTCATGTTGAAAGTACACATGTGTAAATTGACTGTATTTATTGAATATCATACGTGGTTGTATTCACCAAGTTGTAGTGTTAAATGATACATCTTTTTCACATGCATCTCTTATTGTCAGATTTTGAGCAGCAAAGGGTAGTGCAGTGACCAGTCTGAAGTTAATCAATATGCTTATATCCTTCTATTGCTATCGTTATGATTGTTTGACATGCATTTCTCTTTTTCCTGTTTCAACCAGCTATGTGCGGTACTGTCTGAAGTATGTCAACATGCTCAAGTCCCTGAACATCAGGCCAGTGATGGTGTTTGACGGAAAGAATCTGCCCGCCAAGGCTGCAGTGGAAGAGAGTAGACGAGAGTGAGTCTGCAAGCAGTAGCATTGAAAATCAAGAGAAAACTAGAAAATCCTCTTGGATATATGCTGTACAGTGCACTCCCATGATAACGAACACGGTTATAATGAAATTCTTGTTATAACGCAGTAAAAATTCAGGTCCCAAAAGTATTGCCTGTATACTTTACTTAACTATTTGGCTTATAACTTAATTTCCATGTAACGAAAGAAAACTGCCGGTCCAGAGGACTTCATTATAATGGGAGTTGCCTGTATAGGGATCAATGACTGGCATCAATGAAATCTCAACACATGCAAACATACTAACTAAAACTGTGTTGTTCCTGATTGAATTGGAAAGAAGTATTGTTTTTGACTGAATCTTGCTGTGGGACATTACCAAGAACAAAAACAATAACAAACTTTTAATGACTATAAATGGGGTATTTTGCAAGATTATTGCTGCAGTGTTAGACTGCAGAGAAAAAAATAATAATTGCATTGTTTTCCATCCATTCATATTTTTCCACACATCTCTCTTTATATTTGTAAACATACAGCAATTTTCAGATCTATTGATTGAATCTAGCTTTTGGATATAGCCAGGAAAAAGCAAAGAACTTTTAATGACTGGAAGAAAGGCATATTATGAAATTATTGCTGTAGTGTTAGACAACAGAAAAAAGAAATGTCATTATTTTCCATCCATTCATATTTGTACCCATATCTGTTTAAATTTACCGGACTTCTTTTTTACATATTCTTCAGTTACAATGAATATCTTTTTATAACAATGATTACGACTTTATAAGATCTAAACTTTTTATTTCTGAAATATTGTGATCGGATTAGATCATGTCCTTTCGTCAATGTTTTGCAGGCGGAGGGAAAACTACAGCAAGAAAGGCCGTCAGTTCTTGCGTGAAGGGAAGGCCAGTGAGGCCCGAGACTGCTTTGTGAAGTGTATCAATGTCACTCCTGAGATGGCCCTGGATGTCATGAAAGTAAGAAATTGGAATGCAGTGTTATATTCAAGTTGCTTGGTCTTTTCTGGATAATGATCTTGTCATTATGTATATTCAAATTTAAATTGACATGCTTTTGTTCATCATATTTGTTTTGTTTTGTTGAAAGTTTTATTGGTATGTTTTTGGTGTATGTTTGATTTTTTTTCTTTTTTTTTAGATTGTGGATATTTTTTCACAATTGGAAGTTGTATAGTACACCGTGATTATGTTTGAATTTGAAATCATATTATGTAAGATAAGTTGGATGCCTCATTATCTGTAGTTTTAGACTATATTAAAAGTCAATCCCAAAAATGATTTATGAGAGCAATGTGTCAAATGCTTTAACATTTTTGTGTCACATTCCTTCAGCACAGTGGGGTCTTAAATTAATTCCTTGTCTAATGCAGAAATGCACACTCTATACTTTTTGCAGTATTTCATAGTATTTTTTTTTTGCCTCAAATACAGCAGATTTCATGGAAAATACTGTCTTTCTGACATTGTATTACTACACTAGATGTCCATTGCAGAAAAGATAAAAATACTGTCTTTGCACAAAGTTGTACCTTTTCAGCCCTTAGAATATGGCAGTGCTGTTTTAAGGTTGGCATCCCATTTAATGTGATTAAACTACATTGTGGAAGTGAACAGTTGACATGACTACACTTGTAACCAAAACCGTCTCCACTCACAGGCTGTGCAATCTCTAGACGTGGATTGTATAGTGGCACCATATGAGGCAGACGCCCAGCTGGCTTATCTGGAGAAGAATGGATTCGTCCAAGCCGTCATCACGGAAGATTCTGACCTCATTGCATTTGGCTGCAAGAAGGTAGGCCTTATTGTGCCCGCATACCATTCCTAACAAAGATGGGATATCATAGAGCAGTTTGAATATTTCTTTTTTGTTTTGTTTGGATTTGAGAAGACCTACACTTTGTACCCATAACTCTCCATTTATTGTCAGTACTCAGCGAAAGGAGATACGAAGAAAATATATATTTTTTTTTAATTCCTGTAGCTTGATAAGAATGGCAAATTTGAATAGCTCTGAAAAATTTGCTGATGTGGTGTAAATTCCGGAAGGTAATTCACACATACTTCAGTTAACAATTAGGCTTTTTCCTGGAAGTGAAGGCAAATGAGAGCCATATGGCAAAAATTCAGAGCATATGGTAAACTGAGAGTTTTGAACATTGTTTAAAGTTCAATTACCTTCAGGTCTGTGTCCCTAATATATTGTGTTTCAAGGTCATTTACATCCCGTTTCTGAGCAAACACATTCTTTCTGTGCTTACCTCAAAAAGGTCATTGTCAAGCTGGACCTGGCCGGCAACTGCCTTGAGGTGGACTCCTCTCGCCTCAACCGTGCCATGAAGGCCCGGCAGCAAGTTCACGCCGGACAAGTTCCGCTACATGTGTATCCTGGCCGGATGCGACTACCTCTCCTCTCTGCCGGGCATTGGCATCGGCAAGGCGCGCAAGCTCTTCCAGCTGACCGACAATCCAGATATCTCGCAGGCAAGCAGATAGCTCTTGGGGAAAGTCATTGCAATTAGCCTGTTTGTAATGAGCTCATGTGCACATCTCCTTCTCTTTTCTCAGTTGGTTGGACACTTCTCCCTTTTTCAAAGTGACATGATGCATAAGCTCGCTCGATGTAACAATTCATGGAATTCATGTTCAAACAAAGAATGAACATGCATAGACCAGACGACCAGAATGGTCCTTCAATTAATACTTGGGTAGGCATCCATTTCATTGTTTTGCATTGAATGCAATAACATCTTTTTTATGCCTCCGCCACGAAGTGGTGCCGGAGGCATTATGTTTTCGGGTTGTCCGTCCGTCTGTACGTCCGTACGTACGACCGTACGTCCGTCCGTCCGCTTTCGTTTACGCGATAACTTGAGTAATATTCACTGGAATTTTACCAAACTTGGTCCAAGTATGAAGTATGATGGGGCAATTATTTGATTAGATTTTGGGTGAAATCGGCGAAAGGTCAAAGGTCAAGGTCAAATCATGAAATTGTAACCGTTTACGCGATAACTCGAGACTGGATGGAGTAAATTTCACCAAACTTTGTTGGAGGATGATGTATGATGGGACAATTACTTGATTAGTTTTTCAGTGAATCGGACAGAGGTCAAAGGTCAAAGATCAAGGTCAAATCCTAAAATTTATCTGTTTACGTGATAACTCAAAACTGGATGAATCAGCTTTCACCAAACTTGGTCTAAGGATGATGTATGATGGGCCAATTAGTTGATATGATTTTAGTGACATTGGCAAGAGGTCAAAAGGTCAAGGTCAAATGCTACAAATGTTGCAATTCCCCCCATATCTATGCAATGCCCAAAGATATTTTCTTGAAACTTGGTGTGGACATGTACTACTGCGTAAAGATTCTCCAGAGAGAGTTTCGTGTCATAAGGTCAAAGGTCAAAAGGTCAAAGATTAGGTGAAAATGTTGCAATATCACTTTTCTTGCAAATGGTTCAATGTATCTTCGTGGAACTTGGTACATACGCATGTACTGACTGGCAGGGATTATCTAGGGAATTAAGGGGTCATGGGTCAATAGTCAGGGGTCAAAGGTCAAGGTCAACTCCTCAAAATTTTACTATTTCCCTCATACTAGTATATGCAATGCTTGCTTTATTAGTTTCAAAACTTATTACATGAATTACCTAATGGAGATTCTCTTGGAAATTTCCAGCCAGAAGGTCAAAGGTCAAAGGTTAAGGGCAAAGGCCAGGTTTCGATGCCCCCCCCCCCCCCCAAAAAAAAAAAAAAAAAAATCAATTTTGAACCGTCATTACACTCTTTCTTCATACCTTGGAAATTACTCAATGCATAAACTTATAAAAAGGTCTGTCAGAATGCAGGTAAAAATTCTCAATTCCCCAAATATGTGTACCTGCACTCTTAGAAAATTAAAGCAAACCCAGTTCAAGACATTTCTGACAAACCTGTCATTTCAATATTTTGCCAGTTACGTGAAACTGTCATGGATCACACATTGTGAAGACATTGTACTATACGCCTATAGGGAGAATCATGCATTATGGCGGAGGCATCAGTCGCCATAGCGACATTTCTAGTTTTCTTTTGTATCATCATTGCCAACTACTAGGCGGCAGTAATGAACATTTAGTTGCTGTCACAGGGATGTGCTGGCAAGCACAATTTATAAGGATGACATGAGTAATCATTTCATCGCAGATGCTTATCTCAGTGAATTTAAAAACCAACATGCATTTTATCACAAATGACCATTTTTTGCTTATGCACAAAGTGTAACTACAATCTGGCATATTGTTGTTTTCAGTTGTAATGGTAGGGATTGTGATGCTGAATGATATGATATTGAGATATTGATAATGATTTATTGTGATACTGTTGCATGATTAGATGTTACCATATTTAATGATACTGCACTTCTCTGGATGGAATGTGTTAAAGAGCTCCAGATACAACTTAACGTAAAAGTGGAAATTTTTGCAGTGTTGAAATTTTTTGCACATTTCGCACGACCAGAAACTAGCGCGAAAATAAGAGCACATGAATATTTTTGCTGGCCTTATGTTCCAGTAGTTGTTGCTTGATTCCACGGAAATAAAAGCATGTGAAACTCTGCTTACCCTGCCAAACAAGAAAAATTAGTCGTGCAAAAATATCCACTGCCTTCCATGTCGCAACATAGACACCCTGAACAGATTATCATGGCTATTTAGCCAGACTAATGTGTACATGAGATCTGTAGTAGTAGGGAACTCTCTTTTTGTGCAAGATGCATATACAGCATGAGTTTGAATAATCAAATTTTGCACATGGGTATGATCCAGTGTCTACCACCAGAGCATGGAAGCGAACTTTTAATAGTGCCATTTCTTTGCAACATATCTTGAATTTCTTCATTATATCAGAGTTGGCCTGTCGTTTCATAAATTTTCCCAGCTTAAAAAGATGCAAAATGTTCATTCAGATGCCATTAGTGTTCAGCAGTATAGTATCTATACATAAGATACAGGAAATTTATTGTAAGTTTCAAAGTGGTAAGAGGCTGTACAGAGCAAAATGTATTACAAAGACCACTGAACATGCAGCCTCAACGACACATTAAAAGACTTGCTAAATGCCATGAAGAGCAAAGAATTATTCAAGTGAGTGCATGCCAACTTATAAATGTTTTCTAATAGAATCAGTCAGATAAACATGAGTGAATTAAGTAGAGAAAGTGGTGCATGATCTTGTTAACAGACCTGAGACTTCAGTATTTTTACCATTGGCATAATCTCTTTGCAATTGCTATTTGATGCATACAGATCATCAGGCGAATGGCCACAACGCTGAAGATGAAGTTCACTGTGCCACCAGAGTATCTCAAGGGGTTCTTGGAAGCCAACAACACATTCCTCTACCAGCTGGCATTTGACCCAAAGCTGAAAAGGCAACAACCCCTGACCCCGTACACTCCTGAAGTGGGCCCCTCTACATTGACGTACGCTGGAAAGTGAGTACTGGTCTGAAGGAATATCTTTGCACCCTGATGCTAGGTTTACATTACATTCACGGCAGCAGTAGCGGTCATTTTTGGACCATCATGGACAAAACGAGATGGATGTGAAACAATGCGGGGGAATGGGATGGTCAACTCAAACATGACAAACCACGATTGCTCTGGATGTCAGGCCAGATTATGAAACTGTCAAAAAATTTGTCATAGCAGTCATGGTGTGGATGAGAAACACATTAGGACGTAGTAAAACATGGTGAATGACACATCAATGCATCTACAATACAAAGAGAGGAGACTGAGATATGACGAAAGAAGGCCAAAACTCAGAATGTGGAGGGGGGAAAAAATGGTCAAAATCCCATGGCACACTATGTTTCAAGCAAAGAGGGCTGCTGTGGCCACGGGGAACATAATGTTAACCTTGTTTTTTCTTCGCATACGGTAACTTGTTACTTGTCCACTCTTTCTTCACTCTAAGTGGTTGAAATGAAATTGTCGGCTGAGAATGAGAAGGGTGTTAAGGTGCTTTGAACACTATGGCTTTAGTGGCAACTTAACGCCCTTCTAATCCTCAGCCGACGAAATGTTGACTATTTAGGCAGTTTCTTTGACCAACCAACTCTATGTGACATACCTGGTATACACATTTTGTGGACACTTCTCAACTTCAAGATACCATGACCATCTGCTCTATCTTCTGAAAGATATAATGCAGACTGTGAAGCGTACCAAATGGCTCTGGGAAACCTCAACTTCAACACATTGGAGACAATGTGGGACTTCAAACCACAGATTGACAAGGTATGCACATGTCCATGTGACGTAGTGTCACTTCCTTTTTTTTTTTTTCAGTTTGATGCAGTGGTGGTATAAGGTTGACCTTTGGTATAATGGATGGACCTCATTCATTTTGAAGCTTGTGTGTCTAAACCGGTTACTTTTGTAATGTGTTTTTTCAGATGCTAATCGGAATTCATTATTTTTTTAGAAGAAAATTCTGATGTTGTGACATGATTGTCATCACTAGAATGGCATTCATTCGACTATGATGTCTATCTATGTAGAAGTGTCTAAGAATTTTTGTATCATTTGAGAGGTTACATCATACTTCACAGTGATGTTTCACTCCTGTATGTTTGCACAGACAAAGATGATAAAATGCATCATCACTTGTAAATGGTGAAATACAGAAAATTCTCCAAATCACTCCACTCAGGTACATGTCAACAACATGTTTGGATTATACAATAATCCAAATATGTTTTAGATAGTGTGTATGATTTCCTGTATGAGTAAGAAAAGGAAATGCATTGTTATGATTCATTGAATTATATGAAGTCTGCACCTTTGAAATCACATACATGTCGTGTTTGAAAACACTTAGAAATATTGTAGCAAGCACTTTATGAATGTACATTATTGATTTCAACTTTTCAGCTGGCCATATTAACATACTTAAGTGACAGTCTTCAAATTCATCAATTACTTTTGTATGCATACTGAGTAAGATATTTCGTCTAACTTCACTGATAGCCCTATGACAAGAAGAAAACACCCAGACACATGCTGAGTATATGGCACCAGGACTTCAAGCCAGGTCCTGGTCTAGCGAGCGAGGACCAAGTCCAGGCGGTAGACCGCGAGAGTACCAGAGGGAAGGAAGTCACTGTTGATACCAGCAGACAGAAGGTCGTCCACAGGAAGAGGCAGATAGAAGGTTTGTGTCTCACAACAAGAATGCAAAATTCTTACAGTATACATGTTTCTACATAAAGAATAGCAAAGGGGTCTTTCAAACTTGCTGACATACATCATATTGTGAGGTAAAGTTGTTGCATATTCAAGCCATTGCTCTTGTTTTGATCTAGTTTGGGGGAAATGAATGGCAAACTGCTATTCTTCAAACTGACTCATAGCAATACTTTTACAAAATCTAACTGAATTAAAAGAAAGAAAGAAGATTGATATGTCATGGATGAGCTGTTGCAGTTGATTCCATTTAGAGATAGACAGCTCTTTAGGTATGACCTGGGGCATGGCAAATTGTATTTCTTCCTATTGCCTGAAAAGGAAATTGTACAAGTGTCCTAATGTCTTGCAAGTAGTTGCTATGGCCCAGCAGGTACGCAGGTTTACCACACCTTATGCATAGTGCATGGATATCATGGATATAAGGCACATTAAGAAAAGTACATGTATATAGGAACATGTAAACAGCAACCACAATACTGAAGATGTGCAAAGAGAACAAAATAAATGAAAAACAAATTTTGTTTTGGTTGAGGACATATTTCTGTTTTGAGGGAGAAAATTGGAAAGTCTGTTATAGCAAGGTCTTTCAAAAATAAAGCAAATAAGAGTCTCTGTCTTTCATCATAGATGTTGAAGAGTCAGCCCCGCCCTCCGATGCACAGCTGTCCAACATGTATGCCAACCACCAGCAGTCCAACCACATCCAGCAGATGGAATCCAGTGTGGTTGTCCCGGAAACCCCCGACAAGGATGCAGCCAAGCCAGCCAAGAGGAACAGATTTGCATCCAAGATCCTGTCCAAGAAGAGAGCAAACATCTTAAAGAGTGGCGAAGTGGTCACAAGCAGGTACCCAAACATGTTTTTTCCATCTCTGATAGTTCATTTTGTTTAAGTAGTACTTGAGTTTGATAAGTTTTAGTCCAATTTAAAGATTAAATTTAGTCCAAGGCAAAAATAGGCATACCTTGCACATTTCCTTGTCGCTATGCAGTCATTTGAATGAATGTCTGTTGGTATAACTAATGTGTCAGACATGTTATTGCAATTGAAATTTGCATAATCCTTGAATGAATTTCAAGCTCTCTTTGTGAATTGTGGCATAATGTCTAGCAGTGGATTATTTCACTATATGTGACCGTGCATCACAAAACGAACAAAAAGTCGCACACACTGATTTTGCGTGAGGAATGAAAATAAGTGAACTGGGTCAACCCAGCTGATCTTGACTTTTTCATATTTTCTGAAAGAGCAAGTCTTCTTTTACATTATGCTGAAATTTGGGGTCATAAAACGGGCGGGAAAGTATGTTTTTTAGCAGTTTACCTCGAACATTTTTGGTAGAATAGTGTGATAAGGTGTGTCTTTAGAGTCCCTTTTTCATTTCTGAAAAACCTTGTACACACTCTTCACTTTCAGCTCTAAGAACTTTTGAAAGGATAGTGCTACTGCTTTGAAAGTTGGCATTAATTATGGAGAGAATGTGTTAATGAGGCATGCTCGATTTCACTCTAATCTGATAATCCCTTCATTGTTGTTACTCCGGTGGTTTACTTCATGTTTTTTGTCCCATTCATCCCACAGCCAGCACGGTTTGGTAAAGATTAAGCACTTGGATAGACACTGTACTTCAGAGCCCCTTTTCTCAGTTCACACTTTACCTGAGTTTGTGCTTTCTGTCCAATATCTATATAGGTTAGGAGAGTCTATTTGTTTTGAGTTATACATCATTTTAAAGCTTAAAGTCTGCTCTTTCAGAATATGGTCTTAACTAAGAATTTATGTCTGCCGACTTTTTGTTTGTTTTGTTGTGCAGGGTCACATATATTCAATGTTGTGCATATCTTTCACCAATGAAATCCAAAGCAACACATTGGGTAGTGAAAAGTATTTATCATATTGCCTGATGGAGCAAAACTAGTGTGTCCCAAAGAAATTCCTCAGGTAAAGAAATGATATCCAGTAAACACATGAAATGAACTCTGTGGGCAAGACACACAAACAGATAGGTAAAATATGTTACTCATATGCTACATCTTCATTTCCTTTGCTGAAATCTTTTCATTTAGTCCATTTAGACAGAACCTGTCATGGAAGTTTACAAAACCGGAAATCAACTTTCAATTCTGCAGACACTATAAAGTTGTCCTCTCGTTTTCACCAAAGTATTTGTAGACCAATATTTTCTGTGTAATATGAAAGTAACTATTATCTCAGCATACAAGATGCTTGGCCAAAATGTGTCAAAAGCATATATCACATAATGAGGAATATATCCAAGTGTCATGTTTCACAGTTGTACGATATCTTGCCAATACAGAAGACAAAGGGGTCAATGATGTCAAGGACCATCAAATGTCTGATTTTTCCTCTTGGTGTTTTTCAGTCCTCTGTTTCACCATCATTCTTGTGATAAATTATGTAGGAGGAATCCTGAATGGCATCCAATTTATATACTCTTTATCCTATTTTTGATATTCCTCACCCAGGTTTTTTAACTCACAAAAGCCTGTTCCTTCTGAGCCAAAGAAAGCACCAAGGGTCAAGATGGAAGGATATGCGAGTGAAGATGACAAAGAAAATCAAGATGATCAACTGAACAACTCCAGTCTCCTGGAAGGGATTGTAGACATTGAGATGGAGCAGGAGAGGCTCACCACGAAGGAGGATGATGGTGATGATGCAGAATCTGTTGTCGGAGATGAGAATATATCTCTTAGAGGAGTGCATAAGCAGACACATGTGTCCAAGAGCTTGGATGCACTGCAGCGATTCCAGAGATCAGCATCTAATCCCATCCTCAAAGCCAGCTCCGATGTGCCACGCCATCGTCCTCATGGCATAGATGCAACCTTGTCCAAGGTTCCCTCTGACCCAGTCCTGAGACGGGACTCACAAGAGAGTCGAGCAAGTGTCACTGACATGGACTGCTCTCAGGAGGACTTGGGCAGATCCTGGAGCCAGTCCTCACTGGACTCCTCTGCCAGCAGCCAGAGGCAGGGTACCCCTCGACCCAGGGGCGCCTTCTCCTGGAGCCGCAAGAAGGAGCTACAGGGGAAGCTGGGAGGTGGTGAGGCGACGAAACAGAGCTCCCTCAGCAGCTTCCTCTTCAGACCGAGCAACCAGGCCAGGAGGATGCCGAGGAGCTCCTCGAGTGTGAGTCAGTCTTCGGGTGTGGAGTCTCTGAGGAAAGGAGACTCCTTTGAGATGCCCAGTTCTCAGGATTCAGCCGATGCAGCATTCTTGCCACAGTCTTTGCCAATGGGCAGTATGGATATGATGGATCTAGAAGATAACTGCTCTGTGGTATCAGTGGTAAGTGTGACTTTTCAGTTTACTTCAGATTATTTGAATGTTATGTGTGATGCAGACATTGATATCCTAAGACAATAATACACACCTGATGCTGCTGAGACGTGGTCCACGAGACAGGCACTCCTAGCATGAGGAAACTGATAGGACCCTGTCTGGAAGAGGCTAGAAGGGAAAGGAAGGGAAAGAGAGATTTGTAAATGCTCAGTCATGAGCCTTGACTCTGCCAATGTACCTTTTAGACATTTTCATTTCACTACAATAGGTAAAAATGTGGAGTCTTATCATCCACAGTGGATGGGGATATTACACACGCTTTTGATATTGCCTGAGATAGCACCTACAATTTATGCTGAGATGTCGTCTTACAGCACAATTTTTGTTTCCTCTCTCTCTCTTGTGCAAAAATCTTTCTAATAGAAAAAAATAGTAAAATGATAAAAATCCTTGTGAAGATGTTGACCATCGCGGTGAATACTATGACGATAGGGAAACAATTATTCATTTGTCTCGCGAAGAAGATCGTAGAAAGGTGTACGACGTTTCGCTCGCTACTGCTGAGCTTCGTCAGGTACAATAAGACACGTTGGTGCGTGCACGCAAGTTATAGCGTGTATGCGGACGTGGTAGTGGGCCCGCGGCCGCCGGAGCCGGGTCGGGCAGTGCGCCACACTGTGTCCGCTGTATGCTGCGTTCATGCGGACCTAGTTGGCAGCACGTTTCCTCCCCCAGCGGGGCGGGCAGTGCGCCATCCTGTGGCCGCTGATTACAGCGTCCATGCGGACCTAGTTGGCAGCACATTGATGGGGCTACGTAAGAAAGGGAGCCTAGACGACAACACCTATCACAGGTTGCGTCCCAAACGCAAACAACCACCAAGAATCTACGGCCTCCCCAAGATCCACAAGCAGTCTGTCCCACTGCGCCCTATTGTGTCGTGCATAGGATCGTTTGCTTATGATCTGTCGAAGTTTCTAGCTCAAATTCTTTCCCCGCTCACGGGACGAACTTGCCACTCCGTTCGCAATTCCACCGACTTCGCCGAATTCGTCAGCACTCAGACTATAAGCTCCAACGAGTTGATGCTTTCCTTTGACGTGACGTCACTGTTCACAAACGTCCCGATTGATGGTGCCTGCAGTGTTGCACACTCACGGCTCTTGGCGGACAAAGATTTGTCAACCAGAACCACCCTCAGTCCGGATGAGGTCACAGACCTCCTCAGCCTTGTTCTGAGATCCACCTACTTTCTCTACAACGACACATACTACGAACAGTTAGAGGGCGCCGCCATGGGCAGCCCTGTGTCTGCTGTAGTTGCCAACATGTATATGGAGGCCTTCGAAGAACAAGCCCTGGAAGAGTGTCCCCCCGGAACCGCACCCAGGATTTGGAAGCGGTACGTCGATGATACCTTCGTCGTTGCCGACAGGAGGCACGCTGACAAGCTACTCGAATTTATGAACACGAGAGAACCTACTATCAAGTTCACCTCAGAGCAAGAAACACAAGGAAGCATCGCCTTCCTGGACACCCTAGTCCACAGGGACACAGGGGGGAAACTGAGCACAACCATATACAGAAAGCCCACACACACAGACCAATATCTGGCCTTCAACTCACACCACCCTACCTCCGCCAAACGAGGAGTGATCAGATGCCTCTACGATCGAGCAAACAAGATCATAACCAAGCCCTCTGGCACAGCAAGCGAGAAACGTCATTTGCGATCAGCATTGTCGGCCAATGGCTATCCCAGGTGTTTCATCAACAAGGCACGAACGGCAAGAGTTCAACCTGAACAGGACAAGGAGGAATACAAGTCCACGGTTGTCCTCCCCTATGTGGAGTCAATTGCTCCCGTTCTGAGACGCCGGCTGGCGAAACACAATATCCGAGTCGTCTACAAAGCCGACGCCACTATCAGAAATCACCTGGTTCGAGCCAAAGACCCGGTTCCTCCCCTCAGGAAAGACGGAGTGATCTACCGTATACCCTGCAGAGACTGTGGGATGAGCTACATCGGAGAAACCGGCAGACCGGTAGGGGAAAGGTTATCCGAACACCGCCGAGACGTCACTAACTGCAAAACAGAGGCATCTGCAGTAGCAGAGCATGCATGGAATGCCCAACACCAACCAGACTGGAAAGGCGTGAAGTGCATGGACACAGCACGACACTGGTACACTCGTAGAGTGAAGGAAGCCATCCATATACGACTCAGTAAGGACAACCTCAACAGGGACGTCGGCATAGAGTTACCCGAGTCATGGATGCGCTGCATTCGCATACACCACCACACTATGCACAAACCAAAGCCACCGAATCGTGACGGCAGTCAACGGACGCAGGAGGACTCACTACCCGGCCCGCCCCGGGGGGCGACGTGCTGCCAACTAGGTCCGCATGGACGCTGTAATCAGCGGCCACAGGATGGCGCACTGCCCGCCCCGCTGGGGGAGGAAACGTGCTGCCAACTAGGTCCGCATGAACGCAGCATACAGCGGACACAGTGTGGCGCACTGCCCGACCCGGCTCCGGCGGCCGCGGGCCCACTACCACGTCCGCATACACGCTATAACTTGCGTGCACGCACCAACGTGTCTTATTGTACCTGACGAAGCTCAGCAGTAGCGAGCGAAACGTCGTACACCTTTCTACGATCTTCTTCGCGAGACAAATGAATAATTGTTTCCCTATCGTCATAAAATGATAAACCTTGAATAAACGTTAGATTCAAAACTGCAAGTGTCTCTTTATCGATCATGCAAAAAGCATGCATTTCGTCAATGCCAGAAGTAGTCGCACTCGTTTGCCTCATTTGTTATCCACAAGGAACTTCAGAGCAGCACCGGTGGGAGTCAAGGTCCCTCTGTCCAGTCAGCTGTCCAGTTGCCGACCATTTGTGACCCTCCGCTCCCCTGCCTGGACTTGCCATCATCACCTGGCGGGGATGAATCAAAGGTTAAGGCAGACATCACTAGTAAGCGTAAGAATGACTGCAGCAATGGCATTAGAAGAACAGGCCTTTCAAGGAAGAAGAGAGTAAGCCATTCCCCTTGTGCTTTGATATCCATAATATTCTGACCATTCTAATACTGTATACGCGGAATATTTCATGAGGTTTTTATTTTCGCGAATTTCGCGAGTCGGGTGCTATTCGCGAAATTAAAGACACGCAAAAATATTGACTCTGATCCTGATGTGAATGTGACGTACGCGTGTACATTTCTCCGTTCAGTACAGGACTCCACGATCGCGAATTTAACCACTCGCGAAATCGTTGGGAATTCCCGATTCGCGAAAATTTAGACTCGCGAAATATATGGCGTATACAGTAAGTAACTGTACCAATGGTATGTCAATCAGTTGCAATGTCAGGACAGTGTTTACTGTTTCATGCTTGTTTCTCAGAAATTGGCTATGAGTGCTTATACTTTTCTGGTGTGTGTGTGTGTGTGTGTGTGTGTGTATATGCATATGTGATTTAAACAGATTGGGGGAAGGAACATTTTTCATTAAAGATCATTTATTCTAATTTATTTCATCAGCATTTGAAGAGAAGAAATGCTAAAGTTAAAACACTGGGGGTTTTGTATGCACTCTATTCAGTGAAACGATAAAGTCATCTTCAACATTTATTTTGTTCGTGTGAAGATTACAAAAATCATAAAGACAGTCGAAAGAGACATGTGTTCATTTGTTATTGATTTCATGTATGATAGCTTAATAAGACAAGGAAGAAATGCTGGCATACGGTGAGCCGTACTGGGTGGTCATGGGAGGATAATTACCGAGACTCAAAGGCAAAGATGAAGAGAATACTTTTAATTTTAAAGCTTTTTGTGGAAAATACCATACCCTAAGAAATCAATGTATGCAGGCAGAGGTTCATCCACCTCTGGCAAAAGTGGGTAGGCCTGCAGGGTTATCGGTACACATGCTGTTGGGAAAGGAGAAGTTACCCTTTTCATCATCTACAGTATCAATCAGATTCAAGCAAAAGTCACAAATGGACCCAGAATTACATATCAGTGCAACTTCTTTTCTGACATTCTGTCCTCCCCCACAACAAAGTCATTTTTCAGTATAATGTATTTAAAATTTAACTTCCTGACACTATGTCTTGTTACTATCACAATGGTGTATTCTCACTTTACACACTCACCATAATTTATACAGCTCTTTTGAGCACATGGAATGAATTTACCCGAACGTGTCTTTGCAACTTCAATATATATTCATTCATTTTCGATGTCTGTCCCCTCTTCAGTCCTTATCAAACTTGTCTCGGGAGGGATCCCAAAGCAGCGAGACCTCCAGCCCAGACACTGACGCCATCAGTCTCAGCCAGTCATCCTCCCCATCACCACCGCTGCCGTCGCCTCCCGCATCGTTGAAGGATGACCCACAACGCTGCGGGATTTCGGAGACGGGACTATCCTCCTTACCGCTGTCATCCAACAGTCAAAGCATCATCATGAACCACCACGAAGAGAGCGACACGAAGGACTCTCCCGTGAGTCAGGGTAATTCCTCCAAGTACTTTGGAGCAAAGAGACGGAGGAAGCAGCCGGAAGAGAGTGAAGGGAGCGAGAACACCCCCCCAGGCAGGATGCAAGTCTCGGCTTCCCCCACATCAGAGCGACAGAGAAACATGACGTTACTGGCTCCCAGAAATTCAAACGTAAGATTGTCACACAAGGTTATGTGATGTGTGGAACAGAAATATCTAGGCCCCATTTTATCAGAAGATATAATTGATTATAAATTTCCTTACCATACAGGCTGCCAGAGACTTACAATAGAAATCAACTATATAATCAATTATAATTCTTCATAAAACAGGGCCCTGGTTAGTGTGTTTGTCTTCACATTCTTGTATCTGTTATACTTGCAGATTTTTTTTTTTCCCCCTTTTGATTGCTGTTGTTGATGGCATGTCACATATATGTTAGACGGTTTTTACAAAAACCGAAGGAAAAGAATGTTGTAAAAGCAAGTGTTTTTAATGCTTAACCCAGCCTGGAGAAGTACTTTTTGGATTGCGTGTTTATCTGATGGGATTGAAGATTGAAGATTGAAATTAAACTAACCATGATCAAATTAATTTATTTTTATACCCGGTATGTATTTATTGTTTTAATGAGAGCCCATTTTATACACATGTAGATAATTTTCGCCGGGTTCATTGCATTCATTTACAATAATTGCTTTTTACAATTTTCAAGTCAAGTGTTGCAAGATCTTTAGACTGGTCCAAATTTGTAGAAGATAGAAGGGATAGGAGTTCAACAGTGAAAGAGACTGCAAATTTATTTGGGATGTAGTTAGGGTTTGCCCGTTATATCACGTTACAGATATATTTGTCATGTCTGCGCTGTCTAGCAAACTGTAGCATTAGAAAAGGCGGCCTTATATTTTTGTCAGTTAACATTTCTTAACCCGTTGAGGACGGTTTGATATTGCTACAACAAGCATTTCCCATAGACGCTTGCCCGAGTATACTCGGGACTCGTCCTCAACGGGTTAATGTTGGACTGAAAGTACCCCATCTATTGACAAACCTATGCCAGTTAGGATAAGCATACAACCATTTTGAGTTGATGTGATGTGGTGTTACACCCATTTTCTTAAAGAAAGCCTTATGAAAGAACCTGAAAGTGTGCATCGTAGCAGATGAATATTCCAAAATAACTGTCAGGAAGGTGGTTTCTTGGTAGAGGGGAATTCCTGCTTAAACCAGGTCTGCTTCTTACAGACGGCACTTTGTTCAACACTGTGTCTAGTGTACGGAAATGAAACTCCTGTTTAATCATGGGCATCTCAAGGTGCTCGGACAGTCCAGTCGTGTTTGTGAGGGTCAGCTCAGTATGCTTCCTGCCTGAATCTAAACAGAAAATCTATTGAGTTTCCTTTTCAAGGAATACCTTGATGATTGATTATGAGCTATTACTGATGTTGAGGTGACCTAGAACTGCGCTGGCCATAGGTTTATGAATGAAATCGGCTCATCATGATACTTTTGTTTCTCTCTCTCTCTCTCTCTCCCTCTCTCTCTCTCTCTCTTCTCTATAGGACCATGCAGAGAAAACCAGAAGCATTCCCAAATCAAGCATCCCTGCATCAAAAAGTAAGTTAGGAAAGTGAGTACTAGCAGGTTTGTCCATTGTGCTGGCAAATCTGCTAGCGTAGCATCACTTAACTCTTTATCTCTAGTGCATAATGTATCTCGCTGAAGATTTTAGAACTGCTTGCATCAAGATCTATCTTTTGCTGACACAATACAGTACTGCTGTGCTGCATTTGGGGGAAAAAACACCAAAAAAAAAGAAAAAAGAAACAAAACAAAACCCACTCCTGGTTTGTGTAATGTCAGTCAAGTGGCATATATATAATATGACACTATGATGACATGTTCAGCTGTAGAAGCTTGCATTTTATATGTCGTAATGAATGTTGCAAAAGCTTCCACAATACAAGTTGATCAGTGTATGCACCCTGCTCCGCTGACCTATCCTGGGCATTTGATGTCCTTACATCTTTCAAGGAGCTTGATACTTCAGTTGAGATTCCCTGTTGATAGCAAGAATCTGTAGCTTTACAATATTTTCACAGTTGTACAGTCTGATTATTAAAGCATAATAGTGACAGACTTTATTTATGTAACCACCCAAAGTTGCTCATGAAAGTGCAGACATGTTGTAAATACACAAAACATGAGGCTGTACTTCACTCCTCAAGTAGAGAGAGGAATGATGTGCATGCTGTCTTTTCTTTTCTTGTGAAAATTCTCTTGTGCATTGTTCATTTTTGCTGTTCTGATGCCATGCTTACAAATGAGCAAAAATTTTCCCCAAAATGAACTTTTTTACTACTTTTAAAGGAGAAATCCGGACGATTTTGAATAAATTTCACCATAATCTACATAAATCAAGGACCATAATGACTAAGTTTCATTGAAAAATACCCTCCCAACTCGTCACAATCGATTTTTTAGCATCACTAATTTTGAATCGTAACTGTTCAATTTCTGTACGCCGGCGAGAAAGATCACGTGACAGCGTGACGTATTACCATCACATTGCTTTTTGTTTGGAGCATCAGCTGGCTCGGGGAGCCCTGCTTGAGCAACGGCGATACGGGCCGAGCAAGCGGTAGCGTTCCGCATGGTTCCGGCCACGCAGCGGATCCACGATCGAAAATGCCGATGTGTGAAGTGTTTGGGTGTTCTAATATACCGGGCGATGGCAAGAAGAAGAGTTTTTTTGCCATTCCGAACCCATAAAATGAGCGGGAAAGGTGCGCAAGATGGCTCTCCAATATTTTAATCGACAAGTTTGTCGTCAAAACTTACAAATACTACTCGATGCAGCCTCGTCATACTCCCCATCGGCGGCGTAACTGCAACCAGCAGCCCCATACGCATAGCGTAATGGGGCTGCGCACTGTAGCATTCAGGATCATGATAAGGTAGTATCGCGGATAAATATCAATTTAAAATTGAATGTCTCTTTGTGTGTGCGCCTGTCCTGGCCGTCAATAATTCAGTGTGGCTCTCCAAGGTTCCTCTCGACCAAGTCACATTAAGTCATCAATTTGAACAGAAAGGGACTATTGGCAGAACCAAACGTTGCCCAAAGCCTGTTGTCAATATACAATGTACTTTAACTTTACTGGTAAGTCTTCAAATTGAAGAAATATTTTGATTTTAAGTTGATATTTATCCACGATGCTACCTTATCATGATCCTGAATGCTACAGTACGCAGTCCCATTACGCTATGTGTATGGGGCTGCTGGTCGCAGTTACCGGCGGCGGTACTATGATGAAGCTGGCGCTGGCGTTTCTTCCACGGTTTAAAGTTATACTGTCGTAATTTACCATCGTCAGACATACTCAACAGTCTTGGACAGCTAGAGGGGCAATAATTCTGAAATTGACAGTCTGATTTCAGATTGTTCACACCCAGAAGTCGAAAAAAACTATCGTGGATTGTGATAGCATTTGGCAGCAGCAGACGTAAATGTGTGCCTGATCACTCTGATGACAACAATAGCCAATGAATTGTAAGTGATGAGGTGGACACTAATAAGTACGGCAGTATTACAATACATATAATATTTCAATAAAATGAAAATGTTATAGCATTGCAACTATTTTACATTAATCTTTGACAGATTTTATATAGATATATACCGAAGATCATTTGAATAAAGGAATACAGCATTTGGCAACAGCACTCCTAAAACAGTGTACGGACTCCTGCGGTAGCGCCAACTAGGCAGACCTCGGCAGGCATGCAGATACCGCGCCGCAGTCAGCAGTGCAATGGGAGATCGATGCGTAGCTGGGCTGCGCTCGCGGTGCTCTGCTGAGGAAAGTGAGTCTGTGACGTCACGCGTAATGCATGCTGGGACAGATAGTGCGAAGGGCTGCTCGCGACGGATTCGAACATGAAGAATTACCTTATTTTAAAAAAAAATCATAGTAAATGTATCTGATGGTCTTTTCTCGTCGGGAAAAGGGTAATAGGTTCATGAAATATTGTTCTTTACACAGGAAACGGCTGATAATCGTCCGGACTTCCCCTTTAAGTTTCATGGAGATTGTGCAATGAGTAATGCAAGTTACATGCATGTATCATAGCAGTTGTTGTCTCTGAAAGAGAGGGCTTTGCAAGCAGCGAAGAAAAATTTGTCAAACAGAATGAGGTAGAGTTTAGTCTAAACAGGCTGCAGTGTGTTCTGATAATGATGGTGGGAAATGCTTCAAAGCTAATCTGTGAGCCTGCTTGCTTCCTTCTAGAATCGTCGGCTCTCCTGGGGCAGTGTAAAGTAGCTGGACTCTCGAAGAGGCGACGCCCGAGCGACAAATCTGCCAGCGGTACACCCAAGGGGCAGACTTCCCTTCTCGCCTTCATGACCAGATCCAAACCAAAGTAAGGGCTTCCACTACGTGATCTTTGAAATTTAAAGGAGATTTTTAATTCTTATAAGTTTAATGGTTACCGGTACTAATATTCTGTGTTATTATCCCATGCTGGTAGTTTAGTCACCTGGATAAGAAATGGTATATTTTCTTTTTATCTCTTTTCACTTTCTTTCTCTTTTGTTTTTCAAGAAGGAAGAGAGAAATATCTGCATATTCTTCATTTTACTCCAAATCACCTAAAAAATCTTTACCATTCTTTTCCTAACCACCATATTTTCATTATTTCACTTGTATGACTGGAAAAAAACAAACAAACTTGCATATTAAATAAAAAGATCACTCGCCAGATTATTATACATCTGTACTTCTCTTAGCGTCCATTCCTTCGGTGTACTTCAGTTTTATAGGCCCATAAGCACTACAGTTTTTCTTTAACTGGAAATTTCTATTCCCTGCATTATTTTTTAGGTAGTGTTATGCATTTCAGACCTTATTCATGCTCTTGCTAAAAAATGTTATTACTTTTCATTGTTTTATTATGCTTTTTTTATCAGTAGTTTCTATAGCACTCATAGGTGTCTTCAATCGTGCACCAAATTTTTAGTGTATACGAATGATTTAGATTATCTGTTAAAGAGCATTTCACTGCACTGCCTTTCCTTACGATAGTGACATGAATGCATCGTTCATATCTGTGCCCCTCCCACAGAGCCGAGATGTCACTGGAAATGGGGAAATCCCCCACTTCCCCGGAGGAGACAGCTGGCCTCTGTGGCCTTACCCCAGAACTGGAGGGTAGTCTTCTGTCAAGGCAGGCTGCTATTACGACCAAGAGAAATATATTCACCTGATGCCGTATCCACTGTCGGCAGATTAGACATGAATTTCTTTAAACTCTATTCCTTTAAAAGTATTTGAGCATGGTAAGTGTGCTGGTTATGGATTTGTTCTTATCACTGCAACCTTTGATTTTTGTTGTCAACACTGTTTTATGAAACAGGAGTTCAAACTGAGAACCTTTTATCATTCTATGCTTGTTTTCCAGTACTATTTTGGTCATCATTTTGTCAATGTGTAACTGATGTGAAGATCTGAGAACTTGACGGTCTTGTTCTCAGAGTTGTGTGACTGTACTGTGAATGAGAAAGGGCTGACAACCCGTGCAAGCACAAGAAAAAAACTTTTTCCTTCTCATCATTACTCTATGCCATCATTACCATGCCACATTGTATTTGCCATGACAAACCAAATCATTGACACAAGATGTGCTGAAGATAAAAGTACTAATTGACATGCCTTCCCAAATATCAATTCTATTCGACCGGTAGTATCTTTATGGAATTTGCAACCTATTATGGGTTCTTTTCTTTCTTAGTAGTAAGATGTTAGCCAATAAAAGTACATTTCATGTAGCTCATGTATGAATGTCTGAAAACTGTTGTAGGATGTATTTGCTTGTCTAATTTGAATCTTGTTGCCTGCAGTGGGATTTCCTGTAAAAGTATGAATAGCTATGATGTCAACTGTTTATTTCATTCAGTATTTAGTACTATTTTTTATCAAAAATATGCTGCAGGTTTCATGGAAAATACTTGTACTACTGTAAAACATGATATATTCGCGGCATGAATTTTTCGCGAATTGGAGCCGACGGCCTTTTTTGCGGCATGAAATTTTCGCGAACTGCCACTGGCATTCAATGCATATAGTGTAGACAAGAACTTTCGCGTGCATTTTAATTTCGCGAATCTTGGCGCTCGCGAAATTCGCGAAATTAAAATGCACGCGAAAATTCCTCGTTTTACAGTATGTTTCCCAAATTGTATTAATATGCATGTGTATTGCAGGAAAGGTAAATATACCATTTTCCGCCGAAAGTATTAAAGCCCTTTCAGCCCTCAGAATGTGTGATACTGCAGTGCTGTTTTCAAGATTAGCATTCCAAAGGTAACCTGTAGTTTTCCTTTAAACAGCCTGAGGTGCAATTTGATTTGATTAACCACCTTTCAGATGTGATATAGATGGTTTTGTTTGCAAAAGTATTCATGTTGCAGTAAGTCACTTCAGTTAGTTAGTTTTTTTCGGGTTGCACAAGGAACAGTAATGACACAAGCACAAAGTTTTTCTCACCCAAACAAAGCATGTGGTTGACGGTATTTGTGACAGGCACAAAAAGGTGAGCAAAATAATCTGATAAAAAGTACACCATTGGATATTAAGAAATGAAATTGATGCTATGAAGAGAGTGACGTCCTCTACCAACATGCCAAGTGTGACTTTAAACTCATCCAGGAGGTTGCCGTCCTGTCTATTAATTCGTATGTCAGTGTGTGATTATATGTACAGTAAATCTAGGCGTAAGCCAGCATCCTGTAAGTCGACAAATCACGCAAGTCGATGCAGTGAGAAAGTCCTGAATTTGTTCTTGTCTGTGTGGTTTTTTTTTAATTCTGTTTTCCAACTTTTTCATATATCATTAGATTGTTCTCTGGTCTCTGAATTTTGACTTGTGCATGCTTTACTTTATTTGTCTTTTCTCTCATCGTGTTATGGGATCCTCCTTGTAGAACTAATGTTTATATTTTCAGTGAATACAGTTCTGTAGTCCGTCAGCTGTTTTATTCGTATCAGGGCAATTACCCCCCAAGGGCAATTACCCCCCTGCTAATTACTGGTTAGTGATAGGGTTAGAGTAAAGATTAGGGTGAGGGTTAGGGTTCAGGGTTTTGGTTAGCATTAGGTTCAGGGGGGCGTTTCATCAACGAGTTCGTCGGACAAATTTGCTATCAGCCAATCAGACACAAAGATTTCAGTAGCTTTTAACAGTTGTCAGTGTAAATCACTGACAAAAAGTTTCATGAAACGGTCCCCAGGATTGCGATTAGGGTTAGGGGAGGGGGAAGGGTCCGGGGTAATTGCCCAGGGGGTAATTGCCCTATATATAGACCCGTTTTATTATCAATTTGTTTGTAATTTGTCTATTCATTTCACTCACCCTCCCTATGAAGACTATTGCAGGCTGATAACTGAGATATTTGCAATTTTTTTGATACCCATCGATTCGGTAGGTAGTGTGTAGAACCAACTAGAGGTTCTATGATTTTATGTTCGTGTAATGTAGTCGCAAGTATATGTAGCAAAAGTCTCTAGTACCTAATCACTGGCATGTGTGTGTGTTTTATTGAGCAAAGTTGGACCTCCTGTGTATTTTTAATCATGATCACCTTTCTCGCCACAGTATTCACTTTTGAGGATTGTTCGTAATGTACCGTATGTGCCAAACATCAGCTCGGTGAATTTTATGTTAACCAAAACTATGTGTGAATGTTGTAAGACATTGCAAACATTAAATTCATTTCTTATCACTTGTAATGATTTTGTGTCAGCTGTTATGTCCAGTTTTTGTTAATTAAAAGTGTTGTCATTGATTTCATATATACTCAGCAAAAAAAGAAAGTAAACACTTTTTCGATTTGAAATTTGTTATAGAAGAGTTTGATGAAAATCAATTTTCCTCCATTAGTTTTAGCCTTGATTGATCTTTTGGGCTTCATGTAATGTTATACAGATCATAGGTTTAGTTTTGCAAATAAATTCATTTTCTTATTGTGTTCTATTTTTCTTCTGTTCCTATTGTTATATGGAAGAGCACTTACCTACGCATGAATGACAATTTGTTCATATTTGCAATTTTTACTTTTCTGCCTTGAAAGAGAAATATAAAGGTGTTCACTCATGTGTAGAGCTTCCCTTTTTATTGACCTAGCAGGTTGATAGCCAAATGAATTACCATTTATAATAGGTATATCATACATAGAAATATAAACTTGAAAAAAGTGTTTACTTTCTTTCTTTGCTAAGTGTATATATATATACATGTACTTATATAGTTACAATGTATATGTGAATATATACAAGTTTACAGCATATAGATGTACATGTGTATACAGTGTATAGAGTGAAAAGCTTACATTCTATGTCATCTAGCATGCACATTTTGCACACACATTCATGGTAGCAGCACATGTACAGGCATAGCCAAGAAAGTATGGCATACATTTTTTTTTTCTTCAGTATGGTAATGTAAGTTTTTATTTACACAAATGTACACTAAATTATACAAACATTTACAACACATAAGCACTATCACTCTTGCTTTTTTCATTATACACATGTCACTTTAACAACACAGAACAAGAGACATACAAGGCACAAGTATTTTACATTTGGCATATTTCGGACATACATGTAGACGTAGTGATAAACAAAATAGGTCTAAGAATGGCAGGTTTTCAGTGGACGTCACACACAGTCATGTCTTTGTGATGTGTTCAATTCTTGCGATGCACAAAGCGATAATGTACAGACAGATCGCCATGTGGCTAAAGTAGAGCGAATAATTCTTACAGGTTGCTACCCCGTGCAAGTCGAGCCTTTCATTTTTCTTTATAGTACATGTATCACTGAACGCCCTTCAAATAACATAAATGTCCTAATTAATTGATCCGTGTGTATTTCCATCACAGGCAATATCCAGGAAAACATGCGACCCGTTTCATGTTGCAATTTGTTGTCACGATGAGTTGAGACCCTTTGGCGTAACATAACTTGTTATTTTATCTTACATTGTTTTCATTGTTCATTTTCGTTGTCATGTAACATTATCAAAGGTAACTCTTGTGTCTTTTTACCAAAAGACATTCTGAAAAAAAAAAACAAACAAACAAACAACCTTTAACTGACGAGGGTGTTCCACGGTACGCCGTGAGTGGAAGATCAGACTGATTGGATTGATTGAAGTAGACGTGACATCCTAGTAAGCATCTGAATTCATAATCACGAGAATTTTAACTACAAAGCAGGTGAAGTGAACTGTGTTTCACCTTTCACGTTAGCGAGAGGACACAGACTTTATACAACTTAATCTTGGCTGAGATCTTCTTTGGGCTTCCCTTCCCAATTGCACCTCCATTTTTTTTTTCCTGAGAACCAAGCAACACGCAATTCAATACTATGGTTTACCAGTGTCCAAGTACATTTGTACCATGTACTTCGTAACAACCAGAAAGCTTGAATCCCTTGCACAAGGAATTGATATGTATGTTATAGGGAAATGTGAATGGAATAGCTCGGTAATCTGTCTTCAGGGTACAAAGATTGGAGCATTTTTATTTAATGAGTAAAATGTCCTATGTTACACAAGCCTGGTAAATCCAAAGGTACTCCATACAGGACACTGAACACATTTCCACACGTTTTCGTTGCAATCGAGAAACATGCTTGAGTAATTTGTATTTGCCAAGCCTCGTGCAAGCTTTCTGCTTTTCGGAAAGAAACTGTAGTCTGATCAGGCATGCTTGTAGTTTTCGACGTTCCTGCATGAACCGGTTTATTACTTCCTTCATTAACCTTCTGCTTGCCACATTAATTACGTGTCCATAGGTACAGTATGTGTGTGAAATTTGTACACATTCAACTGATTGGCACAGAAGGGGTTAAAAATCAACTCACTGTATTACCTATTATCACGTTGCGGCAGCATGCATATGGGCCACACAATCACACAATAGTTACTAAATGCGGGCGTACAGGAAGCCTTGTATACAGCTGCAATAATTTCATTACCGATAAACACGGGTCAAAATAGGAAACTTTGATAAAAATTATCTTTCTTTGTGCCCCATCCCTTCTCTCCCACTCTCTCTCTCTCTCTCTCTCTCCCTTTCTTCCTCTCTTTTTTTTTTCTCTCTCTCTCTCTTAATGGTCATTCTCTTTTGACTCACTGAAAATTCAAGCATAATACATGCCTTCGTCACATAGTCAATGCAAACTATCTCTCGATGTACATTTATAAGTCAACTCATTAACAAAACTTATATATTGCAGAGTATGATGAACGATCTCTTACAGCATTTTTTGGCCATAGTCACATTTTTTCTCAAAAATTTAAGGCCAAGAGGACATTATCTTTTGCACACGACAATTGAATATTCATACAGTACTAAATCACTAGCGCAGGCGACAAAACATACTCAATGGTGGTACAACAGAAGTAGGAATGCTGATTGTTTCATTTTCCTGATGCGTCTGATTGTTTTTATGTCCAATCAGCGAGCGATTCGGTATTCATGCTGAGTCTCAGTTGGCTTTTCTTCAAGTGATCCGGCACTTTTAAATCAGGTGCGCTTAATAGTTTGCGTCATTATATACAAGCACCATGGAATTTAGCAACAGTTCTTCTTTAAAGTGAGCAGATAACTCAGACTGAGCATAAACTAACTTGTCCTCATTTAGATACCAGTATGGCACCTCAGAACGTTGAGGTGACAGAGTATAAAAATATGAAATAATCAATATTCGATTTGATATTAACATAATTTATTTTGCTCTGTATATCGCAGCTTCGCGGCCACGAGTGCCACTTTAACGCATGAACATCCCCGTGGTATAACGAGGTTTTGGTGTTGTGCAAACTAAACGGCAGTCTCAAAAAAGGAACGCTCCGTTATCGAACTGAAATCTCGGCAACGACGCGCCTGACGATGAGTCCGCTCGACTATGACCGCCGTTGAAGCTGTACCGAAAAACATTGCTCTGCGGTCTCGAGATAACACCACTGTTTAGAGGTAGCATGTGCTGTTCTGCCGACCCCGTTGTCGTTTGTCGGGAGCCGGTAGTTAGCGACGTTGACGCGGTTACCTGACCTTTCCGTTTGGGACTTCGCGGTAACGGCGCGGTAGGCGTCTGGTTAGGCGGTGCAGGTGACCGCCGCTCAGCGGTGCTCGCCATCTGACGTTCGAGTGTGCCTGTACCCAAGACGCGGTCAACATCCGGGAAAGCTTCGTTTCGATGATACGCGCTCAGCCTTGACGGTGACGGAAGTGAATTTTGTGGCCACCACGTCAGTGAAGCGCGGGACAGAGCGAGGTCCTGCGTTTTCCCGCCAAAGTATCCGCTGGCACTCTTAGGCCACGTGCAGACGACACGTCGCGAACCGGGAAGATTCTGACGACGATGCTCAGCGAAGATGGAGCACAAGTGATACACCTGCAGCATAAGCACGAAAAAATTCTTCCCAGCAAAGAAGAAAGTCGTTTCGTCGAAGATGTGAAAGCGAATCATGAAGTAGAGCCGCATGACCAGGAACGGACCGTCTTGCATGAACATGGCGACCGCGACGTCTTTTACCTCCCAGGAGCACGCCGACAAGAGGCCGGAACTCGTCGTGCCGTCCCAGCTGAGGTCCTCGGCGGAACCCCACACATTAGAGCTGCATGGCCCTAGGGTGTACTGCAGGAGACTCCAGGACCAGATGATCATGATGATGAGGAGTAGTACCCGGTCACATGACAACATCTCGACTTTCATACCTTCCGAGATGAATTCCAAGATGTCTGCAGCCGACGCCACGTAAACCAACATGGCCAGGGTGAGGTGCTCTCGGGATACCTCGCTGGAACCAAGCTTAGGGAGGAGGAACCGCTCGAGAACCAAGAGTAGCAGGAGGGACTGGTGCACAACCATCAGCCAAGCTTCGTTCGTCATGGCAACCAGAGATGGGGCGTGTCCCTCATCAAACACCTGTAATAGGTTAGAATGAAATGGGAAATCACTGTTAGATGACGAAACAAAACAAGCTCACTTACATGGACAGTAATCCATGTTGTTTGACGTCACATAGTGTTCATGGCTTTTACATTACATTTGCTTTTTGATAGACACATAGTCGTCATTTTGATTCCATGCACATAAATGATGATAATGTTCTGCGGCGTTGTAATCTTACGCGAGCGTGCGATTTCATTAAATAGCAACAGCCAAGGAAACATCTGTAATCACTGTACACGCTTGATACGTGATGAGATCCTAAAAGGGTATAAGTGAAACAATGTTTCACTTATACCCTTTTAGGATCTGATTGCGTATCAAGCATATCAAGCAGCAAAAGGCAAAAATGCAAGGTGAAGAATTACAGCGTAATCGCGGTAACTGATGTAGGTATGAGGTTATGTTATTTTCGAGAATACTATTTCACACCGTATAATGCATACGTTAAAACAGGTTGATGATGCAGTCTGATTATTCAATAAACGATATTGTTGTGTTAAATTGTGCCATCACGTTAGAGTGCCAGTAAAATCCACAGACGTAAAGAGATACTCTTATCTCCTAAGATACAGAAATACTGTTCCTATGTATAAAACAACGTAAGTCACATCTATGAGCCAGTTTGTTAGTTTTCATTGTTTCCTGGGGTAAAACATGTTCACGCTTGTAGTTATTACATCTGTACATAACTCGCTTGTAAATAAAATTAAAAAAGATCGGTAAAGTTGCAATATGATAATGATCGCATCGTCTGTCAGTTTAAGTTACACACCATGATTCACGTCATTATTCTCCCTGTCAACCCAATTTCTCTTGAGTCTCGTTACCGGCTGTAGACTGACATCCTATTGCGTGTTGTGCTAAATGTTATATACGCAGAGATTTGGAGGGAAGTGTGTTCGAGCTACAGCCGAAGCTGCTTACGGAGCTATTTTTTGCTTCGACTATCCGGAGCGAGAATTTTGATCGATGAAGTCATCCAGGATTCATAACGACTTCGTGCAGACATTTACGGCGTTGTCATTCCCTTCATCAGGACCGTTTGTCAATTGCACATAACAGTTCTTTGGGCTGATATTGAGATGACGAGTAATTATGATTTGACCGCGAGAGGAATTTATGGAGAAATGCCACATGCAAGGAGGAAGATAGCAATAGGCTCAACCGCTTATGTCAGAGATCATTTCACGCTGCAAATAAAGAGGAACGAACAAATGAAGGTATACACTTATACGTCCACTTTCATGCCTCATCTCTGATCACCTGTCCAGCTGTGTTTTCAGAGAGTCATTGTACTTTCTTTGAGTAATTACGAAATTGGGAGTCGCTGGTCATGGATCGCTGCAAATTTAATTTCTCCGCAGAGAAAAGAACCGAAGACGTGGCTGTCTACATAATCATTGTCGGGGAATCGACAGGATCGCATGATCTGTATACAGGAATACAATCCCAACGACCCGCTTACTTCCGTATCTTACTCCTCAGCTCCTCCTCAGCGAGATATAATGTTATCCTTTAAGTCAGGAGGTCTATTAAGAATAAATTTCTTGCCACCCTCCCCCGTCCCCTCCTCCCCCCCCCCCCCCCCCCCCAACGTTCCTTGGTCTACGAAGAAATCTGAGCTACGACTCTCGGACCTCTATTTCATTACTGAGTCTGCAAGATTTCACCGAAATGTTTTTTTTTTGTGTGTGTGTGTGTGTGCGTGTATGTGGTTTTTTTTAAAGACTTCATCCCAACACTTTTCAATACAGTCGATAACATCCTGTAGATTTCAGGGAACAAGGACACAGCTACCCTTCTCTATTCCTGTAAGCATTGACACGATGTTTCTTTATATTAATTAACCCTTGTAACCTAAAACCTGTCTCTGCATCAAGATAAATAGACCTGGTGGGGCGGGTGGGACGGATAAAGGCATTATTGTCTTTTCATCGCCTTTATACTTTACTAGTTCAGAAGTGAAACAGGCGACTGGAGCCTTTCCTACGGTCAGTCGATGGCGCCAAATTTTCCTGTACCTGCATGAGTGTCGTCTGCACCCGTTCAGAGCCCTTCCTCTGACAATGGTAAGCTGAGAGGAGAGTTCCTCTATGGGAAGAGGCCTAGTGGCACAGGGCGCGGGATTGATTGGATGTCTGCTGGTGGATTCGAGGCAAGCATAATTTGGAGGAATCGTAGACGTGGACATCCAAATTTAGACAGAGCGATAGTGAGTTCACAGACACTGATTTATCTTGTTGTTGTTGTTGTTGTTGTTGTTGTTGTATTGACTGTTTCGATAAACAGTGCTGAAATTAACAAAACATGTGTGTGCAATCCCATTTGGATACAACATATTCTCCCAAATCCTGCGGTCAATTTTATGCCTTTGCAAGCCCTTCCTTCGTCTGTTGTAACTAGATAGAAATACAGGAAGTGATGAAGTGAAGTTTTGGATGTTATGTCTCAAACAGTGTCTTAGGCCGAATGAGTTAATATTAATCCTTCAAGACCTATGATTTCAAAACACCACCTATATTAGCAAGTCACCATTGGTAATGAAATGTTATGGATAAGTATTTTATTTATGAGCGGATATATCAAAAGGGATCTCCATTCGCTTACAGAAGTCACTCCACCCCCTGCGAGCATATAATATTCATGCTCCTTGATTCACTCCAAAGTTAGCCATGTCCCGCTCAAGTACTCTGTTGGGCGGAGGAGCATCTACAAGCTTGGAGGCTTGCTGCCTTACGCTCAGTGTAAGTAAAACAAAGTAAAACGACGCAAGAAATCAACCTATGACTCACTGAATCCTCCGTGGGAGAAACGAAAAGACAACAGCAGGATAATAAAGCAGAAAAACGGGAGTGAAAAAAAGAAGAAGAAGTAGGTGTTGTCTATAGCTACAGCATGTAGCATCGTGCTCCAGTATCGGTCTTTCTTGCCTTAACATTTAGGTCTACCCTTTAAAAGAGAATCAAGCCCACGGTCTATTTTCCCTGGTTCCAACCCGTCCACTCGTGGCCTAGTTCCACCCGTTAACTTTTCTTCTTCCCGATTGTTTGTGGCTTGATGTGATGCGATTAGTAATCCCTCTCTTAAGAGGGAGTTCAATTTCCAGATATCATCTCCAATCGGAAGTGGGGCACAAAACAAACTCCGAGCTGTGCGCCGAGCACGCAATTGTAACAACGCAGAGGCGTAGCGAGAGGAGCTCTGAGCTGGTTAATGGGTGTCCATGAAATCATTGACACAGAAACGAAGCGAAGAGTGCATGTCATACACCGTCAATAAATGTTCATGCACTTCTTGACACGAAATAAGACAAGTGTGTACGTCGTACACCCATACACAGTGTTCATGAAATCACTGACACAAGAACGTGACGAAGCTGGAGTGTCGAGCATCTGTAAGAAATGTCAGTGACATTTTTTTTCACATAAGGACGTGACGAACACCAATATGGAGGGTTTACGAAGTCCTTGTCATGACAATGTGGCAGAGGGGTAATGTCAAAAACCCAGTAAGAAAATGTATATGTCCGAGAAGCCTTTCACAGGAATTTCTCACCAACGTGGGCATGCCAGACACCAGAGTGAAGTTTATAAACTTGACACGAAAATGTGGCAAAGGAATCCTGTCCAACAATCGTTCTCCATAGATGTAGATATAGGTTATTTCTTTTTGACGAGATTTTATGGTTCCATAGCGTGCTGCACTTTAAGTGCTTTGATAAGAATCTCACACTGCTCAACTTTACAAAGGTTCTGTTTTATCCCTTGTTTTTTGTTTGTTTGTTTGTTTGCTTATTTGTCTGTTTTTGTTTTTGTTTTTTGTCTAGTGTTCTTTTTTTTTACGAAGCCACACCTCGTCTCGTTGTTGTGTGTACAAAGTTGTCGGTCATGGCAGAAGTTATAATTTCGTTAAGGTTTAACAGAGTGGTGGAAATGGATACTCTGATGGTGTCTGTTGTGTTCCTATTCATGTTCATTTGGCCCTGGAAGATTCTCAAATCAAAATCTGGGATTTTTTTTTTTTTTTTGGGGGGGGGGAGGGGGTGTTTTATTTTGCCCTTTTTTTGGGGGGGGGGTCTTTTTTCATTGATTTCTGCGAGATGCTTGTCAGAAAAATTTGCTATTTGTTCATCATACTCCAATGTGCTACTAGCTATCAATGGGTGAGACAGCAGGAATTGCATGGAAGTATGGAAGACCTCGCAAAAAGACCGTTTCATCCCTTAACCCTTAAATTTTATTCAACTGGGCTGATGATCTGAATCTATGTCATGTCCCACTATTACCTATGCCAGAATAGACCTTGCTATTTAATCAGCTGATTGCAGGTGGCACAAGGAGTAAAACGTACAGTTAAGAACGAAACGTCTCAAGGCTTGGGAACACTATCTTTATTACTTTACTGCTTTGTTAAGGAATATTTTAGTCACCTCTTTATATTGTAACATATCATAAAGTTTCACCTAAGTTATATTTTACGACTATTAAACTGAATTACAGGAATATTTTCTCATACGTGTTGTCAAGTTTTGGTGATAGTTACCTTCTATTTGAGTCTCTCCGTACTTCCTAAATGAACGCTGCTACTTTTTCACTTTAAGATAAAGTCTTTCGGTAATAAAATCGTTTGATAGGCTGAACTCTGGCCTATTTAAACCCGAAATGGCGAAATAGCAGGTGCAAGCGCCGCCTCCGCCCAGACATTTTATATGGCCCCCAATCATGATCACCCTTTAGCGATATCCATCCTGCTTTCGGTTGCCTGGGAAGAGGAAATAAATGTCTGTGGTCTGGGGCACGAGTCTAGAGCAGAACCGTCCAGACGCACCCCACCAGGTGCAGTCCGTTCAAGACGCCCCCTCCACCAAACCATGGATTGATACTTGAAGGAGGTTGCCTTTAAGTAAATCAAAGAGTCGTACTCCGAAAGTTTGATGATGAAGACACGATAAGAGCGATTGATATTCCCTATCAAGAAATGTCTGTGTTTGACGCTCATGTGGCGGTTTCTTTTGACGAATCCTTGGTGAATTACGACACTATAAGGTCAGGTGGTAACTGAGATAGTGCCATCTTCGTGAATATTTCTTTGACTGCTACTTCTTTTCGATTTTGGTGGTTTCTGTGGGCCCCAGACGAGGTTGATGATATCGAAGCAATGGTGTGTATAATGTTATGGTCTATATAGCAGATTCTTGTACTGCAATATCAATAATAAGGTCCTGAATTCGAGTCCAATGTTGCACTCTTGGTCTTCAGCAAGGTAATTGATGTATGTAACAATACCCTGGTGTATAAATGGGTAGCCTGCAAGGAAGATGACATTCAAAGTGGCTAGATACAGGACGTCATGAGTGTTGCAGCCTGTCTTTTAAAAAAATCCCCATGTAGAAGAGTGAGAGAAGTATTCTGTACACTACTTTGGTTCCAGTGACCAAGCTATTGCTATGTCATACAGCGCTTTCAGAACCACGACATGAATAAACCCAGGGTAGCCTCTTCAGTGCTGCCACTGCTCTACCTGTCGCCGCGATGCAGGATGGCTCATTGGAGCTGAGCGACCGTGGCTCGACGAACAATGTCTTTCCATAGCTCCCTGTCTGTTTTGGCCTGGACAGCAGTAGATAGCCTCATTCCAGTCGAAGCTGGCACACCACCCATCATTCTCATTCTTTGCCGGCCTCTCTGCTGCGTCCCCAAAACCATCCCGAAGTGCATCAGATTCCAGTTGTCAACAATCTGTTTGTCTCACATAGTTGTTGGTCTTCCTCTTTGCCCAGCTGATTCTCAGCATTCTGCGGTATGAGATGTATAAGATGTGTGAGATGCTCTAACAGGGGGCCCTGCAATTACTATTACCCTAGCGTTGCCGGGTATATACCAATTCATGCACCTGGATCGGGGGCATGGTAGATAAGGAGGTAGGCTCTTGGCGGGATTCGAACTCGGGACCTCTCATCGAAAGTCAAGAATCTTAACCACTACGCCACAGTGCCCCCAGAAGTAAAGAAGGTGAAGAAGAATAAGTAGTTTTTTTAGATAGGTCGGTAGGAATGAACCTGGCAAAGTTTTCCCAGCCACGGAAAGACCATGACCGTGTCATTGAGAAGTCAGTGTGTCACTGACACGGAACTTTGGCGCCCAACACCAATCCAATATCCTGAAACTCTCCGCGTTTATTTAATAACAGAAAAAGAAACAACCAACTCAAGATCTAACTGAACACCATACACCGATATTACTGGCTGAACATTTCAGTACAACTCTGGGGCCATTCGAGGAAACACTGGAGGCGCAGCGCGTCCGTGAATATTACACGTCGAGAGAAACGATGGTTGAGGTCGCTTTGTGGTGACGAAACTTCCTTGTTTCCAGTGATCACAAGCGAGCTTGCCGTACTTGTTTTACCGATTTTATTACAACCAAATGTCAGTTTTCTGCAGTTTGGATAGTTTGTGAACCCCCCTGAGCAGTGGTCAGGGGACCAGCTGTTACTGGGAAATCGGAAATGGTTTGCGATTAACAGCAAGGACAAAGTGAACTCGGCTTTACCCAAACCAAGAGCAGGAATTGACAATCCCAGCATTCGTTGTGTTTTTCGATTTAATATAGTTCTACATAATCAGAAATGTTCTTGGTGATTTAATCAACAACAGAGTAAAAATTCTAATAGTGACAATAAAAGTAATGACAACTGTAATGTACATATATAATTAAAAAGTATACTGATAACAACAATCATCGTGATGAGAATAACAATGTCAAGAAAACTGAAAAATGATAGAAATAACAACGATGAAAATATAACAATTATGATCATAATTATTTAAAATGATTTCTTCAGTACCCAGGTAAGCCTAATTCAGTTCAGCACAATCGTACCACAGGGCCCTGTCATTATTACCCTCCCCCCTCCCCCCCCCCCCCCTCCGCGTCACCTGCTACCCATATCATACTCCTGGGTTAAGAAACATAATTATATTGTCCAAGCATAACTGCACCGGGCAGCAGTCGAACACATTGATCATCTAATTTTTTTTTTCAGACTTAAGAGCCTTATCCACATCATCTTCGTAATTTTGAACTGACAAACTTCATTTCATGAACATTGTTTTTTTATACTAAAACGTGGAGTGGCAAAGCTATTGGAAAATAAGAAACGCAACAACTTCGGGAAAGACATAAATTCTCCTTATAGTTCAGTTTCTAATCAAACACTGATCTTTCCTTATCCCATTGTAGGTCAATGGGATTAATTTGATATCGATACACACAAAGCGATACAATCATATCATAGGTTGATGTCGATAGTAATTATTGTTATCGACCGTAGACTGCATCAGCCTTGTGCCATTGAAAAAATCACTCGTCTTAGGAAGACTGCCTAATTTTGCTTCTCATTAATGTCTTCCTTGTCGCACAATCACTCCCGTATCTGCTTATTAGCTTTCATTCACCTCATTGGTTCCCTCCCTGGAAGAATATCTAGGCACTTGTTTTTTAGCTGAAGAATCCTTCAAGAAAAAAAAAATGTCTCGCCTCCTGTTTTCACTTCCACGGGAGCGCATCAAGCGAACTCGCCTGACCCGCCGGCCCGGAAGGCGCCAGATTTCCGCGCGGATGGCTCGCCGGACTGCTGCAAGAGTGTGAACTCGACAAGACAGTGTCTATAAGACGACGTTTTCTCGTCTACGCCCCTCCTTTTTCATCCTCTCTTCCGGAGCACCACTGATGAAAGAATTGAAAGGTGAGCTACTGTGAGACCTGGGGGATGTCCATGATGTCCCGGTTACGGTGTCGACATGGATCTTCTCCTTCTCGAAGCCTTTATGTCTGAATTACCAACTCAAGAAGACCTGCCTCACATACGCGGGTCTCAACAAAAATGCCATCAAAGTTCACGTAAGTCGCAGTCATAGCGTGAACGCGTGAGAGGATTGACATGCATACAGGTGCAGTCACTAATTGACAGATATGTCGTCAAAAATAATCATCACTGGCGGCTAGGTGATTGAAGGCGCGAAATACCGTGACATTGGCAGAGTGAAGCATGTGAGGCTATTTCTCCTGTAGTATCAATCACGCATGCGCGCTACCCGGCATTTGAATGGTCGTTCGTGTTTTCATTCAAGACATTGTTCATAAAGTGGATAATCACCACCATTCTCTGTGCAATCGGAATCTTGGAATGCCAATAGCTAAATGAGATACAATGTATTTCTTGGGAGAAGTCAAATTTTAAAATTGTGAAATTAGATTTACCTTTCACTCGAGTCACCTTTCGCATTTCTCATTCAAAAGTACTGTTATAGTTAAGTGCGCTATCATTCTATCAATTTGACCATCCCTACTTATTTTTATATTCAAAGTCTGAGCCAGGTGCAGTATGCAGTTGAATTTTGGATGATGGGTCCCGAGATTGTTTTTTATCTTCTGTGGATTACGATATATTACTTTCATCGTGAAAATGAGCCTGATATAGGGAATGAGATTTAAGAAAAAATCATTTTAAAAAAGTGTGTTTGCAAGTGTGTGTGTCTGTCTGTGTGTGTACTCAGAAGCTGAACTTTTCTTGATCTTTACTCACCGGCATCGTGTCCGCCACAGACGACGAGTCGTTGGTCAGTGTGCTGTTGTTGTCCACCATGTAATTCGGAAAGTTGCTACAGTGCGCCGACGGTCGGAGCAAAGCCCAGAAGTCCAGTTCTATCTGGAGACGGTCCAGTTCCAGGAACCAGAGGCACGGTATGACGGAGATGAGATAGATCAAGACGCTCGGGCAGAACCTGGAACGAAAGAGCGAAGTATCATTTCAATGTCAGATTCTTTTATTTGTCCCACTTGAGCAAATAAAAACTTAATAGATCAACAACAACGATGATGTGAAAAATCAGTGATAGCTAGATCCGCGGGTATGTCATCGAGTGGAGGCTCCACTTCTGACGAGTGTTATAGGTGTTGGAGCGGAATTCATTGAGATATTTTTTTTTGGGTCGCAAGACAAAGAAATAGAAAAATGTGAGAGAAAGAAATATATTTATAGGTCTGTATATATTATATCTGTCACATATCTTTATAAGTGTATAGAGCCACACTAACGAACGTTTGCTTATATGCAATGTATTTTGTCTTTTTTGTATATGTATTTTTGTTTGTTATGATTTGTATGTGTGCGAACCTCCTTTTATCATATTTAGTTATTTTATCAAGATTCTATTAATTCAGTTATGATGAGTTTGTATACAGACCGTCCAGTGAACGAATATATTTGCCTAAAAACGAATATTATGCTCTTCCGCCTCAGCTAACCAATAACTAGTAAATACACAAGTACTAAACATTTGGAAATAGTTACGATGTCAGAAGGAGCTATTCTACGATGCCTCAAGTGCACATTTCGTTTCCCCCTCGAAATTAATACGATAGAACTTTATTCGCTAAAACTAACAGAACCGAAGTTGTGATGTTCTCGTTCTCATTCTCCTATTCTTTCATCAAGAAAATGCGCACCTTGGAAGAGGAGGGGAATAGGTTACGCGCCAAAATTAATCCTTAATGGTAGTACGTCCGCGTCTTAATCTCATAACTTCCTTATTTGTTTGGTTAGGACTTATATTTAGCCTGAACTCGACCTCGTTTGTTTGGTTGCTTTTTTTACGACCAAAAGACTGTCTGGCCAGTGAGTTGGCGCCAACTTTGGAAGAAGGAAACTGAACCTGCCCTCAGTCTAAGACGGTGTGAAACCTATAATCAGTCTGTAAGAAACCTTGTATCTACTACGGATCTTTGTTGGAAGTATGCCAGGAGCGCCTTGTCTTTCGTCTATTCATTAGCTTGGAGTCAGATACATGACATTTTATGTCATTAATGAGTTTACCCTTTTGTCGTACTGACGCTACTTTCCGTTAAATGAGATCAGTTTGATAACGTTAAACGATGATATCAATAACCAATATTCGAATACATAATTGTGATTAATATTATCGTTATCATTCTAATGTAATATTTATCACAAATGTGAGTATTGTTATCTTAGCAATGCAGTGGGTGATCACTGATCGCTACTGCGAGATTTAAAAAAGAATTGTGATCAAAAGAATATTTGGGCTCTACAAAATATCACTGAGTTAGAGCCAAAAGCTTTTAATAGTCAACTGGCAACATGCGAAGCGCGATCACAAGTAAACTTTGTCCGTGTAGTAGTGTCATGGCTTAGCGTCGTATTATATGCATCGGAACCCCTTCTAACAGCATCCTATCAGTGCGTAGTATCGATGTTGTTCAAGTACAGTTTTTCTTTCAAATTAGTATGTCCTAAGAGTGATGGTATCTACCGTCCTAGATATTACTGCCTCTGAAAACGACTCCTATTATTCTTTCAATTATTGAAGACACCGTAGATTATTCATCTCTAAACTTTTTCATTGCTAGCTTCTATTTCTGTAGGGTACTCTTTTTATAGCATCTGTTCGTTTCTTCCCGTCTCGGCGTGTTCTCTGTTGTTATTGTGAAAGGTCCGGTGTACCATTACATTGTTGTTGCGTGTTTTGCGACTTGCCGTGACGTATGGAACACCACATGATATTTCATTCTGTTTGTCTCTACGAGCACAAGACATTTCACATAATCGCGCATCTGCCGTTGTGTAAATACATCATCACGCTCGCATCCGAAGGATAACATGGCTGAATACTCTAAGGGCACTTGGCCGGCAGATGTGCGTGGAACAGCGGGTGCCTGGGGACTCCTCGGACTCAAAGTGGTCTATCCAGATACCTTATCGCTCCTTTCGATGCGTGATGGTGCGACATCAATTGAGGTGCTGTACGTCTGTGCTACGTTGCCCTAACGCATGCAAACATCATCGGCAGCCAGTTCAGCTCCATGCCAACGTCTTCAACGGCAAAATTAACGCGGTATACAGCAGACCTGGGAAAGAGTCTCTTGACATCCAAATCGCGAGTACTTCAATTCAACAATTTAAGTTTCAGCCGTCGGGGGCTCCTGTCTTGTTAACGCTGAATCAGGTGCGCTATAACACATTGGTTTTTTTTAGACCATTAACTCTTGATATAATGGACTCTAAACACCAGGGTTTTATTGCAATAGCAATTGAAAAAAAACATAAAGTATATAACTTTAAGTTGATGCGTGTGCAGAGCCACCTATACCACAGTAAATAAGGTTTTACAATGGAGACATTTTTGTGAGAACGTTCAACAAAATAATTGAGCAGTGTAAATATCACCAACCCATCGCCACTCTATAGCCGAACACAGGTGACAGTTTGACATGATGATGCTTCCTTTTTCCATCAGGCATGGAAAAAAAACCCGAGAAGAAGCAATAGAAAACAAAACAAATAGAAACACTTTGGATCTTATCCGCTTTCACTTCAAACCCGCTCGACGGTGAGTGATGACTGTCGCGTCGGCCCCGAAAGAACTTTCGAAGTTTCCATTTCTTATTCTGATCCGATCATTGGAGACCCTTCTAAATCTGTGTTTCCATATCAAAAGTTGAACTGCTACCGCGTTCCTCGGTGACGCCTATTAAACCCTCATTGACAATTTCAGAGGCTGGCAACAAATCCTGTTCCCCGCGGCTCACCGATCCCCTAAGCGAAGCCGTATCATGGGGCCTTCCCTTTCCCCACGAAAATTGGATCATTATCACCCGTGAAAGATAGATGATATCTGCGAAGGTGCATGAACTCGGAACCGGGGGTGTTAGAAAACGACTTTGACCTCCCCAAGTGCGGAATCGCCCGTTTGGGTCTGTTACCAGTAACGCTACTTGTGTTACCTTTAGATCAGCAACCGGGGAATTAAATGGCTGAGAAAATTACCGCGCAAATATTGTCCTTCGGAAGTTCGAGGAGTTGGGTTCTAAGAACATTTTATCTCATACTGTATCATACATACGAATTGTTGGAAGCATAACTCGTTATTGGGGATCATTGAGGGTTAAAGAAACAGGTGACGCTGGCTGGATCTTCCCTGCTCTTTCCTGACAGTTGAAAAGAAGCAGTTTACTAGAGTTACAGCTCATCCAGGTGATGTCCTGACGAATTCTAGAAGGGTGGAAACGGCGTGCTGATTGGCATGTCTGTGTTTGATCAAAGACACATTTCCTGAGCAAAACGACAACAGAGAAACATACTCAATGCTTTCCCCCGTTGCTATGGGGAAACCCACTCACGTGCCCCTCCCCAAAATAACTCGCCGAACTGATAGACCGGTTCCGCTCCCGTTGCATCCCTATCTATCCACTAAGTGTCATGAAAAGGGTTGGAGAAAACTCCGTCCATTTCATTTCGATTTCGGAATGTCATAATGTTTGTATTTGATCTAAGCATGGCTTAGTTTTTCTCATTGATGCAATTGTATGGTCACACCGTGTGTCTCGATAGGAGTATTGTCAGCATGCAATCTATACGAGAAATTTAAAGAGGATGGATTAATGTTTTGATGTTGATTTTTTTTTCTATACCATTCTTTTTACCAATTTATCTTCTTCTGAGTCTTATCAAATCAAACGCTAAACGAAGTTATCAAAATTATCAGAAACTATTAATTGGGGGTTCTCCTTTTAGCTTTACACTTGATCAGAAAGATCTCTTAGATTCTGATTGGCGAACGCCCACTCATGATGTATAATATAAACCACAGAATGCGATCTTACCACCATGTGATAGTGACAACCACGCAGTTTGTTCTGGCACACCGTATTCTCGTCATGCGAATAATACATTTTTCGTGGCGTCCAATGATGTCATGCTCTATGATCGGGACCCGAGAAAACCATAGGATTAGGGTCAGGTAGAAGGTGGCTTAAACAGTGAAAGGTTAACCCTGTGCTTGCCACATCATACCTGCCCATATGCTTGTGTGTGAAATTTGTGCACATTTGACGCATTGACACAGAAAGGATTAAAAGAACATGATCCCATTTCATGCAGGCCCCTCCCATAAACCCTCATTACACTTGAGTTTTTCGAACACTCTTGTTATCATCAAAGCATGTTGTGGAACTGCTCAGTCGTTTCATCTGGAAAAGTCGTGCGTGACTCTTTTGTGTGAGGGTGTGTAGGTCCTGGGTTCGACACCATCGGACTTGCTTCAATCAAGTAGTGATACAGAAAATAAAATTATGATCGATGCAACAATACAAGACCATAGATATTGTCTGTGGGTTATGACTGTCAAAACATGTCGACGAAATTAGTGTCATATGTGAGAGTCGCGGCTCGGTTTTCGGAGTGGCTCTCTGGCAGGCTGCCACTGCTGAAGTGCTCCTCGAGTGTAGGAAATGACGGCCTGAAAAATATTTCTTTTCTTTGTTTTCAAGTTCAACATTGTTCAATCAATCAGGTGACTTGGCATAGAAATAGCCAATAAACGTCAGTCCTCATCAAAGAAAACAAGAAGCGAAGAACCAAAAGTTGTCTAGCAATATACGAGCAGTCAACATAGCAATGTTAAGTCATGTTGTCCTTGTGCCAGATAAAGTATGTATGCTCGAGCTATTTTTGCGTTTTTATGTCTGTAAATGAACGCGGATGAAAAGGCTGATCTATGTTTAATGCAATGAAGTAAAATTGATTGAAACATCGGTTAAGAAAAGGAAGGGTCAAACGAATGTGAAACTGTTCTTTAAGTGTCGAGAAATGCGTCCCTTGCTTCCTAATATAGAGAATACACACCGCTCTGTTGGTATTGCATGTACGTAGGTCGATTGGTGTTATAACGTCTGGTGGAAAGAAAACTCCCAGACTTGGTAGCGTATCTCGTGTATATAAATGATGCTCCTTAGCATGGTCATTACTTAACTATCCTCAAAGATGTTTGTGCTTGCTTTCTTCCTAGCAAGACGTTGCTAAGTTTCTTGCATACGTAAATGTGTCGGTTGGTGAAAAGGTCCAACATCAACATGGCACAAACAACAAAAAGGGAAGACCCCAGACTTTGGAGTGTACCACGTGCTTATGACTGATGTTTTTATGTCCTACGAAATATTTGTTTTATTTGCTTCCCTACTTCCTAGAAATGCATTGGTAAGTTTGTTGCATACGTAATTGCGTCGGTTGGTAAGACACGCCTACTCAAAAATGACAAGAAGAAAAACCCCAGACTTGATTATAGGGCATCACGTGTTTATAAATGAAATTCCCAATTAGGTTCATTAATGAGTTAGAAATACCTCCTTTTTCTCTTTTTTTTTTCTTTGTACTTACTACCAAGAAATGCACAGATAGGCCTATGATTGGTGAATACGTAAATATGTCGGTTTGTAGGTAACTCCTGCTCATAATGACAAGGAGGAAAACACCACACTTTGAAAGTGTATCAGGCGAGTACATGTTGACGCCTAATTCGTTAAAGTTCACATGCTTGGAGATTATTCAGAAATTGGGGAACCGTTCTGACGTCATCCTTCTTTACAAAACACACACGCAGTGGTCGTCCAAACGTTCTATCCACGACGCAAAAACCGCGAACAAATAATGACGTCATAACGACTAGCGACTGGACAAAGCGAGAAGAATATTGAAGGGGAAATATGAAGATTTTTTTCTCAAAGCTTGGAAGCAATCGTCACTTTCCCAAGAAATAACCTCAGAGAGGATGGGAGAATTATCAAATGGCAACGAAAATCAGATAAAATAAAAGTAGACTCAAGACCAATGCCGAGTTCAGTCAACTTTTAGGGCAGTAGCCTTCAACTTCTACCATAAAATACAGTTTGTAGATCTCAGAGAACGGTATTATAAAGGTAATCTCATTGTTTGGCGAGAGGGGTGCTTAACTAAAAACGTGTCAAGGTAATTCTTCGAGATCTTTTGAGAGAAGTTCATCGGGAAAGAATGACTTTGGTGCAGAAATCCCAGGTTCTCATGTGCGGTTAATGTGTATTGCGTCTCACAGTATAGTAATCTTTTTGTTTTTCCACTCTAATTTTCTGAAGAGGAGAAATCATTACCCCCAAGGTCATCGTATGTATTCGGGGTGTTTTTATCGTGTGTATGATTGCGTTAGAAGAATTGAATCGCTTCACGCTTACATTTTCTCTTTTCTTTATCTTTATGATGCGTTATAGGTTTTGTGATAGTTATACGCTCGATCAACCTGTTCTAATTATTTTTAGCATTGCTCACGATAACTTCTGAAACTGTTAGAAGAATTCACAAACGTATTGTGAGAGTAGATTGAATTTTGATTACTTCGCGTGGTTAGTGTTTGTGCATGTGTCATGTGAGTTTAAGTACTTCCCGTAACACGATGAGACCTACGTGACGCTGTATCAAACGCTGGTGAAAATAAATCTTACAAAGCGATAAGCTTTGGAGAACCACAGCTGCCATAAAGTTCACAAGTTCAGGGTGGCGAAAATCTTGACTTTTTCTTGAAAGAGCGAGAGAAAGGGTGAAGCATTTAACCTTAAGAATTATGTAAAGCATATCTACGTGTCAGCTTTAGTGTAAAATAGGACCTAACCTTGTCCAATCAAGTTTCCTCCACCATACGGCTTCCCTTTCTCTGGGCAGAAAGCGTGGAAATTTAAAATAATCGAAGTCAAGCTCGGGTATGGACTAAATATAGAAGTAGTCGTGGAACGTAAATGTTTATAGAACTCTTTTACAGCGGCACAGGAGTGCATTGCCATTATGGTTACATTCTACGTCGTGAGGCAAAAAAAAAAAATCATTGCAGAGGTGAATGAACGATTTTATCGAATCTCAAAGACTTGCAATGTCATGTCCCGAAAATAAGATACCCACCAAACGGCCAGCTCAGAAATCAAAAAGTCCATGTCTTTAAGGAAGTACCACAAAAAGGAACTATTCTCAGATGGATGAACAGTGAAATCAACCACTGATGATACATTCTCTCTTATGTACTGACAGCGAGAGTGCGGTCATATCGCATAATTGTATTTAAACACAAATTGTATAGGTAGGCATCACAAAACGATGCGAAGCATAAAAACACACACACACAAACGCACGCACACACACACACACACACACACACACACACACACACAAACATGCTAACCCGCTAAACAACCACTAACATGGACAACTACCGTTCCCTGTGCCAGGATGGGTTTGTGACGACGTGACGAGAATGTTCGACAACCAACAACTTTGTCGTATCTTTCAAAAGCAATGTTCTTTTCCATGTAAGTATTTTAAACCATGCCCTAAATGCCGAACATGTCCAAAGTCGCAAAGATTCTTACAGACACCAAAGGTACGCACACAATCAGAAACAAACATACACACACGCACAAAAAGGGCATCCCTTGATAATTGCATTGAATAGATCGAAACGCAGAGGAAGATGGAGAAGCCGAAGATGTATCCACCACCCCTCCAGTATACACGCGGTCATTCAGTTTCTACACAAACCAATTTGGAACAAACTACAGAAGAGATGGGCTTTCCTCGAATAAACTCGGCACGATATTTTCGACATTTCTGGCCAGATTATCGGATTATATACTAGCTTTTATTTGGGACGAGAGATAACGAACATGGGCTTCCTCTTGACAATGTAAGTCCATGTCTTTAAGGAAGTACCACAAAAAGGAACTATTCTCAGATGGATGAACAGTGAAATCAACCACTGATGATACATTCTCTCTTATGTACTGACAGCGAGAGTGCGGTCATATCGCATAATTGTATTTAAACACAAATTGTATAGGTAGGCATCACAAAACGATGCGAAGCATAAAAACACACACACACAAACGCACGCACACACACACACACACACACACACACACACACAAACATGCTAACCCGCTAAACAACCACTAACATGGACAACTACCGTTCCCTGTGCCAGGATGGGTTTGTGACGACGTGACGAGAATGTTCGACAACCAACAACTTTGTCGTATCTTTCAGAAGCAATGTTCTTTTCCATGTAAGTATTTTAAACCATGCCCTAAATGCCGAACATGTCCAAAGTCGCAAAGATTCTTACAGACACCAAAGGTACGCACACAATCAGAAACAAACATACACACACGCACAAAAAGGGCATCCCTTGATAATTGCAAACTCACTCTCAATCTCTAAAAATGTTGCCACATCCTCGTGGCATCATTAATTCTTCTCCTTTCCAAGACGAAAGAGCCGCGTAATGTCTCGCGGCGGATCACGACTTCGCCAACTGGGAGCTTGACTGGGAATCGCCAGTTCTCTACTCCGTGCACCCAACTGAGCGGCAAGGTTAAAAATCACCCGTATTGTCATCTTAACAAAAGGACACACGTTATTCGAATTCTACAAAAATCGTCGAGCTCGAATGGCAGAACTGACTAAAGAGGGTTGTCAGTTTGGAAAACAAAAATCAAAACAAATCGAGTGCATAATGTCAAGGGAGGCTGAAAAGTCCTCAAAATTTGTGCTATCAAAATCAGGCTCCCCTTAGCTCAGGCAAAGCGTTATGAGCAATTTTGTTTCCAAGTAGCTCGAAAGGTTTTAAGATATACCGGGAGGGTATCAGAAAACTGAGGTAGTGACTAAATTCTCCTAAAAGCTCTTCTAAACACAAGTCATGGCGCTCCTGGTCATACATGCACACTTCTCTCCAGCCTTGTAAAACACGTTGCCAACGCAAACCTTCAAAGGAACGAAATCCTTTTCCTGTAATTAGGTTTTATTTTTCTCTTCGGATCTCTTTTTTCTGTTCTTTTCCTAACTTCGACTCCTCAAAACGTTGCTGACTGGGTGCGATCGTTTTGTTTGTGTGGTTTTCTTGAAGGCGGGAGAGATGCAAACAAGACTGTTTGAAGGTGATAGCCCATCGCTGGATGGAGATCGCGTCGGCTTCGTTGACAGATCCCTGCATTGGCTCACGTCGTTAACCCGTCAACTCCCATAAACCATTTGTGGGTGATGATTATATCCTCTTACTACAATTTTATCATTCATTTATAGTGTTTGATAAGGTAGTGTAAAAATAAAGTATCTTTTATCTTTAGGCCAGTTGTTATTCATATCGGATTGTTTTGATTCGGTTGTAGAAATTAAACTAAAAAAAAATGACTCACTAGAAATAATTAATTAGAATGTATCATATTTTGCCGGTTCATGAGGTATGATTGCCAATTACGAACAAGACTTTTTCATAGAATGGCAAAAACGCTCAATGTTTGTTGCCTTACACGTCATCTGCCTATTATCATATTTTCCGGAATGCAACCGCTTACCAAATAAAAACGATGACCGACTATTGATAAGTGGTGTCTTCAAATTAGTTAATTGGCCTTAATGGGCTTCCTTCCATGATTTGCTTCGCTGAAACAGAAGTGGGCGTATCCCTTCTGCTTTTTTTTTTGAAGACTAACGAAATAGTTAATTCAATTACCAACGGGATCATATCAAAATGATCAAACAAAACATCCATGATAGAAGTCAATTTCCTAAAATCGTGCGGGATATTTGTGCAGCTGCTATCTCATCGGTTTCATCATCATCGTTAAAATATTTGTGCTCAAAACACGGAGACCTGGAGAAAATTTCTGCACGACTTTCCAATTTATTGTCATATGTGCTCTATATACGTATGTTTATATAACCAACAAGGATAATAGTTAACGATTGCATGTATTTTGTAATGTAGAAAGTATAGGCATACCTAAATGGGATCTGTTTTTGTTGTAGTTGATGTTACTGACAAGTTAATTTTACTTTCAACTGACTTTCATGTAGAACTGAACCTTGTAATATTGTAACAGAATTACGGGTTCCCTCATGGAGACTCTTTCTTGGACTCAATTTCTGTTCACTTAAATTCTTTGATTACGTTTGATGCGAGGCAAAGCCCAGTTTCCAATCTTACATGCTGCAGAATGGTGATTAAAAAAAGCTGACGAATGTGAGATACTGACAGAATTCAAACTAGCTGAGGGGAAAATTATAGTGCCCTAACTCTTTGACCCACATACGCACATCATCCCCAAGTCTCCGGGATTTCTTCGCCTCATGAGAGTGATGCATCTTGGGTTAGGGGAGAATCGAGCTCCACCCGCAAAGCAGCCGGAATATGAAAATTCTGCTCTCTATACGTCCCTCACTCATCTCCTTGCGCGTGCTTGCATTTCCCGCCAAAGTCCGGAGAAGATCAAGGGAAACGTTCCCCGCGCAGACGACCATCACCACCAGAGCGCGACGTTGACTTGAATTCGACCGATGATTCACACCATAAACAGGACCCACTCCCTTCCCGGTGAGATTTCTGCCAAGTGGTTGTCAAACACGCGTCCGTCACCACATTGTTCCTATACCTTCCAGTGGAACCTATTGAAGCCCACATTCCCGCAGGGAATGTAACTTCTTGTTGTTGTCGTTGTTCTTGTTGTTTATGATGTAAAAAGAGTTCCCGATGAAGAATCTTGATACGGGATTTTAAATCTGCATCCCCCTGTTTGAAATCATAATTTCCGCTGGGAATGTGACTTCCCGATGTATGGCTTTAAGCAAGAATTCTATCTTGATTTCCTCCTCAAAAATTGAACATAATATTATATTCCTTTTGATCTTTTTAAGTCAATATTTCATACAACGCTCAGATTTTTGTTAATTCTACAATCTCGGCTTATAATGAGTAAAAGAGTGATAAAGGAAGGACTTTTGAGTAAAATGATGAAAGACATAGCACACGTATTGCCAAAACTTATCTTTGAAGCAACTTGGAATCATTTGTTTAATGGAAACGATAACAAATAAACTAAATTGAATAATTAAAATGAATACGTAGATAGATAAATAAATCAATAGATAAATAACAAAGAAGCAGTTTCTTCAAGGTAAGATGACAGCAGATGGGACGATGATACTTTATCTGTTTGTGTTTTGTTTGTTTTTGCTAGGGATGAGAATGTTTTCATTTAAAATCTTACCATTAAATAGATCAGAGGAAGATTAAGAAGCCGAAGATGTCAACCACCACATCTCCAATGCATGCGGCCATTCGGTTTCTATACAAACCAATTTGGAGCAAACTACAGAAAAGACAGGCTTTCCTCTGAGAAACTCGGTACGATATTTTCGACATGTCTGGCCAGATTATCGGATTATAATACTTATATACATTTGGGACGAGAGATAACGAACATAGCGAGATAACAGTCTTCCTCTTGGCAGCCTAAGGTAGCCTTAATCCGCAAAACTTCGAGGAACAAGATCGCTGAAAATGAGCAAAGATCATTCATGCTACTATGATAATGACCACTATATCAATCAGCAATGAAAGTCAATAGACACATTCAATTTTCCCATGTCTAAAATCAATGGACAATAATGATTATGATCTCAGCTGAGGTTTGAGATAGAGATAAAGTAAATTCCACCTCTCGGCAAAGTTGATAAAATCTGGTAGAGGGAAGAAGAAAACTGAAAAAGTGGCTTCTGCCTTCGAATAGCCTGTGTATAAGTTGTCAAGAATCATTGCTTTCGCTTTCAGATACTTGATGTCGTATGGAGAGCAGATAATTTGTCTATGTGGACCTTTTCCCTACAGTGTTGGCACACACCCCTGATTCCCTTCAGTACATTCTGTCACGAGCTCTATTCTTGCCTTAGAAATGAGAGCTGATCTGGCTAACCTTTTACACTAACTTTTAGAGACAAGTAACTGCCCGAGAGATTTTCACATGACACTCTTAGTGTATGTGTGTGTGTGTGTGTGTGTGTGTGTGTGTGAATGTTTGTTTGTTTGTTTGTTTGTTTTAATCTGGTATCAAAATATTGAAGACGCAAGCAAAGAGACGCGTGAATGAGTGTTCGTATAACATGTGATGTCCTCCTATCGATAGTGACACACGCCTTCTCACCAAACTAGATACAGCTTGCTTCCTGCTTACTTCACGCGGGAACATCCAAACCAGTGAGATTAAGATAAAATTTTCGAAAATGTCAACATCGCCACATTTTCAGTATTAAGTCAGTTGATGCACTGCAGCCTCTAGGGGAAAACTACTATAAATGACAGGGGGAGGGGGTTGAATATATCCGGGATGTAAATGAAGAGTTCTCAAGCTGCACGATTTCTATGTAAAAGGAGACGAAACTGAGCAAAATAGCACAAACTGTCATTACCCCGCTTCCATCGCAACATTGAAGAAAAAAACACCACACCAGTTATTCACTCATTCGTACTCCAATCACAGAAACATTAACTTTTCGTTAATCTTCGTAAGATGATCGGAAACGAAGTCAATTCCCGAGATCAGAATCGCAGATATATCAGGCGCACTGTAATCCCGAAATACGATAAACGATATCAAATTTGCGACCTTCGCTGTTGAGTTCTTTTTGCGGTGTTTTCTTACCCCCAGCGGACACGGCGATCTGAGATTTCGATATCTTACCCAGAGTCAATGTCGGTTGTTCACTGAGGAATGCACTTGTTGCTTTTCATTTGATTAATAAACCATATTGCCTCAAGTAACTGCCTTGAAGTCGTCTTCTTTTGCGAGGTCGTGCCATCCGTGAATTTGGGAAGATTAGTTTCCATCCTGGAAACAGACGGAATAGTTTGTTTTTTTTTTTACTGTTATGATACTAAGATTATGTTGGTGATTTTATAAAACAATACTGTAAAAAGCTGCGAAATAAAAAGGGGAAGTACAACGCATAATCAAGTCACAATCACATTACTTCAGCTGCTTTTTTTTCCTTTCAATTGAGATGATCAGAGGAAATCCCTTTTCTCTAATTGTTTACCTTTGAATTCAAATTATAGTTAGTAAAACTTGTCTTTTTTTTCAAATTTATCAATGGATTTGATAAATTCAGTGCTTCTTTACGTCGATGTAGGGCAATTTGTCAATCAGTTGTATTGTCGAGTTTTGTATGAATTTCCTCAAACTTTTGTCCATGATGTTTAATTTCGAGAAATGATCTTTCTTATGGATAGATATATGATCATACAATGTTTCACTCAGCTCAGTCTCTCTGTATATAATAATAACCTCAATGTACGTTGTGCTGTATGGGCGGAGTTTAACACAGCGTTGCCATGGTATATAGCGTTCTGATGCCTCGTAGAGGCGGAGTCAAGCGGGAAGACTCCTTTCCTGTTAGTTACACGTATCACCTGCTACCTGACTGGAACGTCATCTGACGTCACCAGTGGTGGCGCCCAATTCTCAGCGGAGGGAGAGATCTTGGGTAACACGATTCAACTTAGTGATACGGACCAGAAAGGTGTTCGGTTCTGTTGAACGTGATCCTTGACACCATTCGTAGACCGAATCTTGGCACTTCTGTGATATTTATCATACAGAGTAAAAATTAAGATCTAAATGAATAACAGAAAGCGCCACACTACATGACAAGTTGTAGAAGCAACAATGACAGAAATGACATATTCACTCGACAGAATGAAAATGCTAGTAGCAACTGATAATTGAAGTTATAAAAGTACTTTGAATCGCAAAGCAACTAAATTAAAGGAATTTGAAATATGAATAATGTTGCTTTCAGCTTTGTTTCGTGAACGTGAATTCGGTTTCACATTCTGTTTCGTAAAACAGGTTTTTCTAACATCCTGTGGTATTCCATGAACCCGTCTCGCGCGAATGTCAAATGCTGGTTTGTTTGTTTGTTTTTTGACGAGTAGAATATAGGGCGCCTCCAACGCTGTCACGAAAGCAGCAATCTGAACAATATAGATTGCTGGAACGAGCACACAGAAATATACAGTGTGGAGGTCACGAATCTACTAGGGGAGGAAAGTGTGGCCGCAGTGGGAGGAACATTCGGATAGGCGTGTTCCGGGATGAGATGGTTACCGGTTCCATCTGGTATCAAGCATATCCACATTTTGCCTATGAGTTTCCCCTGCATTCTTGTTATCTAAGGAAGTGGTTTGGTGAGATTATACGAGTCTGCATCGTAATATGAATCCGGCTGCCAAGGTTGGTAGGATAAATGCCTTCCACATCTGTTTGGTAAAGTTGAACCTTTCCCGTATTACCATTCCTCAAACCTTGGCAGTTTATTCCCCAAAACGTAAATATAAGTCTGTGTAAACCAATATAGTTCCATAAAAGAACGGGCGTTGTGCATCAGTTAGGGTCCATTGCATAATGTCACAATACATTTTTTTTTTTTTTTGATTGGCCAAAATAAGTGCAGATGACATTTTAACTAGGGGAAAATCGTCCGTGACACAACCGGACACTTTTTAAAATAATGAAATCAAAGTCTACTGCAATGATAAAATCATCTTTTATTTGCATTCTGAGTGACGTTTGGTGGTCTTCTTGCTCCGTCGATATTCAGCTAGAGTTGATTCGCTTCTTAAACACCGTTTTATGGCAAGGACAAAATATAACTTGATAGTGTTGTTCAAGCATTCGTTCGCCAGGTATTGATCTTTGTATGCAATAGGCCGACTTCTGCTTTCCTTCATACCCCTTCATGTGACCACAACATTCGTTCACACTCTTCCTCATCTCTTCATGTCTGTTTTCCCTCCTCCCTTTCCATCCCTTCCCCCTCCCCCATCCTTCCCCTCCCCCATCCTTCCCCCTCCCCCATCCTTTGTGTCTTATAACATGCAGGGGTGATGGTGCCACGTTGAACTTCCCACGCAGTGATTTCTTCTGTCCCAAAATGGCGGGACTCGCTTCTCGTTTTCACCTGCGACATTTTCTGTCCCCGATGAATCAAAGTCCGTTATTTCCGCACCACTCATCGATGTTGGGATGCATGGAAACAGGAGACTTTCTTTACAGGAAGCGCCGGGAGGAAGGTGTCATTTTCCGCCGAAGAGGGCGTCACGGAAGTGCATATTATTTTCCCTGATAGATATCTCTTTAAGTTATTTTGATTTTTTTTTCCCCAGCTTTAATTTGTGCCTCCTTTACGAACTGGAAACCTCTGACGCTACGGCTCGTCAAGCAGGGTGGAGGCATCAGTGCATAATATGCCTTTGGTAGTCACGCGTTACCACCAGAGTTCGATGCAAGGAAGAAGGCGGCTCAAGTAAAGTTGGTTTACCCGAATATCTGTTGTTAATGTTGTGTGTGTTTGTTTTTTTAATCCACCATATAAGAAGACAAGAGAGAGCATATATACAACTTTTTACAGTCTGAGCTGTAAGGGTTTATTCCAGCTGAAAAAAAAATAGATGTGTCACAACGTTTGACAATGTGCGCGAGTGTCGGTCTATAGATTGTTTTAAATCTTTGGCAATCGACTCATGCTTCATACAGAGAAGTTAAGGGCGTGCTGTCTTTCATCATTACAATGTAAAATCCTGAATGTTTTCATTTCTATGTCACAAGCAATCTGGGAGATATGGTACAAGAAGCGATAGTTTGATGAGGTCTGGTTACATGCTTGAAGTGACGATATGCTCATCAGGTATGCGTAGCATAATTGAAGTTATCTTCACTTGCATTCGAATAGATAATGATAACATTTTCCTGTCGGCTTCATTGATGATTGTGGTTCTGCCAGTTATTGCTAAAACACAACCCACTTCTATTGGGGGTAAAATAACATCGAAGTACATTGTCATGCCATATTCCGGTTGACCTTGATGAATGGAATAATAATTATCGGAACGTTAGAAGTTCATAAAAATCGGACCTAGGATAAGATCGCCACAAAATTTTTAAGTTTTATATGTTTAAACTTAATTTTGATATTGGTCTCAATCAGACTTATGTAAATTAGCTGAGGTAATGATGGCATCGGTTGGCAGCTAGGTCATTTCTCTGTGCACAATGATGTTGTAAACGAATGCTGTTGATCGATGAATTAGTATGATAATAATGTCTTATTCATCCCACTGCTCTACCAGAGGGCCCTGCCATTATTATTACCCTATAGCGTTGCCAGGTACCCATCGTTAGGCCTACACCTGGGTCGAGAGGGACATGGTGGGTAAAACATTTTGTCCAAGGACGTAAGCACTGGGCGGGAATCGAACTCGGGTACTCCGATTGGGAGTCAGGAGTCGTATCCCGTAAAAAAAAGCCACATGCAGAAAAGTAAAACGAACACCAAACAAACAAACAGGTACAACACCAAGCCACAGGATCTTGGTCTTCAGAAATTGATGTGGGTTAACACGTGTTCTCCTTTGTGACGTCAAACAAGCAAGAACTTAATTTCGAGGATTCTGATAGATGTAAAGAGGACATACATTTTCAGTTAACTGTTAAAAAGAGTTTCTGAATGTGTTCACGTACACAACTTGAGAGTAAGACTCTGCTTTTTTGTAATTGTCCTGAGGAAAGCTGTACTATTATTTACAATTCCGTGGCTAGCAACAACTGCTGAATGCAAATTGAATAGGATGCAAATTTTAACAAAAAGTTCGCAAAAAAAGGTTTAAACTACTTGAAGGAACTTAACTTTACTCGCATCAACTGACTGAAACATTAAAGTTGAAACATTCGAAACTCCCTGAAGTCTCGACGCAGTACTTTGGTCTCGTCTATCGAAACTGGTTACAATAACTACTTTTCAGGCACACGAGGAAATAATACATGTATTTGCACTAACGTAGACATGGGTACAAAAGCATTTCATATGGCCAACACAGAAACGCTCTCACACATCTCACCAAAAGAAACATCAGCCTTCACGCGTCTCACCTCTCCTCTAACTCAATAGGAAATATCAATATGCGATGACCCGTAGGTCTCGAGGGACTTTCCCTCCCTGTCAGGTAAACTATATATATTTTAAAAAAATGAGGGGTAAAAACATTTTGAGAGGAATGCAATGAATGTCATCAACTCGGGATGATAAATAGGACAGTGAATCAAAAAATCTCGTCAATCCCAGGTCACGATTCCACCACACCTATCAGCGCAACCCATCCCTCTTTTTTCCCGCCTCACACGAACCCTCTTCCGTAATGACTTCGTCAATTTACTCATTAACACGGCTACAAGGGCGACAGGAGCTACGGTTACAGCCGTGCAACACGTGTGACACACACTGCTATATATTATGTGTTGAGCTCAATGTGCGTGTAGTGCGTGAACATCGGCATTATCTATGGCAGTATCATCACCTGCATCCGATGTAACGTGTTATTCAGTTGCCGAAACAGTTGTCGAATTCATACACGCTTATCAATTATAGTTGATCACGCCAGGTGTGTAATAAAAAGTTAACATCAAATGAAGGCCAACCATATGTCACCAAGTTTACTCTTATAGGAGCCAAAAAAAAAAGATTGAATCATTACCTTATGAATATTAGTGAATACAGTACCAAACATCACTTAATCATCAGTTTAAAGTATTTTAAAAAAATCTCACTCAAAACGATTTTGTTAGGGCCTATCATCGGTAAAATGAATGAATGATCCTGGGATAGCACTTTGTTACAAGACATGATTTGTTTTTAAGTATACATCACATTTGTTGCATTTTCCCCATAATTTTGTTTTGTACAAAATTTTACTAAAATTTTGTGTATTATCATATCACCTGCGAACATGAAATCTTTAATAAGGGAGTTTCAAAATGTTTAAGTAACCAGAAAACAAAACAAAAAAATCTTAAAAGCAAGAAAGTATGTTGGCCTTGTCCTACATAGCAACATATAATGCAAATTGGTTCAAACTCGCGCGCTATGACATAAGAGCCATAACTACAAACCAGGTACGTGAAAGAATTATAAATCAAAACCATGAATCACAAAAGAAAAATATAACGAAAATCCCTCAGTGTAAAAATTCTGTAAATAGGAAAAACAAGGGACTAGATTTTACAGACTAGCTCAAGTGTCACAGTTGAAGTTCGAGGTAATTTCGTTAGCGCTCGTCTCATTCCATTCCTTACACAGTTCGTCAATTAACCTTCCCCCTAAAAATAGCCTGACAGAGAAAAATCAGGTAAGGTCGAATCAAGCAAATGAAGGTATCAACGACCTGCAGAAGAAGCTTCGTCTGAAATAGACCTGGTACATACGATATTCCAATTCTAGAGCTACAACATTCCGCGTTTCGTTCAAACATTTGTTGATTTTTCAATTCCTTGCAGCTCTTTTGTTTAAACATGGGCTAAATCTTAAAAGAAATAATTTTAAAACAGAAAACAATAAGATATTCATATACAGTGATTTTTTAGATACATGAACTCGTTTGCATAATCAGTGAAAGGAATGAATGAATAAAAAAAAATAATGTAAGGCAAGAATTGTGATTCAGGAACAATATCGTTTCTATCTATCATGTTACCCTCATGAAAGATTAACTTTGGTTTAATAAAATGCTTTCATTTTATTCAAATCCGATTCAAATGAATATAATTTTTTGACTAGATCTGTATTTTAATGCCGCGTGCTTATTTTCCATATGTATATGTGTGAATTGGCAAAAAAAAAATCAAATAGAATTATATTTTCACCAATTTCTCCACACTTAAACAGTTGGGGCTCCCAAGAATCACAATATCAGTCATTTTTCGTTTTCTAGACATTCGCAAATCTACAGATTAACAAATCCGAGAACATGCTACCTGCAAAGCCAAGTTATCTCCCCTTTGCAGTCAAAGGCAACAGCTCCCCAATGTCTCGTCTTGTAACATTTTCTCTCGCTTGTCCTAAACATTATAGGTCTTTTAGCTCAAGCTACCTCACCATCCGTCTTCTTTGCGTTCCCCTTAGCAACCCGACAGAGAAAGTGGAGCGATACACACCGGTCGATGCCGTCGTGTTGCTGATCAGCGGGTCGCACAGGGGTCGGGAAATCCCGCTAGACCAATGGGCCTTAATCCGGACAAGCCATATCTCAGACTAACATGCCATCCCCGGCTGAGCTCTCATAATACAGACGATTCTTAGAAAAATTACTGAGCCCGTCGAGAGAAAACTTAAAGCCCGTGATTTGCAGGGGATAACTGCCTCAGAACCGGTTAGAAATGTTAATACCTCCAAACGTAGCCGTCTTTTTTATCATTATTATTATTACATGCCTGACGACCCCAGACACACACATTCACACACGCAAAAAAAAAAACCAAACAAACAAACAAACAAAACAACTCTGCAGTAGAGCACCCCAATATGAGTTCGAAAGTAGATCAGTTTCGGTGTAGATTGTCTGCCTACTTTTAAAATCTTCCATCAATTTAAATCTTATGCGACCGTACAATGATTGTTTAAGGTTCGCGCTAGACTCAAAGTACTTCATTTCAATGTACGCATCTAATGAAATGTCAGACATGCAATCTTCTAATCCTTGCATGCATTTCTGGGTTGTTGTTTTTTTAGCAAGGATTCCGACATCATGGAAAAAATTGCACAACTAGGATGATAATTATATTTCATATCTGCACCTCAACTGAATTGAAGTCCTATCAAATTGTTAGAAGAAGACGTTTTATAGTTCAAAGCATTATTGGTGGATATCAAGAAAGCATTTGGCACATTACACCAGGCTCTAAATAACAATATCACGTAATGAAGCTACTTTGCAAGAATTAAGTGCCATTGACTTTTGCGGCTATGTGAGCTGATTAGACTTCGGGTGTATGACAAGCCAGGATTAGCTATTCGCCCGATACATGAGCGTCATGTACTCATTAACTCAAGTGTTCATTTCATCGCGGAAAGTCTGCACATTGCAGCCCTGCGCATTCATTTTGTTACAAATGTATGTAATCCATTTTAAATTCATATAATACCGATTTGATATAGCATTCGTTACGATCTGACGATAGAAAGTACCAGGATAATTTTACGAACTATAGTAAGAAATATCACAGGATATATTCAAACCTCCAGCCAACACACCCCTACCCCAACCCCAAAAAGAAGAACCCTTATAGCTAATTTTTTCTTTAATACAACTGCTTTCGCAGAATGCAATACATATTTCACAAATGAGTGAATCTTTGTGTGCCAGCAAAATCTCATCTTATTTTATTAAGCATCAAAACTTTTAGTTCAATAATTCTCTTTTGGTCATTCTCTCTTTGTGCAAAACTCTCTCTGAACAAATACAAAGGATTGTCAACACGCAACACTTATCAATCGCACTGGGATTGCAGCTTACCAGGTCACTTTTATTTTTCTCTTTTTCCTATCGCTGTCATAGTCTTCATTTGATCTCGACAATGATGGACGTTTATCGCTGTCATTTTGTCACCTTATGACTCACCAGGCGATGACCGATGACAACGGAATAACAAGGGGTCTTTTGGTTGCCGCCTCTCCGTGCGGTATGGTACAACTTTTGCGAGCTTAGATCGTGTGGAGACAAAGTTAGGTCTCCTATGCTTCTTTAATTTGCTCAAACTTATTGACTTTTTTTATTCCTTGAGGATCAAGAACTAGGCTAACCAGTTCATGTGTTCCTATTATACGTAATACATACAGTACCTGATGGAATCTATCGTTAAGAGTCATTCTTGTTGTTATCGAGGGCAAACCAGGCTAGGGCAAGATCGTTAGTAGTGTAGATAGCGGTTATCCGGTATTTTCTATTTAGAGCCACTATATGTTGGGTGATACCCACAGGGGAAAAAAAAATCCTGTTTTCATCAATAGAAGGTGATCAATATAGTACTTTTTATTTCTTGCAAGCAAAATGGACAAAGAACTAGTTTTTTTTTTTCTTTCGAAGAGAAGTAGGAGACGATTAGACAGATAGGAAGCCGCCGAGATTTAAGAAACCGTTTCATCTGTAATCGACTGCGGACAGTTTCAGTGTGAATTTGAACACAATACTCACTGTGCTATTTGCAATTTACAGGTGTAATTGTGGAAAATTGAGCGGTTATCCAACAGAGGAGCTCTTCACTTAACCCTGTCGGTATGAGCGGCAACCTGTTTCTACAGTATGTTAACGGCATTTTAACATAGTGGTCCTCAGACAGGTAATCCGTTAACCATAGAGCTGTGTTTTCATGGAAGGTGCGTGAGAGTCCACTCTTCGTTCACCTTCATACAGCAAACGAGCACCTGCATGGCGTCTCTTTGCGGGGATGTGTTTCTGTGATTCATCGGCGATGAAACATGAATAGATCCAAGGCGCCACCATACATTATCACACGACTTGGTGTTTGCGGATTCTTGAGAGGGGGTAATTCGGTGAAACCTGAGACCCCGAAGTGTCACTCGTGGCTTAAAGTCTGTCCCCTTGTAACAGGTCTATTTTAAGGTTCTTCTCCACCTTTGTTTTGACCGATTGCACTTTTTGAGTCACATCAATCAGATGTATACATCTCTTGTAGGAAGTACGCGATGTGTTTCGCCTTAAGTCACTCCCCTGTCATCTAAATTTGTGAATTTGATGAAAACATCAAATTCTATATATCATATGATTTGTATTCTAATAAATATGCGATAGCTGTAAAACATTGGTTCAGTCGTTTATGCGCGTGACTCAGTTGTTGAGATCCTGTTTTTGTTTAGGTTTTTGGGATTTTTTTTTCAAGTATCAGGTACGGAATTTGAAGCGCCAACTCATTGTAATATATACTGAAAGGCAAGTATGACAACTTTTCACCAATCAAGCAGTCTGTTATTTCGATGCATTTTGCAGGTCTATTACGGACAGCTACATTATGTCACCACATTCATGTTGGCGTGTTATTAGGTGATAGCAAATGACCTGTTCTTATCGAACGGTATCAGCTCGCATTGGTGGACACGTTGTTTCTCGCGAGAGCGGTTAACATGTATCACTGTTTCCTGTGATATAGTCGGGTCACTCTTCCTTTCTATCCCGGCATTCCATTCATTTCTTATCTCAGCAGTAGGAGTTTTTGATTTGTACTTAGCCTGATGAGTACAAATGCAGCCATTTGCTGTACTTTTCTTATATGATTATACCATTATTTTGATACACATCGAAAGCAAGACGGATTTAAGAAGCAGTTTTCTGTATTATCGTAATCATGGTTATAATGATAACTCGTGTACGGTCAATGCTGATAGGGTAATCAAAAGGTGATTTCAGGTTCCCTCCGAAGGACTAGTTAAGGTAGGTAATGTGATTTCTTGAAAACACTACAAGAGCTGGCAAGGGACTTGAACCCGGGACTTGAAGATTGAGAGTTTGCGGACTTAGCCACAGAACCACAACCGCTCCTTGGTGTACATGAGTTGGTGCGGCCATGCATTCAACAGGTGTTTGGACAGGATGCAGGAGTGTATCATTTACACTGTGTGATTATCGCATGTCTTGGCTCAACACATCTTTGTAGACAGCTGAAGACCCACCTGCAGCGATCACAGAGAAACGATTTCGCAGGTTGCTTCTTGGTTCCGCTGTACTGTGTGAGCAATTTCCTTTACATCCGTTACGCCGGACTCATTCGGTACACACAAGGCATGCAGGGGAAAGTGTCTTTATCTTTTAACTGTGTTTCAGGCAATCAACACCATCCATGTCGGTCGGTTTATTTCAGAATGTCAACGTTTCAAGAAATTTCAAAGAAATGGTGTCATAGACAAAAATGTCTAACTTTCTAATTCACTTTTCAACCCTACCTGAAGAAAGCTATCGATAAGAGTTTCGACAATACTTGAAATATGAACATTGATTATGCCAACATACGGTCTTGCAGAAAAACACATGTGTAAACTTGGGCTCTGTGGTTAGAAATTAAATAAAATTATGACATGAGGCATATTAATAGTGAAAGAAAAGCAATCATTAATAGACAGCGTATTTTTTTTAATGAGTTAAATATGTCCTCCCAATAAACAAACGCTAAAAGATACACTTGTGTGTACTGAGTAGTTACATGAGGTACATTTTGCTTAAAAAGGGAAAACCTCGATTCGTAAAACAAGGTTTTGTGATATGGAGTATTACTCACCATTTCCACTCCGTTCCTTGTTTCATGCTCAGTGTAATAAATGCTTCCAGCAGCACGAGCAGTTGAGCCAGCAACAAACCCCAGTATCGCCAATCGCCGGTTGCCGCAACAACCCGCCACACGCACAACGCGGCGTGGGCACTAAGCAACAGGCGGACCAACACGCCCTTGATAATGTGTCCTGCACGCATCTTCATAATCTGGTATAGCTCACAACCATGAGAAGGATCAATGCGGAGAGTGGCCAAAATGCCGTTATGTGGAGAGAGTGTAATCACAAGAACTCTCAGAATGTTGCTACCTGTTGCCAATGGTGTACCACTGCATCGTGTATGATCCCGGCAAATGAATACGTACTGACTAATCCCCACAATCAAAGACTCGTCTTACTGTATAACACCAGCAGTAATCCTCAGTAATTGGCGTGATCGTGTTCTGTGCAAACGTCAATGTTAGGAATCACCGTAAATATAACGGGCTTCATAACCCCGACGTGCTTGTCGTTCTACGTACGACTACACTACTGTGGAAAACAATCAGAGTTCGCGATTGCTCGAAAGTACGTGAGCCTCGCAAACAGTCTACCAATCAGCGCACGAGATTGTCCTAGTAACCGCTGTCACCCCGCCCACACAGTTGTGTGAACGCTTCCCCTACATCATAGTGAAAGTGAAGTGCGCGCCCAAGCTCGCTAGCTGTCGTATGTCTAACTTGATTTCCATTCTCCCTCGAGTTGGCCAGAGATCCGTGTCAAGAAGTGAAGACCTACACGGCTTACTCACGACCAGTCATCCATCGATTCATAACAAGATGTACGACGGCTCTCAACGTGCGAACTTCACTAAAAGAGCAGGAATGTAGCTCATTAGAACAATATAGTACTATCCAGCGACTGATCAAGATTAAAAACGATTTCTCAAACTCAAAGTACGCTTCAGAAATGGGGAATGCAATTTATCATCGAAGTAAAATGCTAACTGTACAATATTGAAAAATACTGAAATCTGTTGGTTATCCCCATATACTTAGTAGGACACTGAACAATGGCATTCATTTAAACTGCGATGATATCAATCTATTTTATTTTTCTGTTTCCAAGGATCACCTCCATGGTATTTCATAACTACAATCACATACACCAGAGGGAAATATCGTACAATAAAATATTGATAAAGTCACAATATGTCAGACCCATTGTTACTCTATGTGCTATTTCTATACAAACGCTGCTACTCATCCCATCTAAGTGCTTCTGCTACTTTTGATGCTATCATATTTCATTATAAAAATGTTTTATATTCTTTTACTTAAAAGGATATCATTGTAGTCACCACAGTTATGATTATCATAACTGCAGTAGTAATAATCCTTGTCATTATTATCATCATTATCATTATTGATATAACTTATTATTTGTATTGTTAAATGTACTATTGTATTGCCATCATTATACTTTCATGATTATCATAGGTGTTATGTCAATCGTTCTTGTTGTTATTACTTTTCCTACCACTAATTCTGTTTCATATTCTTTGCCATGAAACCACAGACTCTGATCACACACAGCATTAATTAATTCACATAAAGGGGTGGTACAGTTTTGGTTGAGATGAAACTTGAAGTTTCCAACGTTTTTTGATGATTTTTTGCGATAGTCAGAAATTTCTTATGAAATATGAAAGGGCATGAATATAATTCTAAGAGGAATTCAAACTTTATTTGATGAAAATTGGTTTTGAAATGGTTGAGATATCCAATACAAAGCAATCCTAATAAAAGGTGGATGGGGCCCACATTTTATTAGAATCGCCTTGTTTTTGGATATCTTAGCCACTTCAAAACCGATTTTCATCAAATAAAGTTTGAATTCCTCTTAGAAGTGTATGCTTTTCATAAAGTGGTTTCTAAGTATCTCGCGAAAAGTTAAAAGCTGAGTTCTCACCGCAACCAAAAGGAAACCATCCCTATTACATACACCAAAGCGCATGATGACATAGGTCCACACAACCAACAACTGACAAACACACTTGTTTCTATAAATTCACACATATTATTATGTACCTTAACCATTCCCAATCTCATGCAATCTCATGTATTTTTCAGTCATTTACTTGATTTACAAGAGATTGATAATAGGCCTATAATCAAAGGCATTATTTACAATTTTGCGGATGAAACTAGGACGTGCAGCTTTAGTGCTTCAAAATAGTTCTGCAATATGAGTTAGGGGTAGAAACAACCAATGTAAAAATCTTAATCAGTATGATCAATGTTAAGTGTTGTTAAATATACAAAATATGAACAATAGTTATAATAAAATTGTTTCTATCCCATAGACTAAGCGTCTATAGTTATGGTTTAGTGAGAAAATTAGTTATATCTCCTCATATTTGTGGCTTTACTGCAAGATATTTAAGTATATGGTGGGATGTTTTGTGACACAACTGACCTACACATATGCATCAAATGTGATAACTTGACCATTTTTAAAATCACTGCTCCCAATGGTAAACAGTACCTTTAAATGAAATTTTATTAATGTCATTTGTAAGACGTATAATTATATTAATTTCTTATGTCTGATGTTCTTATATTTCTTATTATATCGTTAAATTATACTGTATTATGTTTTTTGCCTTGTATTCAGTTTTGTATCGAATGTATATCATAAATTTTAACTACATGTATCATGTTATGTTTAATTTTACATTTGTGCTTAAAAAACGCAGAAACACACACACACACACACACACATACACACAAAGAAACCAAGCCAAGCCAAACTTTGATGTCTCGTGTCTTCTGATGCGGCTGTTGTTTATTCCTTTCGTCAGAATACAACAACCTGCATCTTTAGACGATTACATTTCACCATAAAATCGAAGATACAGCTCTTGGAATTGTAAGTCTGCGAGACACGACATCAAGACAAATAGTGTGCGGCGCGTGACTTCAGTATCCTGATACCAGCAACGAACCTGTAAACACAAAGTTACGTCATTTTACGGGGCATACATTGAAAGATTGAATGTAGATGGATTGAAATGATTACTATATGTGGGGGGCGGGACGGCTGAAAAAAAAATTATGAGCCATAACATCTTAAAGACTTTCGGTAAACACCGTATTATCCACTTCTCACTGACTGGGTGCACACCTGTGCCTCGGGAGTTTACGGGAGAAATGGGGTAAAATGAGGGGGGGGGCGATACGACGAATATTTCTCGTATATCGTATTTAGAATGGGTAAAGAAAATACGAGTTGAATAAAGGAAGAAAGAAAATGATACGGTATCACTTCTTACTGAAAGCAAGTTCAGTGTGAAAAATCCCATTACGTTCTTGTTCTTTGATTTATTTCAATGATACATGTACTCTCATCGTTCTGCCTGTTCACTTTCTTCTCCTTAATTGAACTTGAAGAAGGAGTGAACTTTGCATTTAAACATCCACTGCAGAATGGACTTGTTTTCTCTCCTATTGCGTCAAAGAATGATAAGATGTGTCGAGCGATTCATGGCCTTGTATGAATCACCGCGCTTTAAAACGGTGCTTATTCCATCCTTATCTACTTATGCTCTTTCCCAAAGTCTGTTGTTTAGCGATTTGCAGTTGTTTTTCTCAGGCCCGCTGCTTTTCCCATGTCAAGAAAGTAATATAGAGTCTATCAACGCAAGAACAATCAAGTGTTTATCAATGCAGGAGCATTAAGGAGTACCGGTAGATACATTTCAGACCTTCATCGATAAGACTTTACGTGCAGTCACGTGACATACTTCTTATATATGAAAGACCCGAATGTGAAGAAGTGAAAAGTACCTGCATTTATACCTATAATGTATATTCCTTCCATGTCGTATTGTTTTTCTGTTTGTTTCATTGGAGGTCTTGAAAAGTGAATAAGAATCTGACAGAAGAAGAAAAGGATGACAAAGTTGAAGAAGAGTAACAAAAGAAGTTGGTGATGTTTAATAGTCAACAGAGACAAAGAGAAGAAAAGGTGCACAACCCGGTGAAGTGGTCCGCCCCAACAACTGGTCCCGTGCATATGGAAGACCATAATAATTAGAAACAGCACTATATATAGTAGTACAGAATATTGGTTATCCAGCCGTCTTGTTCTGTCCAGATGGAAATCCAAGACATCTGAAGATCATGAAGTTTAGAGTAAAAGATAACGAAAAACAAAGAATAGAATTTAAGGAATTCAAAGAGGAAAGGAAAGTCATAACGAAGAAGGTAAAGCTAATCAAGGATGGGTCGTATAAAGTCAGTAACTCTCATACACCTTGTCAGTGTGCATCAGACAGATGAACTTTCTTAGATCGACTCGTCAATTTGGATTCGTCGGTGTGGAGTGTCTCATCACATTCAATTACGCTTTGCATAGACACGGATTGATACAAAATTATTTTTAAACCTCATAACAGCAGTAACTGCTAGCTGTTCTTTGCACATTTGGGGTTTATTTTCATTTATCGCTTTGCTTTTGTTTGGTTTCTGTTTGATTGAGATGCTCTGTCTGAAATAATCGCCGTCGAATAGCCCCTCCCTGCATTACTCACCTGGATGACCAAACCTATAATAGCGTCCCCCCCCCCCCCCCCCCCCCCCCTCGGTGGTGGGCAATGGGCGGTGATAACATGTCCAACTTGGGTTAATAGGTGATGCATTTCCTTTATGGCTAGACCTGTTGAACGCCCTATTGTGATGAATAGGATTATTATATGCCCTACCTTTGCTTCTCCGTCTGTTGTGCGATTCGCCCCTGCATCTCTGCACGGCTACTGCTTCCGTCGCAAATGCATCTAGGCCTACTTTCTATGTATAGGCTACGTCTGCAGTTATGTGACAGGTCGAATTGTAATGCTCAATTGAATATAAACATGTGATTACGAATATGCTTAGCTAAATACTGAGGAAGTTCCGGCAGTCTGAAAGTCAGTAAGAAAGAAACATCGCTGAATTTCAATTAGTTTTCATTCTGATCAACAAAACAAAATCAACAAAACACGAAGACTGTTATTTGGTCCCGCTATAGCAAAATTCGTTGGGCTGGTGTGCAATTGCCTCGTTTTTTGGTGACACGACATTTGCTATTGCGACAAACTATTGCTCCGGTCTCGTTTTGTCCAAGAACTTAGGGTTAAGGTTAGGGTTGTGATAAGGTTTTAGGTTTAGGGTTAGGGTTATGTTTGTGAGTAATTTTTATGGTTGACTTAGCGTGCAGATATTTCATGGGAGAAATTGTCGCAGGAGCAAATGTCATGGAACCACATTTTGGGGGAGTGGAGGTTTGATAGATTCGGACTGGCGTTTTTCTGAAAAACAAAAAACTAAAAACGACGACTTAATTTTTTTTTTCGCTTTTTGGTGACTAACACGTCGATGACATTGACCTATTTTCTGGTCTTCGAGTCAGTAGTAATGTCTAAAAAACTTCAAAGGACACTCCACCCACTAGCATATTGTTTATGTGTCCTTGTCAATTCGTTGTTGGTGTTGCTGTTGTAATGATTGTTTTTGTTTGCGTGATTGCTTCTTATTAGAGGGGTCGCATTGCCATATACGTTATGACAACTTTAGCTTGGAGAGTATTAGACGTGATGAGTCTAACGGTCCTTAATGCCATTTCAAGAACCAGAGCGATTAATCGCTTGACCGCAAAGTGACGTGTATAAAGGTAAGAAGATAGAATTTGCTCAGATCTCTATTTGCGTAGTAAATCATAAAACGGTGAAATCTTCCGTGAGATAGCCGCAATAGCTGTGGAAATGTTATAATCGTCCACTCTTCTGTGAAATCAGATTCGCTATCACATATAGCAAGGATTAGTGGCGGTGGGGAAGGGGGATCAAAAATTATAAACGGTAAGGATGTGACCGACCATGTTCTCAGCTTTCAACAAATTAGAAAAAGGATTAGTTTTCGTTGGCAATATCCGAGAAGTATTTTCAATCTGTATTTTCATCACGGTCAAATTGCGATAGGATTTGTCGTACTACCAATTACACCGACCCGAACCCCCCCCCCCCCAAAAAAAAAGAAGGAAAACAAGCAGAATTCAACGTGCCTATATTAACATAAGCCAGTCAGAATCTCATATTCTGGAATATATCTAATCCTATACAGTTGTGATCAATGTCAGCTTACTATATGCAACAGGGCTATATTATATCCTATCATGTATTTTCGGGATTCTCGTCTTTAGCAACCAAATCAAGTAGTCAGCCAATACACCTAAAATTGCATGACACGCTTATTGTAAAACAGCGGGGTTTTTTATTTTTGTTTTGTTGTTAATGTTGTAGTTTCGGTGTTATCCTTCACCCAGTCGTTACTATGAACTTAACAGATGGCAAGCCTCGCATGCTAGTCGAAAGTTTGAAGTCTGATCACCATCAGCAACCCGGGAGAAGTACCGCAGTGACAAGCCGCATACTCTTATCTGTCTACATGTCAAAGTAGTGCAATAGTGTCAAATTGGTTGAGCCAGTAAGACGGTAGAAATGGAGCGGAATCTCGCCTCAGTTATGGCAAGGGAAACCATCTTTAGTCGTAGCTTTGTCAGACTTCCTCTTGACATGCTTGAAGGGGGAGTTGACAAAAAAAAAAGAGTGAGATTGTGTTATCTATGACCTTATAAATGACTGAAAAAAATGAGTTTGAACAATTACTCACGCCTGGATACAAGTCGTCTCTAGTTGATCCATACGACTTCTCGGAGGTGGATTAGCACTGAAAAACATTCAATGCGGAATAACAGCTCCAATGATGGATTAGACTGTGTGTAGATTTCACCACGTGTTATTATTCATAATCCCAACTCTTGTCACACTTGCTTGTCATAATCCAACTTCTACACGTGCCACACGTGTAAGGCATTATCAAAAGCGTAAATAGCCACTTCTTATACGGACTTTGTAAATGCACTTACCTTCCCGTGCGCAGTTTTAAAAGAATTGAAATCTTTCAATAACGTAATTGTATTTGATTCAATTGAAGTCTTATTTCCAATATCAAATACATTCTTTCAAATACAATTAATATTACAAGAAGTCAACGTAGTACAAAATATAAAAAACATGCATTTAAAAGCAGCAAAGAAAAAACAGGTGCATAACATTGATATATCAAACTGTTTGAACAAAATCATTGGAATAATGGAAAAGAAAGGCTCATGTATATAGACGACAAGTTTTTAGAAATGTGGGGCACTCAATTTGTTTGAGGTACATAAAGTAAAATATGGTAACTACTTTCGTCAAACTTAGCGTTCATTTTAAACCGAATATGAATTGTAAGTGATTAAAGTCAACGATTCGAAATTACAGTGAATATGCCTTGAGCGTAAAATGGGTTGCAAAAGTTATAAAATTCTGCGCGCATTTCGTGAAGGCTTGATAAGACAGATGTGAATGAAGTGTACGTCTAATGGTGAGGAAGATTCTAATGATAATGATTTTTTATCAATAATATAAAGATATATAAAATGACAAAAATAATGATAACCAAAAGGAAAAAAAAGAAGAACAAATTAAAACTGATACAGGATTATACTTATGGAGTAGAGACCTTCTGGGAGATATATTAGAAGATAAAGTAAAATTCGATATTAATATTTCTTGAATTCTTTGGGATAATAGATATCTATCGCTCTTGCATTTCCAGTGCCGCGCATGTGGGGAAATAGTGGAATAAAGGAAAGAGGAGAGTCAGTAAAGGAAAATAAGAGAAATAAAGCAGGAAGACAAGAAATAGAAGGAGGAGAAGGGGAAGAGGAAAACCCCGTAAATTAAGGAGAAGAAGAAGAAGAAGGTGAAGATGAAAAAGAAAAAGAACAAGAAGAGAACGACCAGGGAGGTCGTCTCACCTCCCTGGAAAGACGGAGTATCTTCCGTAGCAGCACAGTGTCACAGCCACGGGACCTGTCCGGTGAGATTAACGCTGTTCCAGTGTAGCAACATCGGCTTAGTGCATGTATCACATAGTGTTACGCACCGTTTAGTCATCACTGGATGTTGTCCTTTCTGCTTGGAGGGGAAAAAAGGAGAAGACATCTAAACAAACAAACAAACAAACAAAGTTAGTGACTAGTTCGTAGTGACTGGACGTGAAAGTTGTCGAGGACCGTCTGTTCACGAAAGGGACAGCAACGGCCAATGATGAGTTAATATGTGACTCAGTGTAATTGTCTTCACCAACGCCGACACCTGTGGTGAAAGGGAATACCCCTATTCCTGATGAACTACTCACCGGGATGGCTCGGGCGCGTTCATTTGGGGAAGCTCGGGTAACTGAGTTATAAACACTCATAACCGCTGGGATGTCGTAGTAATCACTGCACAATGGTCAATCATATTAAATAATATTTGGAAGGCCCGCCTGGCAGTATATCTTTTATGGCCAGTTACAGTGATGAATCACTTATTCAGGACAATGAGATCCTAACATCCCTTTTAACTTTATTACCTCTCTTCCAATTATCAACAGACGGTAGGTATATGTTCGTCATCACCAGAAATGAAGATGATTTTGGTATGATTTCGCGACAAGAAGTCATGGCATGGTTCACTTGGTGTTTCGTCATCAGCATCATAAATACCAATTGTTCGAATTCATAATGAGCGACAAGTTTCAGTCCAAACAAAAGAAACTTAAGTTGAATAAAGTAAGAGGTACGCATGCTTTCTCGATGTTAAATTTGAGAGCACGACTATTTCTCGTTATATTTTTATTCTTGCTGCGATTCGTCTCTACTTTTATATCATTTTTTTTAAATTTCATTTATCATTCAACATTCTATCGACTAATGCTGTTCACTTCTTCCTCGTCTTCTTTTCTTTATACAATCAAAAGCAGCAAAATAAATATAAAGGACCATTTTTGATCATCTAATTTTCTATTTGACTCACTTCCTTTTCTCTTTCTCCCCAATGATTATATTATTTTGTTTCAATAAAAAGCCGGAAAACACAAAAATCCGCGTAATTGATGATAATTGTTACCTGAAGTCTAAACTTTGCAATTTTATACAGACAATCGATGTCATTGCCTTGGCGTGTAAACAATGTGCAATCGAAATTCCTCCTACAGTGACTTTGCATGTTCGTTATCTATTTAACAGGACGTCTCTTCCATGTAATTACAGTTGCAGAAAACTGCAGGCCTATTATTACGCAGACCTGGACGTTTCCGAAGCCACTCAAACATCCGCTTAGAAGCCCAGAAATGTTGATACAAAACGCACTCTACAAACAGAGATGTGCAAAATCATGCATGAAGTTCAGGTGAGACTCTACTCCACGCTGAAGTTGACTTGAATTAACAGAATAAAACCACACAACCGAACCTGAAACTGGAGGAAATTTCGTGAAAACCGGACATCATGTCAGAAAGTTCAGGATAAATGAAAACATTTCATGGAATTATTATTTTGAAACGTTGAATTCTATGTAAATTGCATTAGATAACTTTGCCATGGCCTCACTAGTCTGCTAATGACCTGCACACAAATCCCCATCGTTTTTAAGTGTATGAAAAAAAGTATCCCTGACGTTAGATAATTGTAAGGTTGCTAATAACTAACTATGTTTACTTTATAGGAAGAGCGGCCTGAAGTTGCTAGATTATGGACTAAAACAAAATTCTTAAGATAAGATATCGTAAGTACAGACAAAATCAACTAATAAGACAGTGTTGTGAGGCGACAACGACATCGATTTCTCTAATTTGCACGTGCGGTTGCTACCGACATCATACACCGCTTTGTGAAAACACTTTTTTAAATTGTTTTCAGTTTTTAGTAACGAGTGGGTATGAAATATGTATCTTGTGTGTATGTTTGAATAATTATGTACATAATCGATATTATGGTTTTCATTGTTTATGTGTAGGCTACTGGACCCAATAGAAGAACAGAGTCATTATAGGACGTAATAATGACTATGAAATGGGCTATCCACATCCATCCATTTTTTTTTGTGCATGTATAATTTGTGTATTGTTCTCTGTATTTTCCTATTTGAAATGGAGAATAAACAAACAAACAACAAACAAACAGACAAACAAAACTTGAAACTGCAAAAATCCATGACGTCCTCTCGTTATATTCCATTAAATGAAACTTCCCCCATTCCGTGTGTATGATGCAACCATACCTATTAAAGTCAACTTTGAATTGGATGTTGATCCTTGTTTTTGTCGTAGGTCCCGTTCTCGTGATGTTTCTGATGCTCATCACACAAACCTTGATCTTTGCTGTATCTCTGGGACATCTCACTACGGCTGGCATTGGACACAACCCCTCGCGTGACAATAACTTCGGCAAAATACCGACAAGAATACAGTCATCATTCAACCTGACGTCATGGACAGCGTTACAGATTATTTTGATATCCATACGTCTGAGCTCCCTTCGTTGAAGATAACGCAATACGCCCGCAGCTATATACATCGCTGGTGTTTACGACGGATTGATAAGAAGCTTAGCATCATAACAGAGGCCTCTTTACAATCGTGACGATTGACAGAAGATGATCTCCATTAAACGCAAGGACTGAAAAAAACAACAACGTTAGAGAGATTAATTTTGATTAAGAAAAAGATAAGAGACTGGCTGTAATCAATCGGGGCACTCATTGATACATGTGGGGAGGTTCAGGGACTGAAATCAAGCGAGAACTCCATAGAAATGAAGAGGACAAAGGAACAGGATGCCGTTGAATTATAACTCGGGGAATTTAAAACTATTCATCCGCAGCTTCATCTCGACGACATCAAACAAACAAACAAACAAACAAACAAATATTCTTAACACAGTATGCACTCTGCTATGGAAACTATCTGAAAGTATTTCAGAAAACAAAAAGAAATATGACCTAAGAATGGCGGGAATATCACTGACCCACTGCTTCAGTGCTCAGTCATCAAGTCAGACGATCGATAAGTATCGGTCACGTATCGACGCTATAAAAACGAGCGCAGACGCACTTCCGTCAAAATCTCGTGGCACAGCGTATGATTGTTATGTAAATGTCAGAGACAATTTTTGAGTGATCAGCTATAACACTGAGACCCAAACATCACAGTATTCGTTGTTACACTGACCAACGGATGGGGGGGGGGGGGGTGATGGAGGCTGAGAAGTGATGGTAACTGAATGGCCATTCTTTATATTTTTGAGCATCTAGCGTTGCTTTTATTCGTTTGTTTCTCTGCTTGTTTATCTTCCTTAGAGGCACATGGGATCATGGGATCAAGTATTGTTAAGGGCGTGTTATGTGCGGCCAGACCCAACGTGTTGATGCCTCTGGCGGTGTTTTCTCTCAGAAACTTTCAAACACTCCACTGCTATGATCCTTTATATTAACATTACCTTCTTTTTTTTTTTTTTTTTTGGTGAAATCCATGACCAATGCCTGACGTTAAGAATAAGTAAACCATACACTAATTGCAAGTGTCTTTGCTGCTGGTCATTTTCGTGTCTAACACCAATGCAAAGAAGAAGAAAAAAAAAGAAACGTATCCGTCCTTTTTCCCCTTCTTCATTGTATTCCAGGACATTTGGAAATGACAAGAAATCGTCAAACAAGGACATATTCATCTACTAGATAACATTTTATTTTCTGGGTGACATACACAAAATCCTGTCAGGTTCTTTCTTTCTTTCTTTGCAGATTTTGTAAAGAAGATCCAGAAATTCAATCTATTTCGGCAATGATTTGGTCGGATGAGTCGTTGTTTTAATCGTTAAACAGGATCCGATCACAACGCAACATAACATCTTAAGTTGATCTCCGTTCACAACACGATTGTTTTATCGTTATACTTCTGACAAAGAAGCAGTAAATCAAGCATATTCGAATGCCAAAGCTGTGTTTTGTTTCGAATATCATATTTATCTTATATCTATTTCATGTGGAATGAATTTGCCTTCATGATAGATTTGAAAAGATAAAAATAAAAACTTATCATATTTTACAATATTGCGTCTTTTCATTGAAGAAGAGCCGGAAATTCAAACTGCCCGTTTATGATAGGAAGAGCCAATAAATTTGTATATATTGCTGTGGATATGTGTATCACCATACCAACTTAATGTCAGTCGATAACGACATGTTTCAGATGCCCTTGACTGTCATGTCATTTGCCCGTGATTGTGATTTGATCTGATTTAATTTGATTTGGTTGATCGGTTTCTGTGTCGTCACCATAGATAGCTAAGAGTACACATTTTCGTGTGATCACAAGACACTTGTGATATAATTCTTTGTGCAATATGAAAACAATGCATGTAAGGGATTAAACGTATTGATGTATTTTACTTCTGCTTGAAATGAAAAGATACGAAAAGATTTAGCAGATACGCCTGCTGTGGTGCTGTTTTCGTTTATTCCACGTGTATTTTTCCGTCTTTTGTACGTCTCACTTCTTCTCGTCCCGTAATTACCACAGTAGCACAAGAATATTCTTGTTCTTTTATATTTTTTCCTTCTTATTTTTTTTTCGAGCACTCCAACACTTTCTCTTTGTTTTCTTCGGTTGGCTTAAAACAATGTGCCCCCAAGCGTACTTAATTGCACGATTGTTATCATCATTGTCATTTACACTTCATTATCCTGTAAATATTTTGAAGTTGTTGACTTGGAAATGAACGATACTTGAACTGAAAATGAACCGACACCATTAGCTGCTTTAATTCTATTTTCGCTTATTTTTATCGTATATAATTGCGATGCCCTAAACTGAGCACCCCGGTCTACGGAAGCTGCTAATCGAAACGATAAGTTATTGCCCCAACTCAGTTTGCATAGAGCAACTTCCATGGGGCCTCCGAAATGATCAAAATGTTAAATACTTTCACGCTGGCTCCACAATGAACACTCCATCGAAAATGTCATCGTCCATAGGTAATTATTGTCTTAAACCCCCATCAAAACTGTTTAGGTGACACTCAAATGGTCAATTCCTCGAGTTTATATCAATACACAATCCATTAATCGATGGAGTGATGACAGGGTCAGAATAATTTGAATAATCATGATAATAAAAGACCCGCAATGCTGTTACATAGACAGACCCTCTTCCACACACACACACATACACACGCACACACACACAAACACACATCATACCTGTCTTCATCCTGACACGACTGTGTAATCAAAGCAACAACAAGAAGTGGTCCCTTATTAAAACCCTAATAGCGCGCGGCGAGAGCGTGCGCGTTGCGAAGCAGTGCGGCACGCAGTACGAATGATAGCCATCGATTGACCATACAGGAACTTGGTAAATGTCAACGCCGTTATGTGGTGACGTAACTCGCGTAGTTGCTGCCGTCACCAAATTCGTATCTCCAATGCGTTACCGGTCGGACCACTTGAACATGAGAATTGTTTTGCCGCCAAAACAATTCAAAACAACTTTTGTTGCCTACGCCGAAGTTGAGGTGAAAGCGGTCGTTGTTGAAGTTAAAAATGTAGAAAGTCCTAATAGTGCCAATAGTACGCATACGATTACTATAATACTATTTTTCCCCGTATTCACCCATTTGATAGTCACTTGATAAGCTAAATGCTTAATTATCGGCCGTTCATTATTTTGGAGGCCACTTAAAACAGACGAATGACTGAGGAGTATTTCGTTGTAAGAAATGGTAAGCAATACCTGGGGATGTGGATTACTATTTTGGGACATGTGCTAACCTTTTTTTTTTTTTTTTTTTTCCTCAGGTGAAAAAGAACTTTAGAAATTCTGGATCGTAAGAGAATGGTACTGTTCTGATAGTGTGGGGACCAACCGCAAAGAACTAAGAAACAAAGTTAGTTTAATTTAGGTCAATTTATTGAAAGGACATTTTTTTGAAATCAAATATTTATTTACTAGCATGTTCAACAGTTGCGTAGGTGTTGCTCCAGAAATTCACTTGAGGTATATAATAGTGGTAAGAGCACGAAATCGATGAAGAAAACGCCTCTGCCCGAAGAGATCATAAATATCCAGTAAAGGTTAAAGGATTCACGTCAATTACACACAACTGAGTGCGTGTTACTGTAACGGCTGGGCACGGAATCCAACTCCCCAACACGTGACTCGCGCGTCGCACACTACTAGTAGTACCCGTTTCTTTCAGGGGGAGGTGTGAAGTTAGCTGGTATATCAGGTGACAATCAGCTCGGAAGATGAGGAAAAAGCATGTGACGTGTAGTGGCCTAGTTTGGTTGCACTCAGAATCCCACTACTATCTTTTCTCACTTTTTTTTTTCTTCTTCTCCTTTAATGGTAGTGGGCGTGGCAGCAAAGATTCCTCGTTTAGAATGCGTGGAAGCAGGGAAAATTAGAATGCTCTCTTCACCAATCAAGTTAGCACGTCATATTAACTGCGCACTGTTGGGAAGGAAAAGTGACAACATATAAACCATAGAAGAAGAAGACGAACAGGGGGGAAAAAGACATATTAAGACGGGGAAAACTCCACTTTCACGGATAACTCGGGGCAGATATCATACGTGAACACACACATCCAACCAACCATAGCTGCAACTATTAGCTGACAAACACAAAAACAAACACGCAAAAAACCACACAAACAAAAACACCACAAAATAAAGCACACAATCAACACAAACACAAACATACAAGCACAACAAAAAACATACAAACAGCAACACGAACACCAATAACAGGTAAAATATTTTTGAGCGACATTTTTTACCCCACATTCTGTTTTGAACGTACATGTATATAAATTACTCTTATTCTAAACACACCTAGCATGAAACCACGTGTGAAAAGCGCACACACACACATACACACACTATCACTTAAAGTCTTGTCTTAAGTCATTTACTTTAATCTGAACAATCTCTAAACTTTCATTTCCTCCTCCTCCTACTCTCCCTTCCTTTCTCGACTTCTTTCTTCTTTATCTTCACATAAAAATCCCATTACTTCCCTATCTATCTCTCTCCCCTCTCTCTCTCTCTCTCTCTCTCTCTCTCTTTCTATCAGTCTTACTATCATCACCATCTTGCCTCGCTGGGGTACGAATTCAAGCAGATAAATTATTGATCAGGGTCATATTGTCGTTATCATCTTTGACTAAGCTCATAAAAGGCTTGCAGTTTAATCTCAAAATGTGTCATGGTCACAGCTTTATCATCAACTCACTGATTCTTCTTCTTTTTTAGTAACAAAACAATGTACAGACGAGTCATGTTTACAATGCAATCAATCATCAATCATCAAGGATTTGAGTTATACATCACATATCCTCTAAACTTCTTCTTCTTCAGGTTTACAAAAACACAAAATGAGCTGGCAGGGAAAGAATGGTTTGTATAGAATACAAAAACAAAAATATAGATTATGTAAAACTTGTTACAGGAGGTTGATAGAATTGTAAAGTAAATATCTTCACTCAAGATAGTTGTCCATTATCTGGGGATAAGTACATATGCAATATAGTTTTTTTGGCTTACCTTCTATGGTGTAGGAATAGGGCCATAACATGAAAATACTATATCCATTTCATGTGGCCACTTTACACTGTCACGTCATTACATAGGCCTATAGTATTCAGAAAAGATATCATCCAGAATCTTTACAAAAACTGTAGAGTACGAAGACAACATTCCTGCATCGGGAAATGGTTGTGCCATTCATTTTGTAGCATAAATGCTATATTATGATCAATGATCACATACTAAATCATCTTCAGTACACACTTTGATATTCTATACAATCATTTAAGAAAAACAAAAATTGACAACACATGCACCATGGTTGTCATGGCTACAGTGTCACTCTTTTGGCTGTGATACGAATTTGAGTGGAGATGGGTAGATACCTCCTTTTTGTTGTACAGGTGTACTTGCATCTTTATACCATTAAATTCTGACACATATATATATGGAATCACATTATAATTTTCATGGATGTGAAGATCACAGCTACTGAAAGTAAAAGACAAAGTGGCACCCAAGGGTAATCATATACTTGATCAAAGTTCTACACAGAACGTTTCCAAATTTTGTCCTTGCAAGTTTTGCCCCCCCCCCCCCTCAAAAAAAGAAAAAGAAAAAGAAGAGAAAATCAATGACATAAAACAACTACCAAGTTTTAATTTCACAATTTCTGATATCAGCCATGCATGTGAACAAACGCAACTCAAATAAAATGACCTAGAGAAAGGACGGTAGCAGAGGTCATGAGCGACCCAATGACTAGATTCAGAGGTCAAAGGTTAAGTATCCCTAGAAGTCCAAATAGACACGCCAGTAACCGATATTCAATTTTGCACTGACGAAATCTCATCACACTCATCATACTCTATGTCTTTCAGAGAGAACAAAATTCACATCTTTATTACATAGGTACATCTAATCAAAGTACAAAAACAAAAAAACACATAGAAAAGTGGACCTAAAAAAGTGCCTATTTCTGTCAGTAATTGTAAAGTGAAACAAGTGGTATAAACTTTAATATAAAAGAATACCGAGATAGCATTGTCTTTGTTTACAGATTTCGTTTTTTGTATCTGTGTACAATCGTAACCTAAATGAAGAGAATAAACATGTCAAGTCTTACAAAAGAAATACGTGTAAAAATGGGCATCAGTCACGAGCGACTGACACGCCCTTATAAAAGTCTGACAGATACGTGAACATGATTCATGTGATAAAACACATTTCAGTATTTGCACAAGTGTAAGCTAACAATTGCATTGCGTGCCAGCATGACTCATCACGCAGAGAACCAGTAGTACACACACTTCACTTGCCCATGACTACACGCCACAAAGTCTCGACAGCAACGACACGATCGTCTAAAGCATCTCTTCATAAATCATTCGGCTATAGATATAGATACATCGCATAAAACTGTGAAATATCCCGCTATAAATCTTCTATGTACAAACGCCACAGCGACAGAGAGGTGACCTATATAATATACAGCTACAAGAATAACTCAGTTGTCTTTTTCCCCAACAGGAGTAGAATCAAATAAATCTTTAGTACTTTTCATGAATAGAAAAACAAAACCTCAACAATGACAATCAAACATACTTTGTCAATGCATAGTGTATATTAGGCATTGGCGTGTCATATAGACTTTGCTTATTACTGATCAATGAGATGATAAATATTTTTTACGATGCCTTCATTACTTACATTATCATACACACAGACATTCAAGGAGGTTGATTTTTTTCTTTTTCTCTCCATTACAATAAATACAAAAGTACTGGTGGGGAACTGCAAAATTGTAACATATGTGACCCCCTGACAACATGTGTAATGCTAATTCCCCTCAAGTCTGCATGCATGCACCTTTTACATTCTCACTGCAATGAGCTGCTTTTTCCTCTTGGTTTATTTTTTTGTTGTCTCATAGAAAAAAACAAACAAACAACCATTGTATTATCAGACACACTTCTATGCTTCATGCTTACTTTTGCTTTTGTGTTTTTGTTTATGCATCAATATTTTCATTCTTGTTGTTCAATCACTTTGATCCTTTTTGTTTTCTAATGAGCTGGAATAATATCTATGGAGTTTTATATCATCGTTGTTGAAACTTAGTTGATAAGCAGCCATAGGTGTTAGTATCATGATAAAAGAAACTGAGCAAGACATGCTATGAAACTGTTCGAGAGTTATTCTCACAGATGGCAAAGCAGCTACACATTACTGTCAATGACAGTACAACCTCTGTGACTCAACTGCCTGGCTCCATGCTGCCCTCATAAACTAACTTGACGATGTAGTGGCTTCATATATTGTTCGCAGCAGATTAAACAAAATTGCTTTCTTATCTATGGAAATACATATAAACTATAACGTACACCAATCCATTGGACACTAATATGACATACAAATAAACCTAACCTTTCAACATAAGACTGTTACGACATCATTACGCAAGTAATTTCTAAATGCTGAAAATATTGAAGACTCTTCTTGAAACCTCATGAATCAGTAATTGTTTGACCTACAAAGGAAATATCAGTAGATGCTCTCAATTTCTTCCCTATGAAAATAAACAAACAGACAGACAAACCCCAAATTGTATTGTATCATTCACATCTGGAATGACTAAGGCAAATCCAAACTGCACTGTTTTAAAGGAGTACATCAAGCGGGTGTGCAGAGGCAGTAAAATCAGACTTTGCTTCCTCAGTCCTCGCCACAAGTAATATTCCACGTGAGGTCGGAGCTACGACAAGTTTCCACATATGGTGCAAAGTACTGTCTGGTCAGAGCCCTGTCATGATCATTATTATTTTTTCTTCCTTCATCATGTAAAAAACGACTTCAAAATGACTCTAGAACGACACCAAAATGACTTCAAAATAAGTCACTGTGAACACCGACTCCACAACGACATTCTCTCGAGACACCACCGACACTGTGTGCAACGTGATTGCCAATACTGACAGCAATGTCTGTTGTGAAAGAGTTCCTAGAGAAAACAACAATAACAATTCTCTCTAAGTAGTGCCAAGAAGCGCATTACTGATAATTCATTTACGAGAGCTGCACAAGGTTCACACGTGCCATTCTCAGCCACTTGACAAAATGCAGTTGGATATTCCTCTGAAAGAGCATACCAACCCCACCCCCAAGCATAATGTTTTAAACTTGTGAATACCTGGTAGTCTGTAAATGAAATCACTGGGGTCAGCAAGGGGGCACAGCATACTTGGCATGCATGTTCACTTTCTTCTTGCCAATTCTGACGGTAGGTATCATAAAAATGAAGGTTTATCTGCTCTTGAATAGGTTTTTCTTTAATATATCCCCAAAAGGAATTCCCTTGAAAGCAACAGATTATCAAGCAGAGGGGTGAAGGCTGAGGTGTGAGTTTTTTTCAACTTTTCTCCCTCTTAATACTATCTATTTTTTTGTCTGCATGCAAGCAATAATGTCATAATCATAGCATCTGGGGGAAAAAATGAGTCTTGCATCGTTTGCTTTCTCCATTATCAAGTTAGCATTGTCTTGTGGCATGAAATGTACAGGTGATGGTGGGTTTTCTAACATCACAGCTCTATAGTTGGTCTCCATTCACTTTTTGAGAGGCTTTGACATGTAAAAACACTTCATACTGATCTATGCCTAGTAAACACTACACTGCTTTCAACAAATGGAAACTTGAGCTACAGTCACATGTAACATTTTGTATGCAGCACCCATATATGCAGAACGAATGTGAGCTTCACATAGCATAGGATATTTTGTCACCTTACAGCTTCAAAATAGTGCCTTTATCACTGATAATGGTATATAGATAGAATGGTACACTTGTAGAATAAGTTCCAGTAATTTCACAGCAGTAGTTTATATTATCACTTGATTTTGTAGAGTGACTTTTTGTATCTTTAGCTGTATTCCCATTACAACAGATTCAAAACTGCCTAATGCCTACTGTAAATGAGAAATTTTTGTGTGCATAAAACTTTCGTAAATTTCGAGACGTGCTAAGATTCGCAAAAGTAAAATGCGCGCAAAAGTTTCTGTTTGCACAACGCATCGAATGCTAGTCATCAATTCACAAAAGTTTCATGCCGCGAAAAAAGGTTGTCAGCTCCAATTCGCAAAAGTTTCATGCCATGAATGTTTCTGGTTTTTACAGTATCCCACGTAAGATTTCAATTAGAACACATCCCATTGGGACAGAATGTAAACTCATCTATGAGCGAAAGCTTTCACAAAAGCATATGATATATCACATTTTATTTCTAATTTCCACTTTATTTGAAAAAAAAGAGAAAAATGATTAACTTCTCTACTAGATTGTACGGTATTCTTTAAAACAGATGGTTTGATGACCTGTTCTACCAGCCTGTTAGCATATCAAATCTAATACGTTACAGGTTAGAGTTAAAATTCTTTATCTTACAGTTTACTTTGCAACAAAGAAATATATTTCAGGGTACTTGAAACAAGCTAATGATAAACTGTGTTCTATCAACAGCAAAAAGAAAAAGAAAATGAAAATATATTTACATGGCTAAGAACAAGCCTTGACTTTCACAGAAATATTACGTTAGTCCTATTGCAGTGAAAAAAAGAATGGTCCAGATGAAAATATCAAATTATAGGTATTTTCACTCATTTGGAGGGATTGAAATTCTGATGCACATTAGAACACATTCTCTGCGTTTTGTTTTGTTTTTCGTCTTGTTTTTCCCCCTCAAAACACTAATTAAAGTCTACATTATACTTGCTGCTGTATTTAGTGACATAAGAGAACACAGAGCGTTTTACTACATCCAACAAGATGTTAAGAACGTCAATGGCTTAAAGGGAGAGTATTTCTAGTTATAAGTCTGTGTATTGAGCAACATTATCAACACTAACAACCAATAGGAGACACAATGCTTTGATAGACAATTCCATGTTTGACTGCCAATACCAACTAAAAGAAGTTATAATCGTAACACTAAGTACAAACAAAACATTTGGCGAAAAGTATTTACTTTAAGCTACTGTAAACTTCTGACATTAGCTTCCCTAAAACTTTCTGCTTTTTTTTCTTTAACCCATACATTCTTATGAGATTCTCACTATGAATTGTATCATACACAAGGTCTGAACCTGCAGACTTGCTAAGATAAAGACAATTTCTTTTCATCTTGATAAACTGTGTAACAATTTTAGCCAATAAGGAGTTGCACTGTGAGTTAATAACATACATCTAACATGCAAAAATCATAAAATATTTATTTCTTCTGTTTTTTTTTTTTTGGTCTGAGAGTCCGACTCTGAAATTGTGGCAACAGCAGGGTGTGGTCGTGCTTGAGGTGGTCGGATTTTGATGAGGTGCTGTCGAGAATCTTCTCGGACCAGCAAACCGACAGCAGCATCACTGAGTAATTGGAGCAGAAAATCGGTGAATGGGCCTCTTGACGATCTATTCTGGCTGAATGGCAATGCTTCTGTATTTCAGTTCGTAAGAATTCTGTAAACTACGGCAATTTTTCGAGCTACGCCGACGTGATGCGCATGCGAAACAAATGAGAGAGAGAAAAAAAATTGTCTGCATTTTCGGCACGAAGCGGTTTACCTCTCCTGAAGGATGACTTGCATGCGGGACTGTACGGGACCACTGATGCGTCTTCTGAGCTACTTGCTGTGAATGAATCGCCGATCCAGCATCAATTTGGCGCGTCATCGCTGGCTATTGGCCAAACCAATTCCCCCCTCAACAGGAGAAGATCCAAAATGATAGGGACGCCATGAAGAATTCTTCAGCCTACAACCAGAGGAAGTACTCCTCAATTTACACTCGCCATGCCATTTCGCTGAATGACCCCAAATTCATTTTGTCATGAAATCGTGTTCCTCCTATGATGCCCCCCTAGGGTGCCCTCTGCAGTGCACGCTATAAATGTATCTCTGGTCCAACGTCCAGCACCCCGTTGTCGGCAATGGGGACGAACCGATTGTCTATCTTGACCAGAAGGATGGTCTTGTCCAAGTGTGACCGTCGGGCCTGGTCCATGTGGAACGGGACCCAGACATGGACCACCTGGCCCTCCGCCCCTGGCGTGGGGGACCACCCCTTCCAACCACTCGAGCCACCGCTCTGCCGCATCGACTCGTCCGGCCACATGACGAACTTGTTGATGTTCAGCCGGTCATACACTTTGGATTCATCGATGATCTGGAATGAATAAAAGGACAGATATAAACCATACATGAGGGTAAGGTTACATAATCATCAGTCAGTCATCTGATCATAAAAAACAAATTGTAGCCACGGAAAAAGGGTAAGTCTATTCACACACCTATCAATATCAAATATACACAAACTGAATCAAACTGATTTGATCTTGTTAGTAGAGTAGTGTGACACTAGAACCATTCCCAACCTACAGTGGCATTTACAATCTGCTTTAATATGTCTTATCACCAACTACAGACATGCAACACACAGGTTTGAACACTTTGAAGTATTTTCATTTAAATAAACCTCTGGAGGTACAATGTCTTTGGCCCATTTCTCCCATTCGCTCTGCAATCTAATCTCCTCTTTCTACCAAGGTACCTTGTTAAAACACTTAATTCTCTGATGGTTATTACTGCAGGAAGCTCTAAAGAGGTGCGCGCAGGCATTCGAATCCGACACTTGTTTGTTGTGTTTCTGAAATGATGTACAAGAAGACACAAGCAATGGTACCCCCTCCCCCCAAACCTTTCCCCCTCTTCCAAACATGATGGCGAGATCACGTCCCCGGTAAGAGGGGGAGATTGGTTAAGAGGTCTGCGCTGATGGCAGGAGTCTGTCATCGTAGGCCATCAGTCAGAGGCAGAGTGTCCCTGTCAACGCCCCGTTCGTCCTGGTGAGCCTTGCCGCCACGCCACATGCGTGTGCGGCGGCGGCGGCGAGGCGTGCTAATGTCCTTGCACATCCAGGTTTCTCAAAGACTCCACAGATTTTGCGACCGAACATGCTAAGTTTTAAAGACCCCCAGAGGTTCAGTACAGTCCACTTTTCACGTAGCTATGTTATCCTCTGTTTGATTGAATGCAGTTTCATCTACTTCATATCCTGTCATATACAACTGCATTAATGAAGTGTATGGATGTAGAACCACGACTCCACCAATTAAATTACAAACTCCAAAGCTCTTTTGATTTGTGTTTTTTGAACTTGATAGCATATGCCACTATCTAGATTATAAATAAACATATGGATAATATTCTCCTTTTTCTTTTTTGAAATCACATGGATGCTTCTAACCCATTGAAGACGAGTCCCAAGAATACTCGGGCAAGTGTCTATGGGAAATGCCTGTTAGAGCAAAATCAGTCCATCCTCAACGGGTTAAATGTCTTGTGACGTTAACATCAGAATTTCAGCATTTTTTCCTCTTTTTTTTTTTTTTTGGGGGGGGGGGGGGGGGGGGGGGGTGGCTACCATTAATTCCAGAGGTATGAGTAAAGTAAAAATGGCTGAGACACCAATTCCGGTCCCCAGAACAGCACCAGCAAATATGAATAATGCAGCCAGAATTAGAAGCAGCAACCAAACCCTTTAAAACCGCTTTACCCATGACAGACTAATACATTCATAACAACAACCCTGCACATTCCTTCCAAAGGCGTGGATGAAGTAACAACGGTTTAAGCCACTCAACCCACACCTCCCTATTTGAGGTAACAAGTATTGAATAACACATCCAGAAATAGGCATCATCAACCAAATACCGCTGGAAAGCAGCTCACTACGCACAATACAAAGCCTCCCTGTTTAGAGAGAAAGGCTTTGCTGAACGAAAATACGCGAGCCGCTTAACCAGAACTCTGTATCACAGGTAAATGCGGTGCAGCACTGCATGAATAAGATAACCAGAAATAGCGAAAACGCAAATCCATCATAAACCAACATACCGCATCACACCGAAACTCATACAGAAATCTCAAGATGCTCCCTGAAATAGGATGAAGTATTTAAAAGCAACTACCCCTAGCCATATCATCGCCAACACAAATCTCAACAGGTGGAATGTGTGCACATCGCAAAAATATCTGATCCTCGTGAAAACATAGAAAAAGCTGGGAAGTACACTCACTCAGTCTTTGAACATGAGATAATGTTGCTCTCGGCTTCATTTTACAATAAAACTACATTTTCTTCTCATTCTCTCATTTTCACGCCAGTCATCTAAGGAAGTAGGACCTGTTTATCCATTTCAGAAGACCAGAATCATTTTTTTCGTTTTTGCTTTATTTTGCTCATACTCATTATGTCATTTGGCATATTAGGAAAGTGTCAACTTTGTCTATCATTAACTTGCCATCAAAATGTATAATATAAACATACTTCAAGGTTGTATGGCCATTTTTAAGAGTTCGTCTCTACAATGAATCTGCAAAATTTACCAGAACTACAACAATTGCTGGCCAACAATAGATATTTTAGGTATGATGACATCAAACCATCATTTGTAAATACGAGCAAAATCTCATAGACACAGAAATAGTGCTTACATTCATAATCTTTGCAGCTCCAGTAAATCTGGCAGACTTTTTGGCAATAGACTTTTAGTGATATTCAAACGAACTAGGACTGTAATTAGAGGCATGAGTGTGTTCAGAGTCAAAGTATCAACATGACAACAAGCAGCGATGTCCTTGGATGCACAAACCGGCTTTCCCCTTTGCTGTTTACAACTTCTGGGCAACAAACAGCCCCACGGGCCAGGAAGAGTGCGTGCATGGATACTGGTAGATCAAGGGTGGGGCCAGCTGATGGAACGGAACATGAATGCGGCTCTTTGGTGTGTCAACAATGCGTTTCCCCCACAGCATTGCACGGGATGCGTGTCGATAAAGAGGGTATAACCTTACACCCTTTTAAAGCCCCGCGGGTGGTTGGTTGTCGTCATGCTACATGTACCTGAGATAGGGCTCCGTATTATTCAGAGGGGATACTTGGCATTTAACTTGGTATCCTGATTCCCCTTACTGTTATCATTACTGTTTACCGCTTCCGCAGGGCTACACAATAACAAGCAACTGTGTGTATGTATGTGTTTGTGTGTAACAACAACAACAACAACAACAACAACAACAACAACACCAACAACAACAACAACACCAACACCAACAACAACAGCAACAGCAACAACAACTTGAACAATAACAACAACAACAGGGAAGGAAGAGGCCAGAAAGTAGTGTCCAGGCAAGCAAACAGCAACGACAGGACTGCCATAACTTCCATCTATCAATACTCAGAGAGGTTGCACAGAGTGATCAGGGAGATACTTGTTTCACGTGTTGTATGCCTCTCAAAAGCCAGCAAATGACCATCAAATCAGGGTGGCCTTTGTATTCCCTTTGTCAGGGCACGAAAAGGTACAATTCATATTTTTCGTGGCACTTCCTGCAGAATAAACGAGGACTTGGAAGCTGCATAACAATAAGTATACCATAAGTAGGGGTGGGTCAGTCTTGTGTATAATGCAAAATTGTACATGACAGATATATGAGGCAACAGTAGAAGCCTTTTCCATACAGAATTATTAACAATGACCATGTTTGTAAATTCAAACATTCCAATTTATGCATGTTGACCTGTGGATGAACTGATTATCGCACCTTCTTTTTCCCATTATATTCTATGGTTGTCTTCACTCGTTTCTTGCAAGGATCAGCCATTGCTAGGTCAAGCCTATTATCTTTGGTTACTATGAAAACCCATCTTAAGAGAAGCACTTGTAAGATTTGAGTTCAACTCTTATCACTCTACTCAGGAGCACAGATATTGATGTACTCACAATTTCATTCTTTCTCCATTTTTCTTTTAAAGGGGGAGAAAAATAGAAGTTATGGGTCATATGTATGATTGCTGTAATTCATGCTGCTCACATCCTCCTCACCTAAATCCCTACCATCCTCATCTTCCGACAGGATGTGTCTCAAAGGTCGTCATCGAGCTCGAAGACTCGGTAGCGATAACCATCTCCACCCAGCCCCCCTTTCCCCCTTCAATCTTTCTCTCTCTATCTCTCCCTTCTCTCTCTCCTTCCATTCCTCTCTCTGGTTTTCCCTATGTCTTTCTCACACTCCCTACTTCTCTTGCTCACAAAAAAAAAAAGAGAAAAAAAAATCCAGAAAAGGAAGTTGATATTTTGATACGCATGTTGTATTGGAAATTCAAATTAGGACTTCCCATTAGCTTGGCACAGCGGGCCGTGTGCTACGGCCCAAGCACCATCAGCAGAAGAGCCGCTCTAGATAACAAGCTGGATAGGGACTGTTTTCATGTTCGATCGCCCAACATGACAGCATACCTCTTGTTATCAGCAAACATTATCACAGAGCACTCAACAGGGGAGAGATTGATGCGGGGCTCTCTGGAGAGCAGGCAGTAGTGCAACACACACACGTACACAGGGCACAGAGAATGGTTGCCAAGGAAACAGACCACTCCTCACGGGTAAACACTGGAAGTGGGGGGATGTTGGAGGCTGGGATCCGTGTCAAAATGTTATTCTCGGATACCAAGACTCTGATCTGCCTATAAATTTCCTAAATGAGGTTCAGCATTATTGTACAACATGTTTGGAATAGCTTAACACATGAGCAAATACAAATCTTTTGTAATAAAAAGTACAACATCACAGGAATTCCTCACATGAAAATAGAAAATATATACATACATGTCTTAAATGAAAATGGTTTGGGGAAACAGCTGCAGCTTGCAGCTTGCAGCTTGTTTAATGTGTACAAAAATAGCAATCGTATATTATATTCCTAACTTTACAATGTTTTGAAACTCGCAACAGATCAACCAACAAGATGTCTACTACGAGTTTGAGAAAACACTTGACTCAATCAACCAGCTATGATTATAGCTACTCTGTGTTTGTTTGTAAGGCACATAATATAATTTCTTTCTTTCTTGAAAGAAACACGAAGGAATATGGAGGACTTTATATCCAGATGTCTACAAAGACAACAGAAGTATATACAGTATGTTAATATACGTTTTAAAGCTATTAGTCTATTTGAATACAAAACAAATGAGATGATAATACTGTACATGCCATATATTTTGTGAGCATGAGATTTTGGAAACCTGGTCTATATATTGGCACAAGCAGTCAAATTTTGCAGTTGAAATGCAGTCAGCGACAGAACAATACGCAAGTATCATCATTTCAAGAAACAAAAGTTAAGTGGTTTCAACCCTTGACGCAATATCAACCATAAAGGAGGCAATATTTTGGCAAGTAGATACTTTCATGAATGTCAGTCAACTTGCGAAAATAGACCACCATGAAATACAGTGCGTATACAGCGTACAAATGATGTCATGGTCATGTGATCAAGATGGCTACCCTGATCACCAAAGAAGGATGCCATGTTTAGATGTTTTGACATCCAAACATTTTAATTAGATTTCCACTCTTTGCTAATATTATAACTATGATGGCTCTCTTTCAAAACAGTTTTCTTCGCTTCAGGGTGAAATTTCCCTGAGCTATGACACCTTAAAACCTCAAATTATTTCAATGTGGAAAAGGACATGCAATCAAAGGTACCAGACATTTGCTCTAAGTATTTGGTAATCATCATCTAACAAAGAATTTAGTCGAAATGCACAACAATGCATTGTGATAATTGAATAGCCACTGTGCATGCTTGTCCATGTCTGACACGTACTGGTGTCATTTGGCTCTCTAACAGACAAATACTACAACTTGCTTGTTACTTAACCCACTTTCAGATAAAATGCCTTCCGCTCTACAGTACATGTCCGTCTTTACCTGTGCGTAGAGCATGATAACAATGACATTTTTTTTTCCCTATAGGATGCTCTCTCTTCCTTTTACAGGAACAGCACACACTCTTTTAAAAAAATCATCACCTAACCAGCAAATTACCACTAAGGTATTATACTTGAAACATGCCATGTTGGTTGGAAGGTATTCTTTTCAGTTTCGCAAGTATATCACATTTATAATTTCAACTAGGAGTATACAATGTAAATTACAAATTTTTCCCCCTGTAATCATACAAAAAAAATATAGCTTAAAGACTACAAATGAATTGTGGAAAAGTTAGTATAGGTTACTGTTGTTTTTGTTTCTTTATTTGTTTGTTTGTGTGTGTGTGTGTGTGTGTGTGTGTGTGTGTGTGTGTGTGTGTGTGTGTGTGTGTGTGTGTGTGTGTGTGTGTGTGTGTGTGTGTGTGTGTGCATCTCTGATAAACTGGAAATCAGAAGTGAATGTGAATGACACCAGGTATATCCTTCAGCATTACGACAAAACCAGAACAAGCGATGCAACTCAGGTTCCAGTGAAGATAAAGAAGCATTTGCTCCAATTAGAATTAATCTATAAGAATGCTCACAGCTATTAAAATGGAACAACACATCAAAACTTCTGATAACGAATTGTGTCCTTCAAATACTTTATCAAATGCAGTAACAAAAATCTTAAAATTTTGACACGATTTGGCTCATTTCATTGATGGAAAGAATTTGAACTTTTCACAACAGAGACAAAGCTCCAGTACACAAAGAATAATCAACATCTGTCAAAAAATTTAGATCATGCTCAAATGTTTTCAATTGAATCAGATTGAATGAATTGTCACATCAACTGAGTTTATCAATTTTTTTTCATGTCCTAGAACACCTCAATTGGCCCTCTTGGATAAAACACAGCAGAATTAAAATCCTGATTTACAATGTCATAGCATTCTGAATATGTAGCTGGCTGACTGGAAAATGGAAAATACATGACAGATTCAACATCATGTCATTCATCATCCAATAATTTCTCGTACAGAAGTACATAAATGCAAGTACATGTAGGCAAACAAACAAACAAACAAACAAACAAACCTGTCTATCAGTCATCAATCATCAAAATCATGAATGCAATAAGGAGGATTTGTACAAAAGTGGCAGCTTTGGGACCCTAATACTGTATAACGCCTGTTGTATTCCGCTCACTTTTAACGACAAAAATCAAATCTTCTAAAAATGAAAACATTCTATGGAGCACCGCCACTCCGCAGCTATCAAAGTGTCGATGTGAGAGTCTCGTCAATTGAGGAGTCATATCAAACTGGGCAAAAATAGCGGGGGAGCTGCACAGCGCTGGATGCTATCACTTATAGTCAATTTGGACGAGAACTTGACGTCCTCGGTAGCACCTATGACACCTTCTCTGCTCTTGTTGGTGCGCACCTTGGCTCCAAATTCTCCTAATTGCTGCCACAGCGTGAAACCAAATGCTCTTGTCTGTCCTACTGTCATTCAGCCTCTAGAAGACTTTAACATACGCTCATGTAGACACTAACAAGGTGTGTAAAGACTGCTTAAAGTCATGGTACGGGTTTTGGAAATCACTGGGTAACTTTTCACAAAAAAACAAAATCCAACTTTATTCAGAAAAGAAAAGGTAAGATAAAGCTTAGACAAGACAATTACACTGAGACTAGATTAAAGTATCAAAGAGCAAAACATGAAAAATAAATAAGTGCCTGTATTCATTTATATGACCATCCAGCTCAAAACCCACAAAAAGTAGGCCAAAATGAATTTCTACTTTTCTACGTAGTTTAAAAGGATAAGCTCTGAGCTTTAAATTTGTATCTAACTTCTTGCAATTGGCCAATCCTAACCCATTCAAAAAGTGATTGAAATAACAGAGAGGCAGGAAGTGCACTTTTATAAAAACAGGGAAAAAAAGAGGATTTAAAGATTAGAGTTACCCAAGCGTGCCGTGCAGAAGTATCAATGAAAAAAAAAAAAAAAAAAATATATATATATATATATCGTCGCTGGGGTGATAAGACATTGTATCTGAAATTTTGGTGAAAATGACTTTTTTGCATTTATGGTCAAATAATCGTTAAGTGATGTCCCGTCCAAATCCTAGTTGTCTTACCACAAAAATGAAGCCACCATGGCACGTCAAAGGAACGGCTGACCAATTCAGTATAGTGCTTTGGCCGCCATGTTTTTTTGGCTCTCCTGAACATTTGACATTTTGTAGATACGAGGTTTTATCGCCCCAGCGACGATATATATTATCCAGAAAAAAAATGCTTATATTTCATATTTTCACAGTAGGTAGAGAAAAGACTACTCTCTCAAGCAACACAAACTTCGTAAGTCTGAGTCGGTCAACCCAAATGACATAATTTGGTCCATTACAGAGAACTCTTTCTCCCAAGCAAAAAAGAGTAGCCTATGACTCTATGAGATCAAAATGCATTGCTCTCGACAGATGCTTAGTGAAACAGGGGGGCGTTTCATCAACGAGTTCGTCGGAGGTTTTCACCGACAAATTTGCTATCAGCCGATCAGACGCAAGGATTTCAGTAGCTTTTAACAGTTGTCAGTGTAAATCACTGACAAAAAGTTTCATGAAACGGTCCCCTGATGTGCAACATTTCTGGTGAACCCAACAAGTACTAAGGCACAAACAGGGTTTACTGCAGGACTTGCCAAAGACCCGACTTCTTGCGCAAGCCTGTGCCGCTGCATTCAGAGCATGTCCGTGAGCCGATGTTCCGTTTATCACAGCTTTCACTGATCCGCATTTCCCATCGACGGAAGCAACATAGTATGTTTCCCCCCTGAGGGGGGCAGCCTAAGCATTTTGGCTGGCTAACGAACGGTGACTGATGACTGAAGTACCTACTCTATGTCAACAAACATTAAGACAAATATTTTTCTCCCATTTAATTCTCACGCTTCCTCTGGCTCAGACATGTATGACAGCTGTAACTTTATAATAGTTGCAGCAGCATCCAGTGCCTATAATACCACATGCATTGCCCTAAACACCTATCTTCACTAAGTTCCCTTTTTTGACACGAGATAAAAAGGTAATGCTTGTATCCTTTCAATCAATCTTTTTAATGTGTTGTGATAACCTGGTACTGATGATTTAAAGGCAGGGGAGTTGGAGTCACTTAATAATCAACCAAACATTGGTTGATATTATTATGCACAAACTAATGAGGATATCGTCAGTCCATGACACCACTACCCTCTTCTAAATTGTATTTTGTGGGTGGAATGAATATGACATTTTAATGAAAATATGGAAAACTTCTCAAATTCTATAACTTTTTCATTCAATGCAAAATTTTATAGGAATGTTTATCTATCTGTTCTCCTGCTTTTTCTTGCATAATTTTACTTTTGTTTTTGTTTTTTGCTGGTGTTCAATAACCTACCAAAGAAGGATATTAAATGGAAAAGATTCTGGTTTCTCTATTAATTCCCCAAAACATTATTTGTATGATCAGTGTCTGGATTTAGTGTGTATGTGAGTGCAAACCAATGGGAGTGTGGTGGATAGAAAACATCACCTGCTCTTATTTGCATATGATTGTGATGATTAATTGCTCTTTCATAAAAACATGGGAAACTTTGAAATTCCAGAACTGTCTCATTTTATGTAAAATCTTAATGGAACTTTTATCAATTTGTTTGTTAGCAATTTTCTCAATTTCTTTAGTTTGTCTGTTACATGGTTAACTTATACATACAGTGGAATTGCACTTTTAACAGCATACTGTATGCGCCGAATATTTCGTGAGGTTTTCATTTTCGCGAATTTCGCGAGTCAGGTGCTATTCGCGAAATTAAAGACACGCGAAAGTATTGACTCTGATCCTGATGTGAATGTGACACGCGCGTACACTTCTCTGTTCAGTACAGGACTCCACGATCGCGAATTTAACCACTCGCGAAATCGTTGGGAATTCCCGATTCGCGAAAAACTCAAGACTCGTGAAATATATGGCGTATACAGTATTCAGTAATCCTTTGTGTGCTTGAGTATGGATTGGGACACACAACCCCATAGCATTTTACCAACTGTCCAATGACCCTTGTAGAGAAAAGGTTAAGCTGTAACACACATACATACTGTTACAAACTGTAACTGCTCTGCAGCTTTGTGCTACGTGTGGATAAATTGTCCTACAACTGTGCATCTTGCGATCACTGCTGGAAACACGCACCACAACTGCACCGCTAAGGAAATGAAAAATGTTGCTAATGTGATCTGGGGAAATCTTCCCAAAGAGGAAGTGGGTTATTTGGACGAACGTCAACTGACACAAATATTTCTTCCTCATCCGTACCCAATTCCCCAGTATTTGACTTGAAAAAATAATAATTAGCGATATGCACTGGACAGGCAGGACACAGCTCACACGCTGCCGGAGTTCAATTTGATAGCATCGAGAACGGATGAGAACAATCAATATCTACGATCGCTAGAGACATCGAGATGGTGCTGCAGTTTAATTCGTGGCCACGCGCCGATGCCTCGGAGATTCCTCATCTAACACCCCTCGCACAAATTACTCTTCCTGGTGCTCCAACGCCTTAATTCTTGGGGTAGAAAGCTGCTTCCTCCCTCAACAGGGATTTTATCCAAAAAATGCTCAGATCAAATGACTTTATACGAGATAGCAATCTAAATGAGTGAGAGCGAGTGAGAGATGTTATCTTCCTACAACAACATTAACAGTACAGAAATGTCATTCTTTAAAGGGGATTTTTTATCTTTGTGTGGGAGGGGGCCTTCCCTTTCATACACTACAAATATCCATATCTTATCTAAAGACAGCATGTGGCATCATGTGTTACAAAACTCTGAGCTTTGATGATTTCCTTTCTTTGCAACCCCCCCCCCCCCCAACCAAAAAAAAAAAGGGAAGAACAGTAGAAATGCTCTTTTTAATTGTTTGAGTGCATTAATCTTCAATCTTCTGGTCACTTCTGGGGAAAAAAAAACCAAATGTTTGTGATTCTAAGAAAACCAGCTGACAAATGTACAATTACAGAGACTCCAACCCCAAGCACCTTCTGATCTGGAGATTCTCCCGCCAGAAACTCCTAGCAAACGGGAGACTCCAACTTGATGTGCGCGAAGCACACACAAGACCACGAAGTTCCTCGAGGCCGGGGTCCAGGGTCCGCTCAAGGGCCCTGGAAGCTCTTGGGTTCTAGATGCTCTCTCGTGCTATCTAAGGCTTATTTTTCAATATACGATGGCACAAAGAAAGAATTCATTTCAAGCAGGAGACACAGAGCCAGGGTGTGAGAAATCAAATCTCAAGCGGGAGAACGGGAGATTTTGCAAAAATGGGCATTCAGCGGGAGAGTTGGAGTCTCTGCAATTATCATCAGGTGTAGAGGGAGATGAAATTGAAGAAAACTCAAACCTCAAACTTCACCCCTCTGTTTAATAATCTCTTGCTTACAATTATCATTTTTAGTGAAGGTGAGTATTTGGAATGCATTTTCTTTACTGTCCATCCCATCCCCCTACCCCATGGCTGCCAGCATTTCACCCATCAACATCAGTAAGACTCCACAGAGCAATCAGGGAGATACTTCAGTCTCACATGCATCTCAATAGGCTAAGAAAAAAGAAGAAGAAAAGAATGTCGAAATCAGGGAGATATCTTATACATGTATTATCGTCTTAGCCAGACATAAAGAGATATAGCATTGAAGTTTCCAGGAAGTCTTCTGAAGAATCATGGGGACTTGGCAGCTTGGCTAACACCATATTTTGCAAAACACAGAGCCAAAGTATCCTGCTTGATGACGCTGGCAACGCACCCTCTCGGTCGTGTCCGACATTGCTGGTAAAACCATCACCAGCTGTTTTTAACCCCCTCCACCATCAATGACAAACCCATCATCCACTGAACAGTGAACTCACATGACTCATGCCTCTCGATTGTTTGCGAACCACATTTCTGCAGCGAGCTGAGTCAAAACTTTGACCTTTGTACGCCATTGTCTCTATCTGAGGTCTTAGGTACTGATCTACATTTGCTCACTTTTGGTATAAACAAATTGTCACATCAGAAGCAAGGTCAATAAAATTGTTTTCCTGTGACTTTTTATATTCAGATCTTCATTTCAACTACCCCAGGTACGTTTTCAGGCTGTGATCTCACAAAAAATTCATTAAAGTTGCTTCTGTAATTTATCTCTCTCTCTCTCTCTGACTGAGACACTGCTTTTAACATTCTGCGCAACAAGTCGGGAAAGTTCAGCTAAGTTTTGGTTTGCCAGAATCTGCCCAGACAATCATCAATTTGAAGCTGCTGGCTCACTGGTTTGAATGCAGGTCTCCAAAATTCATGATTGTAACAAATTTCGGTATTCTTCTACGATCTGCTCATTATGCTCGAAGCACTTTTAGATGTGTCAAACTGGGATTTGGGGGGGGGGGGGGAGGGGGAGGAGGGATTCTACACCCCAAGTAGCCAAGCCGACAGGTAACCCTCAATTTTTGTGGTCACGCAAATGGAAAACAGTGATTACTGGCCTGACCATATAAGGGCCCGTTGTGTGGAAGTCCCAAATTGGAGGACAGGAAAGATAGCACCCTAGAGATAACAAAAAGGCAGTAGGATGCCCCGTAGAGGGGTAAACTCAAAGTACACAGAAACATGTAGAGGTAGAATAATGTCGCCTCTGACTTTAAAGGCAGAAACACTCTTTTGGAAGACCTTTGTCAAGATATCACAAAAATATACAAAAGAAATAACACAAAACAAACAGCAAGTCTTTGTCTATTGAACGGTATCACAAAGTATATGAGCATTTTCAATATCAAAACTTGCGCTTGGTTTGATGATTAAAATGTCCTTCCTGAACTTGGGAGTCTACCATCACATGTAAACCACCATGGAGAGTCGCAAGGAGAAAGAACGGCTTATGGCAGTTTATAACAAGGACCCTCGGGGAATATGTACCAAGCATGATAATTAACCAAATGTAAGCCTGGTAGATCGCATCAATCAATCTCACAATGTCTGGAAGACAGAGGACACTCTCAGCATCAATGGCGGAGAAAAGTGAAAGTTATACATCATACCAACAGATAGATGAATTTGAGTAATGCATTGTTACGTATATGCTTCAACTCATAACAACAAAAGATAACCCAACAGCTAGCTGTCTCTTTAAGGGCTTGTAAAGTCGGCGCAGAACCCCATAAATCACGGTCCAGGTAATTCTGTTGACACGGTAGAGGGAAATATGAAATCAGAGCTGGGTTGAACAACCCGTGCTGTTGGCGTTCGTCCACGTCTCCTACCAAACCAGGAGGCAGTCAATAGAATTCCGTCAGGAGCCATGTCTACCAGAATGCAGCAAAACTTCTACAAGCTCTACCTCTTTTTGGCTAAGCCCTCCAAACTTCTCCCAAATATCATCTTCCATTAATGATATCTGAAAATGAGGATGTGTGGGTAAATTTTAGATTACATGACTGATAGCTTTAAACTGGGCATTGCTAAACATCTCTTGCTGTCGATTAATGTTCATTCATGCTGACCCCAGGGCAAGCTCCTTGAAACACTTAATTGTCATTAATATTGTTTTTCCATAAAATCTTAAAAACCCACCTGCTCAGATATCGCAAATGCATTGAAAATACATGACTGTGTATACAAGGACAGTAGTCGACACAAAAGTACTCACTTAAAGGAACACAAAACTTGTTCTAAAACAGAGATGTTTTCCCTGTGACTCACATGTCTTGTCATGTTTGTGTGCTGTTATTACCTACACTGACCAGGTGTTCCATTCTGGGCAAATCTCTCTGTCAAGAAGGGCAGGTTTGTACCTGTGGCACAGTGCAATGAACCCCTCCTACTAGATGGTTAACACACAGTTAAAGTACATGTAATGATATCTCAACATTTCTTTTGTACTACTACTGATCAGCCGTGAAAAAAAAACAACAAAAGTTTACATTGCAAACTGCCATCAAAGGCAATAAGTACAAAATATTGTACAAATGTATCAAGTTAAAACAAAGACTTCTAAAGATTTTTGAAGCATTGATGTCATCAGGTTTGCTCCAACTTCATCTCATTATCCAATCTTGTTATTGAAACCAAACAAAGTCTTCCCACCTGAGGGGAATGTCTGCCACAGAACATAATTATGACTTCTTCTCAGAAATGACAAACAATGAATAACTCGAAGGTGTTGTAATGAATCAATCTGAACAAACATTATCGACTCATAATTTGGCTATGACAAAAAGATAGAAGGAAAGTCCCTTTAACAAATGCAATCACAGACAGCCTGACATAGCGACACGTCTACCAGGCAAAGCACCCCGGAGCCGAATCTAGGGTCCACTGGCCATGCCTCGCTGGTAGACAATTGCAAACAATGGCGCACGGCTGGCCTCGCCATGACACAGACATGACCAAGGCGGACTGAAAACCCTGACGGCACGTTCGCCCACAAGTTCACGTCCCCGACGGCAAGTTCACGCACGAGTTCATGTCGGTGCAAACTCAATTCTCGGCTCGTTGGAGTGCCATGAACTTCTCTTCTCACCAAGTGTATCATCAAATATTTGTAAACATGGTGTACAGCGAGCTGTGCTGGGGAGGTTAAAATGTTATCTATCATTATATTGATCACATACTTTTGTAATAATCACATGATTGCATAATCTTCCAGATTGCAAAATGGATCAAAGATGTAACTTCACGATGATTACATACTTTCCAAATGCCTGAGCTGTATTTCTTTCTTGGGGTGACAAGACCTTGTATTGAATTGGTATGCATTATCAAACATTCTAGCTCAATACTGAATATCAAAAAAGATGATTTGAGCTTGAAGATCCAAAACAATGTTTCTGCAACATTTGGTGTCAGCTTTGATGTCATTTTGTGAAAATGTTGCAAAAATTGTAAAGATATTTCACCTGTCCTGAAAATTCATGATTTTGAGATACAAGGTCTTGCCATCCCAGGGATGATATTGTGCTCTGAGAAAAATCTCCATTTCTGTATGCAGTCATTTATTGCAGAGAACTTTTTTTTTTGTATAGCTTCACAAGCAGCATAAATACAAGGTACCACATAGGTAGAAAGACAGAGGCAAATATCTTGAACTCACGAAAGAGAAAGCAATGATATACTGCCATGTGCCATACTAAAAACAAACAAACAAACAAACAAACAAACTCTTCAAAAGTAGACATTAACATCTCTACCAAAACTGCCATAGTCTTGATGTTGAATAAGATAATAAAATCAAGTAACATCTTACGGACAGGAATAGAGCTTTTGTAGGTTGCATTTTGTTAAGAAAACTGCGTTATCTTGAACACAGAAAGTTTAATGTCCAATTTGGTCAAACTGGACAACATAGTATGTAATGGATCACATTTACTCTTCAAAAAGGATGAAGTGGTTCTCCACAGGGTTTTAAAAGTTTGTTGTCATCTCATGATTACAGAGAGCCAAACACAATTGAGATTTTTGAGGAGTGATTCACAATGAACAAACACTGCTCCTGTTCGTAAGTGTTGTGAGAGCAGCCCTTAATGCCACATCCCTCAAGGCAGGTTTTTTTTTTTTAACGTGTGAGACATTCTGTCACATCCCATCACCGATATCTCCTCCCATCTTGCAGCCCTCCCGTCATCTTCACCGCCCACCGGTCCCCATCAACTCAGCCCCATGTGAGCCATCCTCGTGTCTGCCGTCGTGATTGACAGCTTCTTATCTCCATCTCGCTCCCAGCTTCAACTCTTCCCATTGTTGTCAAGACTACCCCTGCTCCCTTCCTCTACTCGAAAATAATAATAATAATAACAATAATAATAATGATAATAATAATAATAAAGAAAGTGGGGGGTCAGAGGTCAAGGTGATGAGAGGATCTAAATAGTGATTACAGCCTCCTGTAATACACTGCACCAGAGTCCTGATGGAGCCCCCAAGGAGAACATCTAAGTGTGCAAGTGAGATAGGGTGAGCATATCAACAGGTGAGTGATGGGACACACGAATGTCATTGCCAGGCACCCTTGAACAGGCTGGTTACCAATATTCCACCCCTCTCTCCACCCCCCATTCCAGTCTGGCTGGTTTATTAACCAAGCATCTCTTGGGGATTTCTTTTGTTCGCAAATTCCCAACATGCCTCAGCAAAATATGAACATTGGTCACATGACCAAGAGTTAAAAGAGAGCCCAATAAAACAAATACCAATATTTTCTTTCTTCTTATTATTTTATTGGATTTAATTCACTTGAGTGCCACGGTGAGGCACAAGTTTGGCAAGCCTTGGACTTTGAGAGTGAAAGTCTGTAAAGTTTGCTTGGCATTACAGCCCAGCTAGGGGAGACCTCTCATGACATCGCAGAACATGAGACCAGACCGATGTCTGATGGAGCGTTGTCACAAATCCCAACACCAGGAGTCATCATCACACCTATTCCCGACTGAGAAAACTCTACGGAGGCTCAAATTTTAGAGTTTTTGAGGGCCTCAATGTACTTGCAAAATTCAATTGAATGCAGTGCTGCTACGACTGACATAAGCCAGTTGTTGCTCTCTTCCAGTGCAATGAGGGCAAAACATTTCCTGAGGGCTTGGTCTTTATCGCTTTTCCCATTCTGGAAATATTCCAAATCAAATACTTTTTTTTCTTCTTTGTGTGTGTGTGTGTGAGTGTGTGTATGTCTTGTCTGTGTGTTATATTACACAAAAGCTCTAAAATCAGCAGAAGGGGAAAAGATGATGTTGAACGACGAGACAAATGTGGTCTCTGAAAAGCGAGAGCTATCAATGAAGTGCAGATTTGAGAATTTCCCAAATTAGGGGGTGCGATACGAGAAGGAGCAGCCTGAGCTGGAGGGGCCCGGTCCGTTGCTTTCAGACAGGGGATACATCAACACCAAACTGGTAATGGGTTTGGCAATTCTCGATAAATTCTCCGGGAGGAAGACGAACAGAGACAGAGAGGGGCGAGAAAGCGTAATGGAACGTCTAAAATTTCTCCTGACATTCAAAATAAGAGAATGTGCACTATCAACCAAGATGGCACACTTTGATATGAAGTTGGCACTTTTCCCGTATGAAATTTCGTCAGAACGCAACATAGGAGGCCGGCCAAATATGCAATAATTTGAGGAAAGTACAAAGGACAGACAATCGTGTTTATCTGAAATGTGCTCTCCTGTGGCCAGGTCAACCACTTTTATGTGTAACCACCCCCCCCCCCCCCCCCCCCCCCTCGAGCACTATTGGCAATTAAATGAAATATAAAACCTTGACAGATATACAGCAAATTCCATTGTTCATCATTAATCAAATCAAATTAGATACTGATCCATCAAGAATGATAAAAACCTCTGAAAATACTGGCACACATATTTTGACTTGGGGGGGGGGGACTTGAAATGCAAAAGAAAAAAAAAAGTGTGAGGCTGAAATTATTTTCTCTTTTTATGTAACAATGGGGTTGATATGTATGACAGCATGTACGAATAAAACTAGACACACTGTCAAGGCCCTAAAAAGCCATTTGTGCAGCAAAGCTGATAAAGTTACAGAGCGTTTGTAGTTCTCTTCACCTGAACAAAGCTCTGATTCATAACGCACATCCAATACTCAGAATTCATAAGCATTATTGTTACCATGCAACAACTTGGAAGCAGCGAATTGGCAGTGTCTCCTTCAGTCATTGCTATGGTAGCTGCAAATTTCTGTACCACAGAGTAATTGTAGGTTTCCTTGTGGAATAGAGGACATGGGGGAGGGGGGGGGGTCTCACAGAAGTTAATGTAAAATCTGTGGAAAACCAACAGGCTACTTGACCTAAATATTGTCAACTCATCGGCTCTGATGTTATAATCTTCAAGAAGACTTTGGGAAGATGGTGAGAGAAGGGTGGAAGGGGGCGGGAAGGGGGCATGTTACATGGGCTAATAGATGAGGGCTACTTCCTTCGAAATAAACATTATTTGCTGAGTCCAGGCCACAAAAGTCACGAAGAATGGGCGCTGACAGGAATGACCCCACTTGCGGCAATTCGTGGATCTGCTCTACCTCGCCACACATGAAGACAAATTGCTCTGGCGATACGAAATTAATCTCGGATTAGGAAGAGAGATCTTGACCGGTCCAGCAAGAGGAGCCCGTGTCAATCAAATCTGGATCGGAGAAGAGCGCTGGATGGTGAGATAACAGCCCCCTGGAAGGAGAGGAGGGATGACTCACAGATTTACGTCATCTTCAAACAGGTGGACATATTTTGCACACCTGCAACATTCTTTCACCCCCAGCCTTCTTCTCCTCCCCCCTCCCTCGCTTTCTCTCTCTCTCTCTTTCTCTCTCTCTTTCTTTCTCTCCAGGGCTGCCAACCTTTGCAAGTCTAATATCATACTTATATACAGTAGGAAAACAATGTATTTTAAAAGCAAAAAAACAAAACAAAACAAAATCATACTTTGGTTGAAAATGTGTAGGTACTATATATGCCATATAAAATTTCAGGTTTTTTAGTGATAAAAAAAAACATATGGGGGTAACATACTAACTATTGTAAAACACACAAGTTGAAAGCTCTGTCTTTTTCTCCCTAACTATCTTCTCTCTCTAAATACATGTATACGATTCTCCTTTTTTTTTTTTTTTTTTTTTTTTTTTAGATAGCAATATCAGTATCCTAATGCAGAGTAAAGCAGCTAATTTGGGGAAGTGGTTTCTTAATTGTACTGGGCCTTCATTTACAGAACTTTGGTGTCTCCAGCAAATGGTGGTACACAAAACTTGGATAGACAATGAATGATTACTCATGAAGATGTCACATCACGTTTTGAATTTATCATTTAAATGCTAAGCTATTCAACAGCTTCAACAGCTTAAAGAGTCATTCCATAATCTGTTTAAATTGACTTTCACGATAAAGTCGTGCAAACTGAGATAAACAACTCGGCAGACATCACCACATCCCCCAATTCGTATTTTATATCACAGTTTCTTGGAAATGAGAGACTTGACAAATTCCAATCCATTCTCCTGGTAGGTCTGATCTTGACGAAACCTCTACCACATTCCCTGATTTGTCTCGCTTGAAAGTCAACTTAAAGGGATCGTACAGTTGTGGTTGAGACCTAATTTCAGGTTTCTAACATTTTTAGGTGAGATAATGAGAAATCTCATATGAAATATGAAAGAGCATGCAATTTTATGAGGAATTCAACGTTTATTTGATAAAAATTGGTTTTGAAATGGCTGAGATATCCAAAAAAGAACGATTCTAATAAAGTGTGGGACCCACACTTTGCTACGATCGCTTTGTTTTACTTTGTTTTTGGATGTTTCAGTTATTCCAAACCCGATTTTCATCAAATAAACTTTGAATTCCTCTTAAAATGGTATGCTCTGTGCTATATCATAAGTGTTTTCTTGGTATCTTGCAAAAATTCGAAAGCCTATTTCTCATGTCAACCAAAACTGTACTATCCCTTTAAACATGTAGAGGACCGGCTCTTCAAATGATCGTGACTTTAAAGATAACTTGAGAAAACACAACAGAAAAAGTGTAACTTCAGTATCATGCTCCCTGCTATTAAAACCATGGTGCATATGTAAGACCAGGAGAGGTGACATGTTGTATGTGGTACACACAAACAATGCACATACATACAAGTATATGCACTATGCATAGAGAAGTCAGATCTATCAGCTCTGGATGTTAGCAACAGTTGCCATTAGCAACCTCCTCCCTTCTGCAGACAATGGACTTTTTTCCAGCCACAACATGAGAGGATGTGGCAACCGATAATGTCATCCGGACGCAGCGGAAAAATGACGTAGCACTCGGCTGTTTTAAGAGAACAGATCTAGAGGCGTCAAAGGTCCATACATGACCACATTTCACCATCTAACCCACCTCCACTCGCCCCTCCTACATATTTGTTTTGCTTGTTTGCTCCATTTTCTCCCCCCTCATCTAGATTAATTGCCCGCCCGCATCCTCCTGCGTACCCCATTCACTCTTCCGGGGACTATTTCTGAGCCGTTCTTACGTGTTCCTGCCCTATATCTCTTTCCCCTCCTGCATCATAACCCCTCTAGCTCTTCTCTGCTTCGATAAACGGTCAACACAGCAAAGAGTTTGCTTCTCTCTACCTGAATTGTTCCATCTATTGTTTTCATCCTCAAGGCAAAATGATAGCTATCACCCCATCCCCCACCCCCAAACTATTGCCCTTAAAAGCCTTGATCAACGATCTGGCTGTTGAGATAAAAGTGGTATCTGAAACAGAATCCCCTAGGTTACGTCACGCGGTGAGTGAGGTCGGTCCTTGCGGTTTCTTCTTTCATTCATCCTCATCACATCCTTCGGTTGTAACTCACCAAAAAGATGAAAGGATAATATATCTACCTGGTTGCAGCATGTTTCAACCATGACTTTCTTCATCCCTTAATACATTACCCATACACACACACACACTCACTTACATTCAATTTTGACCCTTTTCTCTTTCTCGAGCTGTCCAAATATTGCAATACATACCTTTCCCAGTAATCATGTCCTTTGCCCATTTGTAGTTCACATATCTCTTCACTTACCCATGTTTTCTCTGATGCTTCCTCTTTCTCCATCTTTATTTCATCCTTACATCATTGATGAATAATGTCATATTCTGTATCTCAGCATTTTTACCCCTTCTCAATCTTTCCATCTCATCCTTTGCTATGACACTCATCTCACATACCACTCTTCAACCTTACTTCTTCGCACTCTCTCTCTCCCTCATCCTCTTCCCCCTCTATTTTTCCTCTATTATCATCCTCTATCTATCCCCCCCCCCCTTGTCCATTCATAACATTTCTGTTCTTCTCTCACCAAGAGAAAACAAGAATCTGTGTCAGTGAAGTGATACCACTACCAGCCTGGGGGCACAAGGCTATCCCAGTCCATCTGTGATGTCAGGAGAGACGTCGGGGATGCGTGTTATCACGACACCTGACGGGTCTATCGCAACATGTCGACGGTGCCGCCCGAAGTGAATCCCCCGTGACGAAGGTAACTCTCCCGCGTCCTTCCACGGAAGGTCGTTCCGATATTTTTCTCTGGCGTTCCGCTTTCATCAAATTGTTTTTTTTTTTTCTGCTTTCATGTAGGGATGTATTTGTAACAGTGTTACAGTGTTGCTTATAAGGCTGTCAGTCTCAGAATATTTTCTACTTCTATTGAAGGGAATGAGTTACTATGCCATATCCATAGCATGATGCATGGCACGGGCTTCCAAGCCAGCTGCCTTTGACATCATTTCTTCTTTTTTAAATCTAATTAGCTGTAATAGGTTAATGACATAATGATCAACAATATACTGATGGTGTTCTTTCTTTGCCTAATAATTTTGTTGCTGAAATTGAAATGAAGCAGCATCCATTCCATAATGATGATGGTTGCTACAAATCACATTTAGGATAGGTGAAAAAACAAAACTTCCCTGAAATTCTTTTGCAACAGAACAATAGATCTCTGTTTTCATCACTTTTACTTGTCAACCAGCTCAGGAAATGGATGCTCGCATCTCATAAGTTTTTCCTGGATAGTTCTTTGTGAGCACTGCTCAAAAGTAGCTTGCGTCATTTTGGTTGGCTTAAAAAAGTGTCTTACTTAACATTTCTCGGGATAAAACACTGACGAAGAAGAAGTAAAAGGGGCGAACAGTGGGCAATGATGATAAACAGCACAAACACAAGGTAGTGACGCTTGAGGATTAGAATTAATGCATCTCTGTGGAGAAATTTGATACTGCTGACCTTAGAGCCAAAATGATGGATCAATTTTAGGGCAAAGGTCTAGTGGCGCACTAATTTATCGAGGAAGCATCACTTGGCGAGTCGCAGGAAGACCGTGCTGCCCCGGGCTACTGATCGTTGGCTAACCGTGAAGCTATGGGCTCGGAGAGAAATGAGGCCCAACTTTATATCATGAGTCGCAGCTAAAGGGGATAGGAGGCAAAAGGGAGGACCGGGGAATATGTCCCAGAGTGCCTATTGGCCGGGGCAACCGTACCTTCAGGAGTACGTACATTGTAAACAACCCTCTCGATTACGCCAGTGTCTGGAAATAAAGCGCAAACTTCGGAGCGGTCTGCGGTATGCCATACACCTCACGAAGCAGAGCTAATCCTCCCATTTCTTTACGTCACACTCTTTTCTATTCCTCAATTCCCACTTTCATCTTCTGGCTTGTCAACTTGTAATCATCTGCCAATGAGGAATGGACTCGGTGTAATGAGTACCATGAGGTACAATTATCCTGACTTGTGTCAACTCACAAAATAATGACACACATCACATCCTCTGACTTCTCTTTTTCTCCAGCCATCGGTGTCTGCCTCTGCTTCTTTTCTCTTGTTATTTGCATCAAACAAATATCTGCTTTCTTTTTCTTGCTCCTTACAACAAGCAGATATACATGTATGAGACTTAAACTGCTGCCTTTACATTGTCAGCGAACACACTGTTAAAGTCATTTAAAGTTTGGCCCAACTGCATTTATGCCAATTAAAATGAAAATCAAGAAAATAATGTTTTTCTTTGTTTTCATAAAGCACAGAATCATACTTTATAATAGATATATAGATTTGAACTTATATGATCCTCACATAGTGGTTCATCTTGAATATAAATGTTGCAACATGTTTTCTTACTTCATCAACTACAAAGAAAACATCATTATTACATCAGCATGCCGTGTGAAGCAGTCAATATTTTCTCAATAAAGCCTATATTAGCACTCAAATGATATCTTCCTGTAAATTTAACAAGGAGAACTACATAGATAATACACTGCATGCATTCCAACATGCCATGCTGCATTCCCGCACACCCAAGCTCACCTTGACGCGGTGGTTGAGCAGCGACTCCTTCCCTCCCGATCCCCCGTAGTCCTCCATCATGAGCGTGGCCAGGTTGGCGATGGGGACCCGCCCCATGTTCAGGCGCCTGGCCGAGCCCAGGTTGGAACCCTGGCCGCTGCCCCCACGGCTGTGGGCCGGGGTCTGCCGCACTGAGCCGCTCTCTGACCCGCCCTGCTGCGAGCCCTGCTGCTGCTGCTGCTGTTGCTGATTCTGGCGACTGGGGTCCGTAGATCCACTACCTATAAGGAGTAGGAGGACATCACCACCTTAGTTTCACCCAGATAAGGGTCTATTGGATGGAAGGAACCACATGTGACTTAATGTTCATCTTAGCTTTCAAACACGTAGTTTGAACCATCCCCCTATGGTGTCCCTAGCCATGAACTAAATTCTAGCTACTTTTCTCAAGGTCACAGAACATTTATCTTTCTTTGCCTATACTGTAAAAGCGGAAATTTTCACGGTGTTGAAATTTTCACGCATTTCGCGCAACCAGAACCTAGCGCTATTAAAAATAAAAGCTCACAAATATTTTTGCCTGCCGTATGTTCCAGAAGTTGATTGTCTTGATTCCACGGAATTAAAAACACACGAAACTCTTGTTGCCCGGCCAAGCAATGAAAAATTAGTCGTGCGAATATATCCACTTTTACAGTAAGGGTCTTTAAAACACAAAAATACCAGTACAAAATTTGTACTACTCTAATATGGAGAGAAGAATTGAGTGAATGGTCTTGAAGAATATGAGAATGACAGAGTGAAGAAAAAGTCCCTGTAAAAGCATGGAAGGCAAACTTAAGTGTCTATGGATTTAGAAGTCTGAGAATGTAGAGATTCACAAAAGACAACAAAAATTCGAGGGTTTCAGAGCTTTGTTTTCGTTTTTAAACTTGAGGCTGAAGCACAAAGATTTTGAAGGGAGAACAATAACAAAAATGATCTGACAATGGAAAGAATAAAACAAAGAATTTGTAGGTTTACAAAAGAGCCACAAATAAAAATGGTTAACAAACACAAAAGCTGTGAGAACTGCTAATTGAAAGAAAGAGGGGGGGGGGCTTCAGAAACTAGGTTTCAGGATGCAAAATGGCAAATGGGTTAAGGCAGCACCAGGGGGTTTCCCTGTGGGCAAATCATCTTACCCCCTCCAGTGCCAGCCTGGGTTGCGTCGCCCTCTTCCTTGTCCCCGCTTCCAGGAGCCGTTCCCCCGCTGCTACAGCCTGCCACACAGCGTTGCACCAACCTGTCAACAGAGAAACAGACACACACACGTAGAGGAGATTCTAGTGGATTAAAACCCTTTAGGTCACATGCCCTCTCAGCATATGCAGTCTAATAATATCATTCCTCCTTGGAAGCACAAACATGTACAGTGTATTAACTCAAAGTAACTAACAAGAATGACATCATACATTTACCAAGAAAGACAGATTAATCACAAATTCATAGCTATTTTTTTAATTTCAATGTCATTTCACATCATTTTGAGAGTTACTGTTTAGATATCTCTTGTAGGAACACATTATGTCAGAGCAAAACAGAAAGACAAACAGGATACAATATTACCTCAAAACTTTCTGACTTTTTAGAAAAGACAATTAAATACTCTCTTGGCAAATGATCCTCAATTTGAGATATGAACTTACGACAATAACTGAAGTACAGCACACACATCATGAACTGTAGCCTCCTTACATATGAGGATACTTTAATTCAATGGAGTGATATACACAGTACTGTAAAATCTTGAACTCTCCTTTATATCAAACAGATGCAATCATATCACTTTGAGAAGGGAGTTTTTTTAAAGGATTCTTTTTTTTTTTTTTGGTCTTGATTTCCCATGATGCAGTTTGGTTTAAATGCTATTAATCATCTGATGTCACTTGTTCATTATCATATACAGGTAGGTTGCTGGTCTTGTGTGGATTTTACTCGAATCAGAAGGAAACATCATATCAAGAACAAATCATACAGCATTGAAGCACCAAATAGCCAACCTGAACTATGTCTATATAAAGTTAGGTATACCAGCAATATCAGCATAAATTATCAATGTTCAGCTTACAGCTATTTGTGGCTACATAGCTCAGACATTCCTGTCCAGCTGCAGTCAAAACAGGAACATTGAGACCCTCATATATGTCTATGCCTTGTTTGAGGGATGTCACTCACTCGGGGCAACCTAATCGGGCCTAAAAATACTGAACTCAGCTGCTACTTCAGCACTTTAAGATCTCTGTATTGTCAGCAGATACACAGTGAGAGGATTTCTGCGTCTTATAGGCAGGGCATAAAGAGCGTGCCCCAAAGCCAATATCCTTCCAAAGCGGCTCAGTTCCTTGAAATATGGCAAAGTCATCATCCTCCGAAAGTGTCACATTTTCTGAACAAAACAACACGATTAAGAAACAAAAAAGAAAATACTTTTATCACTTTCTAAGCCTTGAACTCTGTCAATTCTAGCTAGACTCTCCGTGGGGCCATACACTCTTCACTCTATTTGCTGCTCCTTGCTCCAAATATGGCAAATGTCTCTTCCTCCCGATAAGGCGACACCGACTTTCAAAGATGTGCTTCGTTTCTATTTTGAATCATCTTGCAGGTGAGGTGGAAGTATTAAATTTTGAATAAACAAATCACAGACACAGTGACTGGCAGGGGTGGTCTCACGGTCAATCGCCAAATTGATACCGCTGTTTTTTCCTCTCTTTCTCTCCAGTCACTGAATATCCAATCAGAAGACGGTCATTCTAAGAAGTTAAAGGTTGCACACGATTGTTCCTTACACGCTCTTTCGTTTCTACACAACTTTTCTATAGAAGCCTCTTGTAAAATGCATACAATCAGTACCAATATTTTTTTTTTACGCTAAGCTCTTTATTGTCAATTTTAAAAGAAAAGAACTTTTTTCTGTCATCCAGATCCCAGTTTGAGGGCAACATTTGGTCACATGAGTAGAACAATTGAATTTCACATACCTGTAAACATCACTTGTTTTTTTTATATGCTAACTTAAAGTGTTATCATTTCAAGTACCACAGCATACATTTGTGCCATAAATGATCTTTAAATGACAGGAAGTGCTTATCAAACAATTTACAAATATAACATTTACATGCTGTTATAGATTTATGTGGATAAAAGAAAATCCAGATCAGCATTCCTGAAAAATCAAGAAGTTTGGCAAATGCAGTCTTGGTAACAATAAGCACCTAAATGCAATACAGAACATAAAGAGAGAGGCCGTTTTCTGGGGAAAAGCAGTCTATGAGAAGGCTGGTCAAAACAACCTCCTGTCTTTAATATTTGGGAGTACAGAACAACAGGGACCCATTCAGTGTTTGTCCTGCCAGGGGAAGTGTGGTGCCCTCACACTCATGGGACATGTCTGTTATTGACCACTGACCACCCATCTGCATCTAATCAGGATTCTAGAAGGAAAGTGCTCATAAAATTGTTCATTCATATATAAAAAGAAATATATATCGTCGCTGGGGTGACAAGACCTAGTATCTGCAATTTTGGTGAAAAGGACTTTTTTGCATTTATGGTCAAATAATGGGTTAAGTGATGTCCTGTCCAAATTCTAGTTGTCTTACCCCAAAAATGAAGGAGCCATGGCACGTCAAAGGAACGGATGTCCCATTCGGTATAGTGCTTTGGCCGCCATGTTTTTTGGCTCTCCTGAACATTTGACATTTTGTAGATACGAGGTCTTGTCGCCCCAGCGACGATATATATATATATACATATATATTTTTATTGATTTTTCTTGTGGGTTGGCCTACCATACACAAGGAACTTTTTGAAATTTTAACTTTTGGTCAAGCTGATATCTATTCAAAATAAGGTTGTGTCATAAAGAAAAAAATGATATCCCTGTTAAGGAAAGCTTTAAGATTTTTGATTTACTACAGGTCGATTACACAAAGATCAAGTATTCTTGCGGTCGGCTACACGTCACTTCCGGTTGACTGGAGTGAAAACAAACAGCTTGCAAGCGCTAAGCCTGCATATATGAATGCGCATACTGCATGCTGTGCATGTGCGACGCGTACACTTTATGTGCAACTCTGCGCAGACATGGGGACTGTTTTTCATTATTCATTTTGTCATTTGTGCCATCATTCATGGGATACATGCATCATGTCTTGTCAGCAATATTCTAAAAATCTGGATCCTGTCGATCGATCGGTCCCGGTATTTTGCCAACTTGAAGGCAGCCGGACTGGACCTGTGCCCGTATGAAATCGCGGCAGGACTCTGGATCAACGACCCGACAGAATGGCCAGATGTGCAGTAGAACCTCTTTGAGTAGGCCCTACCCCGATATCTACGCTTACTTAGTACCTCATAGAAACTTCAGGTAGGTCTAACGTTAGTACTGTAGTACTTAGGGTAGGGCCTAATTTAGAGTAGGCCTAGGGCCTAATCCTGCCGCCCGCACAGCTACAGTACCAGCTTGCGCTAGCGCTATGCTCGCGGGGCGCCCCGGCAGAAAACACGTACAGCGTTCACTCCAGGCTCACGCGAGTGGTTTGTTCTCACTCCAACGCTATCCATGACCCCGTGACACGCAAAATACCCGGATGTCCGACCATGAGAATATGTAAAGACGAAGTATTAATGATAATGCATTCACAATCATGATATAATGCCCATCATTAGACACAATATCTTAAAAAAAATATATAGGCAATCAACATTAATTCAGCACTACAGAAAGGCTTGTTTGACATTCTGATAGTTTGATTTTTGAATAACCATTAACTTGGCTCATTTACCACAACCTCAATGAACAGTGCTGCAAAGGCTATATGCATGTGACTGTGTGTTAAAGTGACATGTCACAAATTGTGCTCACTACTGACTAAACATATGATGAGCCTTATTTCTTTCATAAAACAGGATGTTGATCCTTGTGGCACTGTAGAATAATTCAGAAGAGTTTCTGCTGCTGTTTTGGGTGCAGGAATAGGAAAATATTCCTTTCACCCCGAGATCACCACATTTCCCAAATACCACATACAACCCTTCCGAGCTCTTTGTCTATCAATTATGAGTAAGTCAGTTTTGGATCATATACAGGAGCAGTCGCACCCAATGATTAATATCTCTTCTGTATTTCTTCTTATAGAAACCGAAGGTAAACTCAGCACTTTGCTTGCAAATATGCATCAATCTTTATGACGCTAAAGTTTCAAGTACAGCTTGTATAAGGAGACGGCAGCATGATTTACCGTATCAACAGCAGGCAGGAAAGATGACAAGAACCTAGCTTCATGAGACTAGAAAATTGGACCGAGGTTTCAGTCAAGAGCTTGGCCTTTCACCTACTCTACACATGATGCACTTCACAATGGTTTTGGTTTTATCCGCCAATTTCGTAAACCAAATTGTCTCTCAGGTCCACATTATCTCTAAGGTGGGTAAACGCTTAAATATTCCTCTCTAATAAAAAGTGACAAGATTTAAATGCTCATTCTGTCACTGCGGTCCTTGACTTCTAACTTCAACCACTCACAAAATCGCCTAGCAAGTACCAATTAAAAAATGAAATATATGGCGCATACAGCATCCTCTAGAACAAAAGATTTGCATTATCACACAAAGTGAGATAAAAAAGGACTTTATAAGTTTCTTCATATTCTTGAAGCACGTCATATATGTCTAAGAAGTCCCTGTCATGAATTCCTTTAGTTCCTTATATGCACTCAAATTGAAATCAAATGTATCTTGACATATCAGTTTTACTACTTTTCTACCTGATCAAGTTACCAAAGGGCAAATATTTATCTTTCTGTGTCCCTTGGTCATGTGCCGTTATAGGAAAGGTGGGGAGGTTTTTTACCTCTAATCATTCAAAAGGAAAACAAGAAATCTAAGAACACTGCCGTCTCACATTCCATAATTTCGGACTTGTTTTTGTCCCTCACACCATATTTCCATCTGGAAGTCGTTTCTGTCAGACTGTGTCACCACTGTGCGCTCCAAACTCGAGATCCTGCCCCAAAGTTTCTTAAAGTCTGCAAAACATCTTTTGGGGGGGAGCGGGCCGGGCTAACTTGAAACTCGAAACACCCTTTCGGGGAAAACCGCCGCGTGCACACAATCAAAAGTGAGTCCCGGCAGGAACGGACAGACCGAAAGCTAATCACGGCCGTAATTTGTGATTCATCTTCTCAACCCTCCGCGATTCCTGTCGAGGAGCTACCATATCAGGGCCTCGAGCCGGGGTGAGTTTCAGGCAACAACCTTGCCGACAAAATCAAGTCCACGTGCAAGGCGGGGAGAGCTGCAGGGTTTTAGGAGTTTTCTGTTTTGTTGGGGGGAAAAAGAGTTTCTCTCTAAAAATAGGGCGATGAAAACTTGAGTTACACTGTAAAAGTTGCTTTCATTTACTTTCCTTTTCCATTCCATCTACAGACACCGATACTCGTGGTATTTAATTACAGACCACTTCTTTCATTAGGCCATAACTAGTTCCACTTGTGCATTTGATTTGTGTAATAACAAATTCCGGCGGTATTTTGACTTTCTTATGGATTCCATTACCCCAATTTATTTCTTTTTTTCTATTAATGATGCTTTTTCTCAACATTTTCGATGGGAATATTAAAAGTCAAGAAAACACACTCATGCACACATGCAACAACAAGAAAAAAGTAACCACAAATAAAAACCATATGATAGCATTCATCTGGGCAATATACAATTACATGTAGCTAGCCAAGAGCTAGCCATCAACCAATCAGCTGCACGCATTTTTACTCGTTGCCACGACAACTGCCATCTCTGTCCCACATAGAACGGGTCTCAAGTGAAAAACGCCGCGCTGGCTGTCACTCTAAGGATGACATGTATAAAGCTGAACAACATCTTTGTTCAATACAAGGGCAAGACATTATCGCCACAGGGGGGACAGCATCTCATCATCCTATCAGCCCGGTTTCACTTCATCTGGATTTAACCCACTCGATCCCACTGGGTGAGCAGTGATGTCATCTCAGTGCAGATCTACCACATCAACTCATCTGAGGCACTTTGTGGGGTAATAAGAACCATGTCGGCATGTCAGGATCATGTTTCAATAGTAACCCCTCGAAAACAGTTTATCACAAAATCTCATGCACCTGTTGTGATGTTGAACACAAGTCACATGTTGTATGAAAAAAGACATTGCATATGACCTGAATATGATGAGCACATGGCCTTGTTTTTGACGACACGACAAGTTGCTTGCATCAGTCAAATCAGAGCAGAAGATGAGCAAAAGTTTGAGACACATCAGTCCCATTCTAAGAATGTTACTAACACTACTTTTAGTGGTCAGTCATGTCATTGGATGTGGCTTCCAATCAATAATTAATAAACATCTTGTTCTTGTGATCACAATAATGTTTAAGTAGTGAAATTCACCCAGGTTTGCTACACTTAAACACTGAGTTATGACTTTCTTCCATTTCTAGAATTAGTGTGATGGAAATCAATTTCCTTTAGCTTCAAGAATGAGTCATAACGAAGCACTTTTGATACATCTTGACTACAGCCACAAAGAATATGAATGCATCAAGGTAGTATCATAAACTGCTGACATTTCACTATGCAAAACAGCGAAGAGTATTACGCAAGTGACCTCTGTCATGTTGACTTGAGTATAGGAGGGTAAGGTGTGGACGGTACGTCAGTCACAGATGGCTTTATGATTTCATTTGGTCAAAACTTTCTCGACACTTGCCCTAAATTTTCTTTCAACGTTCTGTTGTCCTTTCACATTACTCAATGTCATCCTCTTCTTTGGGTGTATCCTAGTGTGATTTGAACACAACAAACATATTTAGCATACACTGAAATGATTAAGACACAAGAGAATATGGTAGCATTCTATCGACAAGACATAAAAGCAGTAATATGCAAAAAGGACAGGGGGGGGGGACCTAGGAGCAAGTATGAAGATGAGTTTGATCCTCCTTCTCATCATGAGTTCTTGATTTGGTAGTTACTAGAAAACTTTATACTGTGACTGAAATAAAGACTCTACTGGATGTGAAATGATTTAAACCAAGTAATAATGACATACATGCCATTATTCATTAGCCCACTTTTATCATAATTTTTTGAAGGAAACACACAAAATGAACCTGAGCCCCTAGCTTACGTTAATCATCGCATAAAAGTCACAGGCTTGGCTGTAATTGAAAGGCATCCTCTCAAAAAAATGGGATTAATTTCTTTGGTTTCCACACTTTTCACCCCCTTTCCACATGACTTCACTTTTCTTCTCAAATCCACTGCTAATTAACACCACAAAGTCAGCCCACCATTGTCGTGGTAACCAAAGATCCAAATGAAGAGTCAAAGATGGCTTACTCACATCGCACTCATCCAATGCTATTGAGTGCTCGGGAGCAGAGCTAAGCCACACTAAATCCCGCAACTACATTCGGGCCTTAGAGCACCAAGCAATCCCCTTAAATCCCAACTCTGTCTGAGATGGGGTCGCTGTGATCGGGCCTCCGTCGCCACACAGCCCATTCACCTGTCTGCAGCTGCAACTGGATTTCATTTACAGATGCGTACTTAATTGCGCCGGAGAAGACGTACCCCACCACAGCCCGTCTTCCAATCTCTTCGCCCAGCGAGAGACACATGCGGGAGTTTTTTTGAGCAATCTGCACCATCCTGTCAGCCCACCTTGACTTATTGTCTCTCAATCTTTATGCTACTCCCATCATCTATCAAGCCGGAGAGCCCTATTCATATCTGGGTTAATCCAGGTTGGTGACTCAATTTTATGCGGGGAGGGAAGCCCCATTCCCCGTCGTCTTTCTATCGGCCTGACACATTCACGACTCTGTTCCTCAAGGTGATGCTGGTAAATTCAAGGATCATGAGCGATTGCGGTGAAATTTTGTTGTTTGTGCACAAACAGCAACATGAGACCATTCCGTCTCAGCCACTACCAAACGATGAAATCCCCATCCCTAATAAACGATGAAGTTGTTGGAAAGGTGAACATAAATTTCTTGATAGCACGCATAATCTCTGGCACAATTCAAGATAAGTCATTGCGCAAAGATTTTGCACTCCATTTGTTATACAAAACTTTACTGAGGAATTAACTGAACTTGAAATAAAGTTGATATATTCACTGTCATCACTTTAAAATTGGTACAGGATGTCCCTGTAAAACATGTATTGACTGTCAGCGATTAAACACACCTGTCCACACACATGGTTTAAATGGTTCTTATACTCTACACAGCATACATATTTCACTTTAACTCGTTGAGGACGGATTGATTTTGCTACAACACGCATTTCCCATAGACACTTGCCCGAGTATACTCGGGACTCGTCCTCAACGGGTTGATACACAATATGTTTGCTTTTGTGTGTGTGTATATTGGGACTTTACAATTTTGAAATAATTTCACGAGTGCTTCAATTAATACTATAAGCCACTGAGGTAGAATAAGATGCAAGTATTGTTCCTCTCGAGAAACACAGTCAGTAATTTCCACATTATAGATGATACATTCTCTTCTTGTAATGAGAGGCAATATGTGGGAGTGTTACTAATTTTTGCAAACATCAGTTAACCCGCTTAATGAAACTGCCACAAAATATATACGACTTAGGCAGGATTAAAAATTAATCTTGAAGTAGAGCAATCTGCTTTGGCCTTTGTAAGATGGTTTTATACTTGGGAGTAAATAATAACAGCAAGTGTTCAGCAGGACAGCAGGACAAATAAGTTTAAATGATAATTAAATTTGATGAGATGGAGCAGAAATGCTCAATCTGACAATAACCATTGTTGACAGTGTGCGAGTCATTCTAAAAAGTTTTTTATGATGGTCATTTAAAAAAAAAAAAGGGAAAAATCTTCCAATCAAGGGAAGTTGCGCTCTTGATATACATTGTTTTTTAAAGTTTATAATGAACAAGGGATTGGAATTTATTAGAGGGGGAAATCCCCATAGGTGCATCGTGGAACTTTTGTCTGAGTGACCAGTGACCACAAGACACTGGGGCCCAATAAAAGGAGTGGTGTGGAATCTGTCAAGTCAGGCAATTTTGTATCTTGTTTGTGAGGTCAACTTCATAAACAGAGATGTTATCTTAGACTCCTCAACAAGAACTTTTTTTGGCCTTTGTCTGCTGATCTGTATCGAACAATTAACCATGCAAAACATCACCGACAAATGATGAGTAATGTTAACGTATGTCAGGGAATTTTAAAATTCCACTTCCTGCAAAAATTTCCACTTTTTTCCCCTTCTTATGAAGGTTGGACCATTCCTTCATATACTTTGCTCTCAAGACTGCTGTATAAACCTTGCTCTTAAACACTTATGACTAAAGAATACGACTTATGGTTTCCATTACGGTTTTAGGAGGAAAATGGATTGTTCACAAGTCATTTCAGACCAGAGCATCGATTGCACTCTGGCACCAGGCTTGTATTGTTTTAAACTCATGGTAAATTGTTGTGAAAGTCTGCAAAATGAAAAACATGCAATGTCATGTTTCCTTTCCTAGCATGAAGATTTGATCACACTAAAATTTCTGCTTTTACAGTACATGAGCGCTGCAGATACACAGGTAGAACCTACGACCTGCATGAACGTGATGCCTGTCTAGTCTTAAATCAGCTGTGATTACCTACAATCTCCACAGTGCTATCAAACATTTGAATCCTTTACATGATGATGGGAATTACATGCTACTTTAAAAGGTATAATGATTTATCCCAGAGATTAAATTTCAGTATGTTGAGAGGGCTGCATCTCTGCTTAGGCAGATCGATGGGGGAAATCGAAGCAAATTAAAATCAGCTTTACATGGATCTGAGATGATCTATGAAAGTTATCTCGTCTGTCAACATGGTCGTGAATTTTCCATCAAAATTTCAAAACCCAAGCTCCATCACTGATTTCACGAGGTATTTACTCCTCTTAGAAGACTGATTCAGATGATTCACAGCTCGGAGAGTTAATGCAAAAAAGTCCACAACATTCATGTAAAATCAAGCCCTAAACTCTACTAAGTCATCACAACTCCTTGCTTTCACTTTCAAATGGAAAAATAACCCAGGCTGAAAGGCAGCATAAGCATTCTGTTTGCAAACTGCAGGGGAGGTGCGAAGGTAATAACATCATTCTATTATCAAAGGCAGTTTAAACACAATCATACACCTTCTTATCTCACTTCTTCACCAACATCCACTATTGCTGATTGTTCGGTGATGAAAATTACCTACTGTAAAGCCAGAAACATTCACGTCACGAAACTTTTGCACACTCGAGTCAACGTATTTATTTTTGTTTTGTTTTTTTTCACAGCATGAAACTTTTGTGAATTGGAGACTGGCATTCAATGCATTGCGTTATAGACTAAAAATATTGTGTTCATTTCATTTTTGCTAATCTTGGCAGCTCGCAAAATTTGTGAAAGCTTTATGCATGGAAACATGTCTGGTTTTACAATAACCTTTCTAATCTTTTAAACGTCAACGCCTCCTATGACACGTGTGACTTGAACGTACCTCGTCCAGCACTTTACGACGTTCTCGCGGATGCAGGCGAAGCTGAGCGGCCGGCCAATGACGCTGCACAGCTGCTTGTTGCTGTCCGCGTAGGAGGTGGTCAGTGGTGAGACGTAGATCGGGTAGCCAATGGGCTGGTCGCATGATGAGTTGATCATGTTGCGCAGGGCCTGCTTGGCGTTCTGGATGCTGCCGCGCTCCGGGTTGCGGTTGCGTAGAAAGACCAGCTCCTGCTGCTGTCCGGCCCAGAGGCCGCGGACGCACTCACGGTTGACCTTCAGGAGGTGGACAAAACAAAAGAAGAAATCAAATACATTAAACTTTTGCAAAAGCAGGTCACTTTGTGGAATCAACTGATTACCAGTAATCAATTTGTCTATTACAGGCTATGAACCTAAAATCAAACTCGTACAATTTAGCTCATTACTGTGGCATATAGCTAGGTGTTCGTGACATACCTGATGAATGTTTCCACTTTAATACGAAAGTGTGATACATTGATCTACTATTCCTTTTCAATTTCTAAGGAGCATAATTTTTAAAGAATGTGTGCATGTATTTCAATTCTATGTAGTTTTCTGCAAGGAGAAAGAGAGAAAAAGGGGATTAGCACATTTCAGAAAATAAAAACCAATTCAATTAAAATGTGCCTTGTGTTAGTCTTTTCCCTCATTTTGAGAAGGGGGGGGGGGGCAGCAACAGAAAAAGTTATTTGGGTGATGAACACTAAGTCTTTTTTGGTCATTCCAGTCCTGGCATTGGTGAAAAAAAAAAACAGCTAAGAGAACACATAGCAAAAAGAAATAAAAAAACAAAAACAAAAACAAAACAAAGATAAAATACAACAAAACAAAAACAAAACAAAAAGCAACTATGAGTATCTCCAGTAGTAAAGTCAGGGTCACAATCAACAATACGTTGATGCTCTGGGACCATCGATATGCCATCAGATTAATCACCTGCTAAGTGATTCCTCTTTGTGCAGCGGAGATAAAACTGCCCCCGTAATGACAGAAATGGGGTAATTCTGACTCATCTTAACCCCACCCCCCTTCTCCTCTTGGTCACATGCCACCCTCCTAGGATGGATGTCAACAAACACAATCTCACCTTTCTTACCAACCGTTATCACCACCTTTCCTATCGCTCCCTGTGGACAATTCTTACCCCCTCTCCACCCCTTACCCCTTCTAATATGGAACACTGCATCACACACACACACACACACACACACACACACACATACACACACTCTTTCAGACATATCTATACTTCAGTCAAACAGGCATGGATGTGCACAAAACATAACGTGTCATACACAGTGAGACAGCCAGGCATGATATAAGAAACAAACAAACAAAATTACCATAAGCACGGTCGAACACACGAAAACCGTGACAAAAGCTCAACATTTCTGGTCAACAGTTAATGCAAAATGGCAATAGATGTCTACAATGGATACTGTATATACCCAATATTTCACGAGGTGCTTATTTTCGTGAATTTTGCAAGTCGGATGCTACTCCCAAATTTAAAAACAAGAAAAAAATCAACTCTGATCCAGATGTGAATGTAACGCACACGCATACATTTCTCTGTTTAGTGCTGTACTCCATAACAGCGAATTTAACCACTCGCAAAATGGTCAAGAAGTCCTGATTCATAAAATATTAGACTCACAATTATTATGCCGTATTCAGTACTTGACGTTGTTTTTGATCATGACTGATAAATTGACGGATCCCCACATGGAACAACCATGCACATCCTGTGTTAATAGCTCGATCATCACTTAATAAAAATTGATGTTATGCACTCGATTAACTTGATTTTACCCACAAAATATGATAATATAGAGGGCATACATGTCATCAATGATCCAGTCCCTTGGGAAGTGTCAGTAAATGCAGTGAGTCCCCCCCCCCCCCCACCCCCACCATCATCTTTGAGATATATGCTCTTTGTCTATCCTCCATTATATAGCAATGTACTTGCATCCTGCACGCATTAGCCTTCCCAGTCTTACATGCAGCTATAATAAGGTTGTCTACACAACAACCCATTGCTGATAAAGTTTGTGTGAAGTTTGAAATTGGGGAAATAGAGGAATCCCCCACTGGTCAGTGCAGAGGCCCTTAACCAAGCTTTATGTCAACCATCTCAGTGATCTTAGAATTTGTGTTATGCAGCATAAAAACATTATGAGGACATATGATCAAGAGTTTGATTTGACTCAAGTTCTTCCTATTGTAAACATCAAACTTTAATGACATCAGTGGAAAAAATCAATTGTTTGGCTGAGCTACCATACTACACTCAGTACACGTATATTACATGTTTAGCAAATCATAAAATTGCACTGAAACAATGCAAGAAAAAGTCAACTATGTTTTAATCAAAAATACCTAGTCGATAAAGACCATCAAACAACATCTGCAGCCAAACTGGGTTCTCCAGTCACACACACAGAAAGTCAAGGGTTGAAAGCGTGTCTGGAAGGATGTAAGGATTGGGGATGGAAGCTGATAAGTTGTACGGCGGATTTGAGGGAATCTTCTCAAACTACGACGTAAGACGCATCGAGAGGGGGGGCAGACATACGAAATATCCTTCAGGCGGTTTATTTGCGGCGTGGCAAGTGCGCGTGCCACCAAACAATATACATCTCTGACTCACTCCCAGGCGGTGGAGAATCGGCGACAATCACAACCAGGCAGCTTTCTGGTCGGCTTTACCTCGCTAACGTTCTAGTTGGAAAATGCTCGCGAGCGAGTCTACTTCACGTATTCCTTCCCGTTCCTGGAAGGGGGCACCTGCTGTAGTTGAACCTCATACAAGGTTTCAGGAATTAGCATTTATATACCCATGGCACCACTCTCGCGGGTGCAAAAATCTTCATCAAAAGAGTCTAGATGCAAACTACACTTTATATCCTAATACGTGCAAGTTCCCCCAGTTTGGCACTGATGTCAACTCGATTTGAGCCTTTAAGAACCATTCCTTTAAGATTACAATCCCCTTGAAGTGAACTCCGATAATGTTTATGAAGAATATTTCCTTAATTGACATGTCTTAATAGTCTGTCAGCTGTGGGCTGAACTTTGTTTGTGTCATCCCATATCATAACATATCCTCTTTCCTGCACAAATAATCCTTATTAAACGATTTGTCTTTCTCCAAGTCTTTTATTGAAGGGTAAATTTTTCAGGCTTTTTTGCATCTTCACAAAAGATATAATTCATGAAACATTCACCGTTCTCTTTGTTCGACTTTGTTCTTTCTTTTATGGTGATGAGAAGGGCAGGGTAACTAATAATGGCAGGATCCTCTCGTGGAAAAACAGCTACTGTAAAAGCAGTTACGTTTGCGTACATTTTAATTTTGCGAATTTTGTGAGAGCATAGATTCATGAAATTAAAATGCAGGCAAAAGTTATTCTACCCTACATGCATTGAATGCCAGCGGCAATTCGCGAAAATTTCATGCCAAAAAAAAAAATCTTGCTTTACAGTACATTGAAGAGGCTAACCTTAAAAAAGACCACAATCTAAGCCAATGTGAACATGAGAGGGAGTAGCGTTTCACTTTAAACCGAATTAAAAAACAATACCGTAAAATGCCTTCCTTCCTGAATCTTGCAACTGCTTTCTCTCTCTCTTTTTTTCATCTCTCTCAACTCATTAGAGATCGAACTGGAGAAGGGACAAATTAGACCCAAACTCCTCCAGGATTGCTATGACAAATAAGTCATCCTCATCATATGTTTGTGTTGTGTGGTGTATGACTAAGTCTGTTTTCTTTCTCTCTTTCACCCTTTTCCTCTGGAGAGAGAAATCATTCATTATGAATCATAAATCATTTCCAAGGATCCTCACACTGCTGCAACGAACGTCAAATTTGAGGAAATCATTTCATCAAGGGGACGGAGTTTATTCACATTTGCCACGCTCATCAAGTAACGGAAGAAGATGTGAAAGTGTGATGTCTTGCATACCTGTCTCGAACAATCTTTCATTGTGAAAGACTTTCAAATGGGTGGAAAAGCTACCATATTTCTCTGGATAGGCATAGAGGAAAGATCCTTGAGTCATTTTTGCCCTTTTTTATGGTATACATCCAGGGTACTTCATATGACTACTATCCAGTTGTTTTAAGAAATGGAAATGAGCCAATGTACTCGGTACCATCTCATCTTTATTAGAATATAGCTTTGATTCACTGCTTACACAAATACTCTGGGGGCCACTTTGTATCACTTCACTGAAGGTTTTGAATGAACCCTGTTTTGGGGATTACCAGGTGGTCTTACACCTGGGTGACCATCAATATGGTTATATAAACATATCAAACAAGAGCCCCAAGGGGATTGATGCTCATCTGAGCTTCCAGATATATTTCACCTTGATACAACTGCATGTTGGTGCCCTATGTCATTAACTAAATTTTAACTACCTTTACACAGGGCCATCTTATATGAATAATTACCAGCATTTATTCATAAGGGTCTTTGTGAAAACAATGATACCTGTACTACACTGTTAGAGAACGAGAGAAATTATCATTGGAGATTCTTAAAGGTTCTGAGAACGACAGGCTGAAAAAAAAAAAAAGGAGTTCTGAAAATTGGAGGGTGGGCAGAGAGCTCAAAAGTTCAAGGTAAGGGTTCTATAAAGCCTCTCAGATGAAGGACGCTGAAGAATTCAAGGGTTAATTCATTAGGGAGTCCTTTAAGGATGACTGGATTCAAAGTTTGAGAATGGAAGTTTTTTTTTTTTTTTTTTTTTTAAAGGAAAGTTTTAAGAATTAAAGAATTTAAAGGCCCTGAAAATCTAAGGGTTTACAAGCAGGGACAAAGCAAGGAAGGGTTAATAAAAAAGAGGTTTTGTGAAAGAAAGGATTGACAAACAGACAGACACCCACATACACACCCACAAATTGACAGGAAAATGAACAAGCCTTGAGAACTGCAAATGGTAGACAGAGGCCATTGGGGTGCAAATGTTAAAAAGCTTGTGAATGGAAGGGCCAAAAAAAAAAAAAGGAAGAGGAAAATCCCAAGAATAAAGGATTTTGATATCTGAGAATGAAGGGTTGATTTAAAAAGGCTCTGAGAATTGTACAATTAATTGAAAACAAAATAAGCTCTGTATACTAGGGAGGTTAACACAAAACGTTGCCAGAATCAAAGGGTTAAAGGAAAAGGTTCCAAAAATGAAAAGTTTCAAACACTTTAGGAATGGAATGGTTAATATGCTCCCCCTTTTCACATTTGTAATGAGTGCACATTTCTTGTCTAATGGTACCTAAACGCATGCCTTGCCTGACAAGGACACCATAAACCATGCATTTGACTCACCTTAATGACTCTAAAGCTCAAATATTTCCTGTTAAGCATGATGATCTTGTAGTCATCTGTTCCTTCGTCCAAGACATGCCTGAGGGGAGAAAGAAAATAAAAGTTGCATTTAAAGTTGCTGTAATACACCATTCTTTCAGAAAACACCAAATTACACAACTTCCCTGCCAACAACATGGAAATGCAATGAGGAAAAATTTTCAACTAATTTTTGAACATTACAGTAGGAGTGGAAGTGGTTGTGGTAGAACCAGTTAGTAGAAGTAGTACTAGCAGTAGTAGTTGTTGTAGCAGTAGGAGTAATAGGAGTAGATGTAGTAGTGACAAGTCATAATAGTGACAACAATAACAAGAATATAACATCACACCTTGATAGCATAATATTGAAGGGTGTATGTGCGATTTTTCAATAAAAATATGAGGACATAAATGTAGAAGTAAGAAATGCTTTTATGATGAAAAGATTGCATTTAAAATGATTTCCTTTTTCACCTTCTTTCTATAAGTAATTTATTACAATTACCTGATAACAGTTACAAAAAATGCCATTACTTTATTTTAGCAATGCATGAGCATTGCATACAATCTTGCAGATATTTACATCTTCAACATTTTCAACCACCCTTGACAGCCCATTCTGGTAGATGCTAAAAATTATATAAATAATGTATAGATCATCTTTACACACAAGCTGACTTTCACATTGATTCATAATTTGTATTTCCATGCACATTATTAAGTTTGATTCATGTTCTAAAGTTGCAAATTATTCAAGTCCTTAAAAAGTTATAAAATAGGTAATGTACAATTTCTTTGAAAGAACTCTCTTCTTTAAAACATCACATTACATTCTGTATCACTTTGTCAGCTTTTATCCATTGCCAATCATGCATATAAGTCAAAATTTCCCACAGCAGTCACTGACAACAACAACAACAAAAAAGTATCCTTATGTCAGTGTCAGGGTAAAGGTCTTGTCAGTTATAATATTTTTTATTGCTCTCTCTTTCCCTCTCTTTCTCTCTTTCTTTCTCTCTCTGTCATCTTTCTCCTGACCCCAAAGCGGAGAAGGGGGCCAGAAATTAACCCATTTCTGCTTGCCGCGAGGATTAGGGACCTTCCTGCAGCCAGCTTAGATCCTGATCCTGTTTCATTTCCACCTGGTAAGTTGATTTAAGGTTGAGGTGACTGGCCAGAGTACGGCGAACGGCACCTTGTCTTTGTTTCCTCGCGCTACTTGGCACTTTCCCCTGTGTCTCAGTCTCTGTCTTTCTCTTTCTCTCTTTTATTTTGAGTTGGTGGACCTTTTCATAAAGTAGTCAAAACTACAATTCTGACATTCAATTGTTCAGCAGAGAAAAGCTGCACACATTTACAGGGATCTCAACCCTGTACACAGCATTGCAGTATTCTCAGGGCTGAATAGTTGTATTTTTGGTGGTAAAAAACTACACATTTTTACCTTTCTTGCAATAGACATGTAGGCACCTATAGTAATACAATCTGAAAGAACAGAATTTTTATGTTTTGTTCTTGTTTGTTTGATTGTTTTTTTCTTTTTTTTGCAGTAGACATGGTAGTACAGTATTACAATATTAATGGGAAAAACAGTATTTCCATGAAACCTGCAGTACTTGGGCCAAAAAAAAGATAAACAGACATCTCTGAATGTATATCACCTTCACCTTTTGTATGCTAGACAAATGCCAGACACCAAGTCAAATGGTCAAATTTACCAATACTTTGTAAGTGCGACTGGTGACTGATATTGATCGAACTATTTGTGATAGGGATACCTCAGATGTAAAACTTTTGTGGTGACTCATGCAGACAGAGTACACACATGAATTCATCTTGACAGGATGCTAGTGTTTGTGTGTGGGTGTGTGTGTGGGACTAGGGGAGTGGGGGTAGGCCCAGGGCATCTTAGAGACCCTGTACACCCTGTATGGAGTAAGATCTTGACAGTGGGGCCTAATTTGATCATCGCCTCAAGATTAACATTCACCACATCACGGACTGAGCAAACTCAACCATCGATGCCATCTGTATCGCCATGTACCCGTACGTCTTTGGGGAGTGATTAATCAGTGCTGAGTAATAGCATTTGTCCATACATATTAACACTTCCACCTGATACCACAGAGAAGTCCTTTTGCAGTGCACGGCTAGGGTAGGATCTCTCCCCCCCCCCCCCCCCCCCCACCAAGTGTCACATAAGTAACTGCTCATCACTAATCCCTAATCCTTCATGCACTCAAAAGATTCTCACCTTTTGAGAATGATATGAAAAAGATGTATGACACACACAATGTAAAGTCTTGGCACTGGTTTGTAGGGAAAGAAATACTTTCTCCTCATGTTGTAATTCTTGATAAAGAAACAACAGTTTATAGCTGTGATCTTGTGGGTAACCAGAGTCATAACCAAATCTCTTGAATATATCAACTCAAAAAGGGATAAATGAAACTTCCTTTTTTTTTTCTCATATAATTTGTTTGGACCTTTCTTGCTAACATGATTTGATAATTTTTTTTTACACGATTATAGTGCATGGAAAGAGCTGATGAACTTACAGTATAGGTATAAGTGTGTAATTGATGGTACCGGTAATCTAAAACATATTTCTTGTGATGATCTGAAATATGATCAGATTCATCAAAATTGTTTCTTTCTGTAAGAGGCACTGAAGAAGACCCCTCTCATCTTTCTGAATCAATTCAACAAAACATAAAATATTAGAGAAGAGTGACGGTGATATGCCTCAAAACCTGGAGGAGGAAACTATCTCCACAAGATATAAAACATGCTGATAACCATTAACAGGGGGAAAAAAAGAGCAAACCAAGTTTTTTGGCAGTTTGATTTTATTTTCTCATGCTACGTGGTGAATAACCACAACAGATTGAGATAATCGCTCCTGGGTATGGCTTTGATAACAAACAAATTCATCACATGCTTTTCATCACTGCAGGCCATGGGGAAAAAAATGAAATAAAAATCAGTTGCTATGGCATGATATGAAAAAGGACAAACTGACACTGTTCAATTTCAAGAAGTGCTAACATGCAGTTAAAGGCAGCCGATCGTCATCCCTAATGGTACGTAAACTCCGTACGACTGAAGTTTGTGCATGCAATTGCGCAATGCCAGACTCGGTGCTACATCCACAAACGTGTGGGACAATGCTGCCACTGAGACACGTGTGTGTATGTGCGTGTGTGTGTACGCATCATACACAAACATTGTGACCGCGAGCTGCGGTGATTGGAGGAGAGGGCCAGAAGACGCGTGGCTCTTTTGGCCTCTCTTCATGCGCACGCGCACGGAGAATGTGCATCCATTCAGAAGCTCTCGCAGCTCGCTCGGACAGCCATTTTGGGTCAGGAGATTTGTACCACAAAACTCTTGTAGTCTAGAGTGTTGTTTGCTGTCCCATTGAGCCAGCGCTATTCTCATTCGGGGTCACTACATTTGATACAGAATGGGGGAGGCAGCGTGTTGCGTTCGTCTCCGCGCCGCACAAACCACTCGCCACGATTGTATGCCTTTAAAATACCAGTTAAGTTTCTGTTTGGAAAATGAGTTATTACATATTCTTCTTTTTTATTTAACTTAAGTGTGGAATTATCTCCAACCTCATTGCTGTACACCTACTAAGCACATACTCAGTATCATCATGGACACTGCAGTGTCAATTTCTCTGAAACTGTTGACATTTAGGCACATTACATTCTAATTTCTGTCAACGAGATGGCTTACCGAATCAAATCTGACTCTATTTGTCATATCCCTTGGTAGCCAAGACTTGGTAGGGACCCCAAATTGAACATGGCATTTAAAGGGGATGTTGATAAATCCACTTGTGTTTCCACTCCATTTGATGAATTTCAAAATCTGTACAACCTTGGTCTTTATTATCCCTTGTGTTCCATGGGACAGATAGATTAAAATGAGAACTGGGGGAGAGTTTAAGAGGAAACAAAGGGGGAAGTATATTGAAACACCAGACCATTCGATATAAGTCACTGATACAACTAAATATACACAACACAGACAGGAGAATGAAACAAAAGAAGGACAATATATATTTTTGGAGAGGGTGATTCTAATACTGGATGGGGGGGGGGGGGGGGGGGGGGGGAGTGAATTATATTATTTGTATATTATATTACAGAGGAAATATATTACAGATCTATTTCTCTTTCTCACTAGGTGTTTAGATGACAAAGTAACACAACTTTACATGTATCAGCCCTCCTTCAGATCAGGGGCATGTGCCTTTAAAGTCTTGAGAGTGTAACCCGATCTGCATGGTGAATGCTTTGCATTATTGTGGAACGGCTGCGGGCTGGAAATCAGAAAGCTCTGCATCCTGCCAGTGTTAAGGTCTCGCAGACCTGCTGCTAATCGACATGGGATTCTTCGGTACGGCAAATATTATCACCGCATCACTCGGCTGCAGTTGCTAGGCAACAAGCCTCTCTGTTGGAGATGCCTATCTCAAAGTCGTCATCGCAGCAATTGTGGGTGCGCGCCTGTGATACCAGTTTGACACACATGTGAGGCAACGCGGGTTTCTAGTCAAACCACTCAAGTTCTCGTATCAATCTATAAAGGGCATCTTGCCAAACAACCGGCATGTGTTCGTGCTATAAACAGAACAGAAACTTGTGTAATCCCAGTTCTTTTGTAACAACAGGTGCAAAATCAGGCATACCTTACTTGCTGGCATGGAAAACGACATATTTTAGCCTGTACAGGTTTTGAGATAACTTTAATGGAATTTTTGTTAATGGTGTGGTTGTTTTGTGTTTTTTCTCTGGTTAAATTAAGTATATTGAATAGTATCCTCCTCCCTGCCAAAAAAGAAAAAGAAAAAAAATAGAGAACAAAAAAAAATATGATAATAAATTGCTCCGTAACTATGATATAATCGCACTTCATCAGATTGAATGCAAATCTCAACCACAGATTAATCATGCTATTCCAGGTCTAAAATAGTCCATCTCTTTGCAACATATATTTTTTTTAAGTGGAACCATATCACCCCACAATGCTGGAAGATAAGACATAATATGCTGTGCAATGTAATATGGGAAAGAGTTGATTGGCACATGTCACAAGGACTATTGCTTGTAATCTTTGAGCTAATCCATTCTTTCATGTCTGTTGGCAGGCCTGATTACTTGACATCTACTCTGGATGAATGTTTGCAGTACCTCTGAATTCTCCACACAACAAAGAAGATCAACACATGAATATGCATGGGTGGGACTACCTTCAGAATAATTGGATGATAGACTCTTATACACCTGTATCATCTAGTGTTACCCTTCTTGAATTTCCCATCATCTGTGCAAAACAGTATTCAACAATGGTGATTCAGTCTGACAGAAAGTAACTGCGAAAAGAAGGATTGTGCAACCATGTTCATTCACAAAGATGACTGAGCTCTCTCCTAGCTCAAAAACACAAGCAAATCCCATTCGGTCGATAGATCGCAGGAATACTACATTGGGCGAATTGGAAAAAAAAAAAAACCAACACAGATAAAACATGCTGTCGGCAAATCAGAATAAATTCAGTCACTTTATCATTAACATCAGAAACCTGTATTTCATAATCACAGTCCAGGTACAAGACAGGGATCTACTCCCAGGTATGCAACCCTTTGGAGGTCGCCGGAAATGAGAAACGGAATCCCACATTCAGAGAGGGGAAAAAGAACTAATAATAATAACTCCGAGACTTGTTTTTGGCCACTTCCTTATTTCTGTGGCACAGGTGCCTTAAATTCCTGCTATGGGTTCTTTGTGCATTGTCTAGAGCCTTGACGGAGTTACCGGCAAAACAAGAAATTCATAAACCTCAGACCACAAGAGATTTCTTATTCTTGAAATTTGCAACATCATCACACACTGAACAAAATGATGCAATTACAACAGGACCCCCCAATGCCCCATCCCCCCATGCCCCCCCCCCCCCAAAGACTGAAGGTAGTGCATCTATAGAAGATGCACAGCAAAAGCATTGCCACTCTGTTGGGTCAGAATGGCTCTTTTCTATAATTTGCCCCATCTATCCTTTCAAAGATATCTGAATCTATACATCACACTCCTTTGAATATTATAAACACAACTTTCAAGAATGTTGGAAGTTTCTTATCATATTTTATATGTTGAACAGACATTTTCACGATGGAACAACCTAAAATACTTTTCGATCAACAGTATCAACTTGGTTGATATCAGTAATTAATGTGAAATATTCTCTCTATGCATACCCATATAACGCAGGTTGTTCCTGACAAAAGAGTAGGTTGTCTGGGGCTTGCCTGATATTACAACGACTAAGGGTATAAACTGGAGTCAAGCATTGTCATGAATTTACAGGAAACAGATGAACTGTATAACTTGAAACTAGCTTGAAACTATGTTCTGAGGGAACATGCCTATAGATGTTAACATATTTTATGGTCCCTTGAGGAGTATCACTTTTACCAACATAAAAAGATGCTAAGCAATATCAGCACAATTCCCATCACCTAACAGGAGAAGAACGTTGTCACATGACAGCAGGATTCTGCCACCTGACAGTACTTTTGTCACATGACATGACAAGAGAACTCCATCACATTTCACAAGAACTCATGTCACCTTGTGTAGGAAGAGCATCACAAAGTCTGCACGAGGCAGCGCTGCCGTCTCTCTTCGAGATCGATCAGATACGGTGCTATGAGTCAGAGCACCGTAGAAGTGAGTATTACTCCTGCCGGCAGCATTCACTCCAGAGATGTGAACAGATTTGTTCTCTACGGTGTGAATGCAACTTGACAACTGTCAAAGGAGCATTTACACTCGGTCAGTTTTTACAAGAGGACACTAAAGCCCTGATTACTAACCCTGTTCTGACACATCATTTTATAACTGGGGATTAGATCAGCCTCATTCTCCTCAGCTAAACTTGGGAATTACTTGAAAATATGTATACCTTGACAATAAATGCTACTCTTAAAAGAGGTTTATCATTATCTCACAAACACATGCACACACACACACACAAAGTTTGAAACCAGCAGCCCCATCTACACCAAAACTGTAGCATCCCTTTAAAGACAATCTTACCTCGATATCCTCTCAGATAGGACAAACCTGTTCACATGTGTCATGCATTTGACCTTAGAATCCCATCAGAATTCAACATAGTATGCCTCAGCATTAAACAATAATACCTGATTGGGTATCTAAAATGATTACATTATTTCACGATCATACCAGTATCATTTCTCATTGCAAATTCAAATACCCAGCTCTTGACAACCACAAATGGGCTCAGACATTTTTTAAACCCACGGAAGACTAGTCCCAAGTATGCTCGAGCAGGTGTCTATGGGAAATACGTGTTATAGCAAAATCAGCTCATCCTCAACGGGTTAATGTGAAAATCCAGTCCAGAGATGTCTAGGACATGTGGTAAGACAAAAGTAAAAGATGTACAGAAGAAAACATGATTTCTCCCAAACAATATCCATCTCTGAACAAGTGTAATTTCTTAGGATTGGTTGATTTACATTGTGCATGAAAGTGACCTACTCATCCAAGAAGTGAAAGTAGGGCTCCACAGACAGAACTGGTGAGAAGGTCGACATCCACCACAAACAACTGCTGCAAGCATGTCGACAGGTGTCCAGTTGCGACTTGAAGTCAAAAGACTCAATATGCTGCCCCCAACAAATAAACGAAAACTAAAGAGAAACAAAATGAAAAAAAAAAGAAAAAATGACAAGAGATGATGTAGGCCTACTCATTCAAAATGCTGTCATCAAATAAATACTAACAAATGATAAAGGTAGCTCCACGTCTGTTTGGACAACTGCCTTGTGTCGTCATTTCTCAGGGGATCGAGAAGGTGTCACTACCTGACAGAGGTAGACAAAATACTGGACCATAAAAATCTCTTGCATTTTTACTGCGATGGGGGTAAAGGGTTGAGTCATGAAGTTTTGAACCTCTGTCTCATGCTGCATCATCCCAGGGTGATGGGTGAATCCAAACCAGGTGGGGGGTCAACCTCCACTACAGTGGCTAGCTCAGTTAGATCCTCATAACATTCTTACATTAGTGAATCACACTACACTTCACTACCATTCTTTTACTTGCATATTCACAAAAATATCACCTTGCATGACAATGTGTCCTCCCTTAAAAGACAAAGTGACTTCTCTGACACAAAGCCCTCAAGGAACTCTCCCTGTCCATTTAAGAAATTTGAATTATTGTTGTATTCAATAAAGGAACAACAGATAGTTATGCATCTTCACAAACTTGCATCTTTCCATATCCTCTAATAATCAGCTTAACAGAATTGGATTGGGGGGGGGGGGGGGGGGTAGGACGGCTGTGCTGAGTTAGCAGCCATCATCGAGGTTTTTTCTTTTCTTCTTCCCCCCTTTTTCTTAGCCTGTACTGTATTTGTTTAATTTTTGTGTAATTGTGAAAAACGAAAGAAATTAACTAACTACTACTACTATTACTACCACTACTACAACTACTATTTCTACTACCATTACTACAAGTACTACCACTACGACTACTACTACTACTACTACCACCACTACTACTACTACTACTACTACTTTTACTACTACTGCTACCACTACTACTACTACTACTACTACTTCTACTGCTACTACTACTACAACTACTACTACTACTACTACTACCACTACTACTACTACTACTACTACTACCACTACTACTACTACTACTACTACTACTACTACTACTACTACTACTACTACTACTACTACCACTACTACTACTACTACTACTACTACAAGCAAGTACTTTAGACCAACCCACTAATTCAACCACCCACCCCGCGGTCATCCATGACAAGGGATCTCAATGTCTAGTTACTATGACTGGTTTGGAAGGAGAGATGTATAATCCAACTCATCTGACTACACTGTGTTCCTTTTTGAAGGAATGGTGCAATTAACCCCAAACCCTCCCCCTCTTTGACTTCATGGGGCGGGGGAAAATGTCAAATAAAATAATGATATGAGTCATGCTGCACCCATGATTAGTAAAAAGAGATTGTTGATATGCTAGAGATTTATGATAATTGATTTAAAAAAAAAAAAAAAACTGGATCAAGGAACATGGGATTAATAATGCATCCAAACTTGTTTTAGAAAAGAGATATTCTAAACAGAATTTTCTTCTTGGAAAAAAAAAAAAACCACACACTTTTCAAAACTGCTTTTGTTCAGTTCAGAGTTCTCAGAAAGAGGTCTCGTACTTTCTCCTTCACATAATAACAAGAAGGAGACACCCTCTCCATACACTTGAGAGAAGAGGTGATATTCCCTAAGACACATAATTTTTCCGAAATTAGTTCAAAACTTCCTTCTTGAAAAATAAATGGCTTGAATTGATATCAAACCTCTTCAGGGACTTCATCCTCAGGACACCTTTGTCTTTCCATCTATTGTTCTCTCTTGTTCTTTTATAATGCTTGTTTATAAGATGTCTGTTTTGGGGGGAATAGATTCTTTTTCCTTTTTGTACTCCTACCTGCATGGGAGAGTTGGGGAGCATTTAAAGGGATACTTCCAAACTATGTAAATGAGTGGGTGCATTCCTTGGGGTATGCAACAGAGGAACACTCCTGCGAATTTTGGGCAGGTATGGAATTGCAAAGTCAGAGCATATCTTGCCATCAGAAGTAGTTTGGCTGGCATGCATTGACACACACAGCGCACCCCGTTTGGGTTGAACGCGATCTTGCTGCAATGTTGAAAATGTTTATTGCACAGATTTTGGTTTATTTTTTTAAGATTCTATCGGATCCAGGAACTTGCTTGATCTTGGCAGGTGTACAAATTTGAAGTTATCAAGGAGAACTGGCACTGTGGGGTTAAAGATCTCTGCAGGTTTCTTAGCACACCAATTTGCTCATGCAGCGAGCCCTGCATTATCAGCAGCCACATTATACCCAATGGGAGAGCAGAGCTGCCATCAACAAGAACAACCTAACATGAACGCAACCAAACACGGAAGCAAAAGAGATCTCCCTGCCGAGATCTCTCGTTCCAACCGACGGCGAACACGATGAGCTGGCGACTTAGTCACATTCCTCGCCACGGCTCTCCCGCCGCCGATTGCTCGCACTAATGTGATGTGCAAATACACGTTGCCATGGCCACGGTCACGGGAGCATTACAAAGTAGCTTCTCCCAAGTGACTTGCGGCGAGGGTCGACGTCTCCGGCATGCGAATGAGGAAAGGATTTGTCCAATTGGAAGTCACCTCTACTAAGGCAACCCCTGGAAGCCGAGTGTCTCACATTTTTCACTTAACCCTTTGCTTGCAATAGAATCTGTGATTATTGTGTGAAGAACCTACAGAAATGAGACTGCTAGCAACCGAAAGATTAAACTACCGTACAATCAAACATAGCTTTCACATCATTAAACACAGAAAAAGTAACTAGGCAACTTCAAGGGAGACATATTTAATTTTGAAAAATGATGAATGAACAAAAATGAATAAAAACGAAACATTTCTTTACTCCCATTCAAAATCGATCATGCAAGATTCTCCTTTGTTTAAACCTATAGACAATTTGAGATGAAGAAACTATGACAAAATCTTGTGTATTTCTACCAGCTTTGACAGAAGAAAGGACAATTTGAGTGTAATAACATCAAACAGCTAAAGCCAGACTGAACTCTGAGGACCTCATACCGCGATCAAAAGTGGCATGTCATCTGGTTGATAGGGAAATCTAACATTACCATGGCAACCCATGGCACCTGCATGAAGGCACCTTTGCGTAAACCCTGGCACAAGAGAGCTTCTAAACCACAGCTCAGATCGTATCTCCGAGACTTTAATGAGAAGATATTGTTTTGCCGCGAATCAATTATAGCACAACGATGACTGAAGCCAGTGCCCTAGACAGGCCAGGTGAACCTCGCAGCGTAAGACTTCTTTGAAATACTCTGGGTTAGAGATGGATTTCTGAGCAGATAAAGGTTAAACAGGAGATATCTCTCTTGTACACGACCTCCATTTAGGCATGTTGTGATGAAGACAACAACTCTCTGAGGTCTTTGTCTAGATCAAATCTTACATGTGTTTAGCAAAGTTTTTTTATCCCTCTCCTTTTCTGTCAAACTCACTTTTCTGTCCAAGGTGTGATGTCTCACCCAAAACTATTGTAAAATCAGAAACATTCACGCCATGAAACTTTCATGAATTGGAGCTTTGGCCATTTTTGCGACGTAAAAGTTTCACGAATTGCCAGGAGTTGACATTCATTGCATTGTGTAGACAAACACTTTTGCATGTATCTAACTCTCGTATCTTGGCTCTTCGCAAAAGTTTCATGAAAGCGAAAGTTTCTGGTTTTACAGTAGTTCTTCTCCCACGTAGGAGGACTACTGACACAAATGCTGAAACGTAACCTCCAAAAGTATATCATACAGGTGTATATCAGGCTTTGAGTTGCAAGATTCTTCTCTGTATATTCACTTTTCACTAACAGAGCAAGTGCATATTGTAAGATGAGAAGCAAATAGGTGTTGTTGAATTGATACTTTGATACGGGTTAACACCCTTTAGGCTCTCTGCATAGGTTGTCCTTTTAAGTTGTAAATAACACACTGCTATAATTTGAGACATGAGTAACATTTCAGAGGCAGGATAAAAAATATTCAATGTTCACATGTATCAGCACAATGTTTGGGCCATCAGCTCTTCTTTAATTGATGTCCTTAGCCTCCAACAATAATTATTAGCCAATAGCAATATGATTGGCTCCCTGAGTACCCTCTCTTTTTCTAGCTGTCCATGTCCATCTGGTGAGGAACCACTACACTTTTGTACATTACACAACTCCTCGATCCCTTTAAATTGTCATGGAATGTGCAAGGATGCCTTCAAGATTCTCATCCAAGCTCCTCTGCAACAGTGTTATCTATGAAGATGGAAGGGCAAACAAATTTGCAAAGTAATTTCAGTCCTCCTAACGAGTGTCTGTCAACAAGTCGAAGATGTCTGTCATTACCCACTCAGCATGATTGACAGAAACTCTGAGGAAAGGGAAAAAAGCAGGCCTCATCTTCCCCGGCTTTCGAAGCTGCAACGTCTTAACCTTCCCACGGAGGTCATCGCCATGACTAATCCATCTCTCACAGAAGGGAAACCAGCGCGAGCATGAATGTTACGTGACCTTGAGCTGGGAGCCACTGTTTTGGAGGGAGAAAGGAAAATAAGAGAGAGAGAAATAGGGGACGAGAGAGGGAGAGCTCAGACACAGACAGACAAACAGACAGACAGACAGACAGACATACACACTGCCTCCTCCACACATTATGTCTCTTCCTGGACTCAGGTGGAGCGGAGCAAGCCTGAGCTTGATTGGGGCTTGGGGGCCCTACAGTCTCGCTCTTGACAAGTGTGAACAGGCTCCATTGGTTCAGGGCAAGATTTGGGTCAAGTTTAGTCCAGGTCTTGGAAAAGAGGCAGCTTAAAAAGGTGGCTATGTGGCGACCTGGTGGCAAATGGAGTCTCCACTGGTTGCAGCAACGTGTCTGTGATATCTCTGCGACGTCTCCTGGAGACTAGACTAGTCGGGTTTCTGAAAAGTTGTGGGAACATTAAACATGTTATTTTAGGAGACTTTTTCCAGTTTCCAGCTGGTCTTGGAGACGTCTCCTTACTTTGCGATGTCTCCATCAATTGTGACCACATCTCAGACAATGATTTTGTCCATGACAGGGCAAATGTCTCTGTAATGTCTCCGCAACCTTGCAGAAACCCATTAACCACCTAACGGTAATGAGGCATCTCCACAACAGACAAGATGTCTTGGAGAAGTCACTGCAACTGCCAGAGAGTTTGCAGCAATGTCCCCACAATTTTCTGGTGAATAAGGCCAATGTGAACAGGAATATCTTCTCATTACCCCCCCCCCCCTCAAAAAAAAAAGATGCAATGTATGATTGCTTAAAACCACACAATCATGAAGGACAGAATCAAGCATTAAGAAGCGATGCAAATGTTCTCTTCCAATCTATGGTACTAGTACGGTGAACTCACCCCCAATCAAACAACACGCCTTATCTTCCGTCAAAATCTACCCCCAGTTGCAGTGTGAATGGGGCCCTAGGAGTCTGCCGAGGAGGCTGCCCATTAGCCAGCTGGCAATAAAGTGCAGTCCCCATAAGCTATACATTCAACCATTTCCTGACACCAGCGTGAGCCGCCAGTGCATTCACCTGGGCTAGACGGTTTTTATTGTTCCTCTGCGCCTCCTACATGCTCTCACAAGGAATGCCACCACATCCTTCGGTTGGGCAACAGTTCAATCAACGATTCATTCTTTGCTTCCACCATACAGCCAACCGATACATGCAGCAGGTGCTGCCAATGTGGTTTTGGTGCCTGTCACGGCAGAGTTGGGTCTGTGTTTGAAAGCAGCAGACAGGACGGACATTCTAATCATGCAAAAGAGCGTGAGGTAAGATGGGAAGAACTTAAATGAAAAACTCATTAAACATTAAAGGTATAACCGAAATTTGCTTCAGAAACACAGGCATAAAACCTCTTTATATATTACTGGTAATTTTTAATCGACACAGAGGATTGAGGGCGGGTGTCAGACATTCTAGCTGCCTGCTGCATCCCCAGAAACTGGGATATCTGTAGCAGAATACCAATATCAAGATCAAGTCAAGTAATGGCATCATCATTCATATTTAGGAATACTGAAGAAAAAGTTTGTACTCTTTTATATAATTCTAGAGCATTCGAGGTACATCTGTGCAATGAAAGCAACTTGTAATTCTACAGCTAAGTAGGTTTCTTTCTCTTGGGGTTGGTCTCCAGTCTCTGTTACAGGGGTTTGTGACGGAGTATCAACGTAACGCTGCTGCCGCCTTCTCCCTCACCCGCCCACGGACGTCTCCTTAACCTAGATTCAGCTTCCAGGGGTCCGGTCCGATCATACGCAACGATCCCATCCCCTGTCAGGTCCTCAGTGTCTTTAAAACGTCCTTCCTCCCCTACCTGAAATACTCACCCACTCAATGCTGATATTGCAATGACAAGTGAAGCCTGTTCCAAAATCTTTATGGAACAAAGCCAGTCACATGTATGTTAAAAACTGCTTCAGGTTGTTTGCGGATGCCCGAGCATACAGTCCGTCTGTATTTTCCCCCATGGCAAACATATCATAACTCTAAAATCTTGCAAGTAATCTATTCTGCTACATGTAGCCTTGGGGCTGCATGCAATATTCTGATAATCACGCAATTACGCTAAGAAAAACGACAATCCGACAGAGAAATATTCAAGTGATATTTGACATGAATCATGAACACAGCATTAGGCTCCTGGATCCACAAGCGCTGAATTATATTTTTTTATCCATATGGACACATTTGATATATCTCACAAATTAGATGATATATTTTTTGATAAACATTCCATATATCTTAAAAGTTAGATGATTTTGGTGAGTAAACAGATTCCATAATGTATGTTTGGGTTTACATTCAGTTTGGTAAAAGCAAGCAAGGAGACTTGAGAATCAAGTTCGAGATGCATTATCTACAAGCAAATTTTCAGAATGAGGGAGATGAGAAGGGCCAATTCGCGGTCTATTATTAAAAAATTTCTATTTCTGTCTGAAAAGAAAAAAACTATTTGAGTACCATAGAACATATATTACAAATAAGATGATAAGACAAAATAGTTATAAAACAAGAATTATGATTTATCATAATCATTATCATCATTATCACCGTCATTTCAATCCTTATCATCACTATCAAATCTATTATTACCATCAATTTCAATGATTATTATTCTAACTATTTATATCATCATTACCATTGTTCCTGCTACTCCTACTACAACTACTAATACTACCATTCAACAAGCTTCTCTTGAACACTACAGCAAAGTCACCACTGGAGGTGAAGTTTTCACTTTAATAACCAAGAGAGCTGAGTAAGAAAAACACAATGACACAAGCTTATATAACAGATGAAGTGGAACTACAGGTTTACCCGACATTCCACAATCTAATTAAATTAGCAGCTTTTGTATGTCAAGGGTGGAATGTGACAAAGGTGTGATCATTTATAACTCAGCCCCCAGGGCTGGTGGACTGGTGTAGAGTTCGCTGCTGATGAATGAAGCGGTCATTCCACAGCTGCTCAAACACCTAATTAGGGAGGAAATTGCATTTTTCCAGCAATTGTTGCTGTGCCGTTTCAACTCGAGTCAAGGCTGGTTCAGCTGAAGCAGTAACTGCACTTCAGCATTCATCATCCCCGCTAGTTTCTATTTCATCGATATTCAACATCTTTAGTTTCATTTGACATCTATATTGCTAGGGTCACAAACTTTCAAGGATGCACAAAATCTGGAACAAGACCTTCACAGTAGAAGTATGATCAAATTCCCGTCACACAGGCAATGACTAGCATTAGATCAGAAGTTGGTGAAGTTGAGATCGTTGAGAAGTTTGTGTGGCTGAACAGTTTCACCTTACATCTCACAAATTTTAGTGGATCTGGTAAACATCACCTCTCACAGCTTGAATTTGATGAAACAACATTGCTTTTCTACAATGGGAAGCCATCAGTCACAACAAATAGGCCCAAGATAACCTACTTGTCATTGCTGTGTTATAGCCTTTACCTACATATCCATGTTTTTCTGTTTTCTTCCATGCCTGCACAAAGGCCACTGGCATTATACCAGCTAGTTTGCCCTGTCACATTTTGCACTCTTCAAAGTTCAAGACACTTTCTTCAAATTAATGATTCTGGTATCATGTTGTTTTTATTGCAACTGATTGACAAAAACTGCCCTTCACAATGTAAATATACACCAATTATTCAGTGTTTGAGAAATGGCCATGATAACAATCATGGCCATAAACCAACAACCTCCTGATTGCTAAACAGGTGTCTGTCCACTAGACTACAGAGCTTCCACCTGATAGCCGGTGATGGTTCAGATCCCCTATAGCAGCATGTTCTGTTCATTTATCCAAATGAATGATTCTTCAGTTGAGTTGTTTCTATTACAACTGATTGACAAATTGCCCTTCATCAACACAAATGAAACAGATTATTCAGTGTTTGAGTATATATAGCCATGCTAAAGATCATGGTCATATACTGTGCCTATTCTGCACTTTGAGATGGTTTGCAGAATGCATAGAACATGAGCAGCTCGGACACTATATGCCCAGTCACTGTGTGACCAACAAATTTTCCACATCTCTCCAGTGCCAAGTCATCAGAGAAGTGCATGATAAACAGTAGGCCCAAAATACAATCCTAGTCTCTTGCACAAATACCTCCATGGCTACTTCTGCTCTTGACGAGAAGAGTGAGCGAGCAGTATTTAATGGGATCATTACAAAAATTGCCTCGATGATAGATTGGGGGTGAAAGATCACATCAGATGGCGGGGGGGGGGGGGGGGTGGGAAAGATATTAAAAAAAAGATAATTACCAATAGTGGGATGAAAATGAGTAGAGTTTCCTCCTGGAACCACCCTTCCTGAATGAGCAGGGATGTGACATCTGCTCCAATGCACAGATACATTAATCAACAGGTATGTTCTGGGAATGGGGGAGTTGGGAATGGGTGTGGTGGGGGGAATCACCTGTCAGGGTCCATTAAGAACACTGGTCCCTCGGTGATGGAAGCGAGGATGTATCGGTCTGGTATGCCCCGATTCCATCCTCGCTGTTTAATTGCGATGGGTACAATGAGAGATGCAATGATGAGATATAAATAGCGTGAGTTGTTTAGAAGATAAGATGATTAAAAGAGTCTTGTGGGCCCGTAGCACACAGCGCGATGTAGACAGCTGAGACCACTTTAACGAAAGGAAAACAGATCTTAATTGAGAATAACATCTACATGGATGGGGGGGGGGGGGGGAACCACAATAATTATATGAAGAGTTATCGACAGCTAATATGGTTGTCATAGTTACATGGTTTCGTGGTTCAAGTTCAGCTAATCAGTCAATTCACAGACCATTTGGGCATTGAAACAAGCAGTAACAAACAATAGAAAGCCCTTCAATTTTCTCATCAAAAGAATAATGAATCTTTTTTTGTTAACGCAGCATAAAACCAGAAGTCTTTATTGCACATGAATTTGAGCTCAGTACTATCTACTTCTTATATATATGTGTGTATAGATATACATGTATATACACACATGCATTTTACAATCTTGACTAGTGTATATATTGAATGGAAATAGACTGCCAACCAGCAATGACGACGGTTGCCTACATTCGGAGTTGTTTGGTGTTTTTTTCAAACTGATTCACTCTCGAAATATCAAATCTAAATATAATTCGTAGTAGCCTGAAATATGCTGCCCAAGCAGATACTATGGCCAACGGTGTCTGTGAACCATAGCTAATTCAATTTAGGTGCGCTCATTCAAGGGGTAATGGAATGAGGACTTCCTCCAGAAAATTGGGTAATGGGCAATATGACGTCTGTCTCAGCATGGGCACCACTAGACGAGTCTACCTATGTCAACATCTTTCATCTAGACACACACTCCACACGTTTAGAGTTAATCTCTGTTTAAAGAAAGTTTGTTTACTTGCATGGCAACTCTGAAGGGAGTTTATAAATACAGTACTCAAAGCTGTATCTATTAATGTTTCATCACAGCTTATGTTTTGCTTTGCTTTGTCTTATGTAAAAACAAACAAATTATATAAAACTTATGAATATGACGTCAATGCTAACAAGAAGTTAGTCAAATATGAATAACATTCAGAAGTTTGGTTTTATTTTTCTTTTAAATGTCTGCCACACAAACAGGAACAAATCAGGTTACTTTGTATGAACTCTACTGCACAAAGATTGCACTTGAACTGATGACCACCCTTTTATCGTTAATTTGGAACACAACACAGAAATGTATTTTGGTATCAACAGAATACATGTGTACACAAAACTTGAGATCCAATTTCTTCAATAGCTAACACTGGTACATGTATGTCAATTAATAAACCCTGAATATGCTTTGATGACCCTGGGGTGCTGTATTACCCTCATGTCAGTACAAATTATCAACCACTGGAATACATTCTGATTTGATTTGATCCAAAATTTGAGACAACCCGACTTCTAGGGCTAATTGCAAGTCTATACTTGTAACTTGAAAAGAGTCAGGACCTGCAAGAAAGAGGGCCTTTAAATGCCCAACACAAACCTTGACATCGCCAGTATGTAATCACCACTCTTAAAGCATTAGGCTTCCCCAATGTCTGCCTGTACGAAATGGGACGCGTTTTCGTGCAGAATAGAAATCTTCCTTTGGTTGCCAGCCAAACATTGCACTTGACCCGAAACGCGTAGGAGTGACAAATTACTCACTGTTTCTTTAGCACTTTGACTGAAACCACAAAGCGACTTTCCTAATCGGCAACAAACCTTGTTTCACACGATATTCTTGTTTCTCTGGAACATCTGGTGATGTCATCAATTTGTGGCAAAAAGGAGGGGGGGGGGGAGAGTGGGTTAAACAGGGGCAAACTTGGAGGGCATCTCAGAACGTGACATAAATAAATGTTTTGATTTTGGGCTCGCCTGGTTCATGAATGATTAGCGTCCAGCCACGTTCAGCACTGACTACCGGAAACGTAGCCGCTCTGCAATCATCAAAAAATCTTTTCTCAACTTGGAGGAGAAGAGGGCGAGGGTGGGGGGGGGGGGGGGGGTGGATGGGACCAACTCCACTGCCATATTCTAGCACAACTTCTTCACAAGGCCTCACAGGAAAATTAAATGTTTCCTTCTTGTCATTCCCAGAAAGCCTGATGCTCCTCTGAAGAGACAGAAAATGGATATCCGCACTAGATTCACAGCGAGATAGGTTAAAGAAAAAAATATCAAAAGAAAAAAAAAAAAGAAATTCAGCACATATTCTACATTTCTTAAAATGTGAGGAGAGTCCCCATGATGGACTGCCTGGCTTATGAGCTTGCCGATATTTTGCTACATTCTGGTGAAGTCCCGACTGGATTCAGGACAGGAAGAGGGAGGCACTCTTAAGGAAAAGAACTTCCTCATGACTTCTTCTTGCGCTGGAATTTCAACTGAAGCACCAATGAACTACCAAGTAATGAGTAGCTAAAGTCATACAGGCGTCAGTGGCTATTCGATTCTTACAGTACTCAGAGCTATCGCGCTGTGACTTTCATGCTATTACAATGTGACCTTCTCTTCCATCATATTTGATGAAAGGAGGCATGTATGTTTAAGGGCCACAATCTGCTCACTTTAATGCAACACACTTTTCACATAGCAGCATGTTAATTTTCTGTCTGCTCTTATGATTCCTTATTAGCCTGTCGCACTGGCAATATTCTGTGGTTAATTGCACACACACACACACACACACACACAAACACTTTTGTTTTATTCTCACACACACATGCACATGCAAACCCAAACACATAGCAGTATGTTGCTATTCTTGTTTTTTTGTCTCTGCTACTGGAATCTCGTGCAATATGTTGATTAAATTACAGCAGTCTAAGAGAAATATGTAAAAATTCTCGAGTGAGTCCAGATCACCCCATTCCCAATGACTGGTATCTCTGAGCACTATCAGACACACCAAGTTATCACATACATTTGTATATTCAAATGACATATGGATATATACCACATATTAATATAAGACCATTCAGACACAACGTCCCAATATGCGGTAATCGTATGGCAGCATCAGACCTCATGCACTGTTGTGTTTTATGAGAAGCTCATAAATGTGCATGAGTTTCTCCCTTGTGCAGTACAAACTTTGCATGGGCTTTGCGAATTGTGTTTTTACATTGTGCTAGATTCATTGGTACATAGTTTGCGAAAAAGCCCTGCCTACTTTATGGCATATTGATATGAGAGCATTCAGATGTGAATGTACATCATACATCGAAATGATAGTCAAACCATTGCTTTTCAATGTACAACGTACATTCATACAGCATATCACATGGCACATCAATGCATGACCATTCGGGCACACAAAAATGTCCTACTGTACATCCATGTTGTACATCCATGCAAGAACACTCTAGTCTGAAAGGGGGTCGGGTGCGCAAAATACCAAATATCTGTCAGTCCACCAGGTAAAGTCCCTTGTACGTAGATCACTGTCGGTATCAAGTACACATGGCGTATTAAAATTGCAGTCTTTCAGTCCGATATGTAAAGTCTTGTGTTGGTAGACCACACACACACACACTGAACAAGCAGACAGTGTGGCTAAGACTGACCTGAGTGCCAGCAGGGACGGTGTGTTGGACAGGACGGCGTTCCTCCACGCTGGATCTCCCTCGTGTGCGATCACTAGATTCTGTTCGTGACTGGAGATGGCATCATAGAGAGCCTGGTGGTCATCGTACTCCTCGGGAGATGTGAAGTGATCCTGCAAAAGTTAGTTCAACAAAATGCATAGCGGAAGAACTAATATTTCATAGTTTCTTGTTTGGTTGGGGGGGTTTTTTCCTGCCATTTCATTTCATTTTTTTCTCATTTTCCCATCAATTTTCCCACTCTATTTCATCCCACCCCCGAAAAATTTTTTCTTCTCATTATGTAATTTGAAACGCTAAGAATGAAAGGATTACTAATTCTGCAGAATGAAATGGTGTAAAGAGGTACTGAGAATGAAAGGGTTGAAAATGGGTTTAACAATTTGAAAGGGTCTACAAAAGAGCTGGGAATGAAAGGGTGATAGAAACTGCTTTACAAAATGAAAGGGTGTAAAGAGGTACTGAGAAAGAAAGGGTTGAAATGGGTTTAACAATTTGAAAGGGTCTACAAAAGAGCTGGGAATGAAAGGGTGATAGAAACTGCTTTACAAAATGAAATGGTGTAAAGAGGTACTGAGAATGAAAGGGTTGAAATGGGTTTAACAATTTGAAAGGGTCTACAAAAGAGCTGGGAATGAAAGGGTGATAGAAACTGCTTTACAAAATGAAATGGTGTAAAGAGGTACTGAGAATGAAAGGGTTGAAATGGGTTTAACAATTTGAAAGGGTCTACAAAAGAGCTGGGAATGAAAGGGTTAGAGAAACTGCTTTATAAAATGAAAGGGTGTAAAGAGGTACTGAGAAAGAAAGGGTTGAAATGGGTTTAACAATTTGAAAGGGTCTACAAAAGAGCTGGGAATGAAAGGGTGATAGAAACTGCTTTACAAAATGAAAGGGTGTAAAGAGGTACTGAGAAAGAAAGGGTTGAAATGGGTTTAACAATTTGAAAGGGTCTACAAAAGAGCTGGGAATGAAAGGGTGATAGAAACTGCTTTACAAAATGAAAGGGTGTGTGTAAAGGTGCTGAGAATGAAAGACTTATCAAAAGGCTTCTACAGTTTGAAAGGGTCTGCAAAAAGGCTGGGAATAAATGGTTGTAGAAACTGCTTTATAAAATGAAAGGGTGTATAGAGGTACTAAGAATGAAAGGGTTATCAAATGGGTTCTACAATTTGAAAGGGTCTACAAAAGAGCTGGGAATGAAAGGGTTAGAGAAACTGCTTTATAAAATGAAAGGGTGTAAAGAGTTATTGAGAATGAAAGGGTTAAATTGGGTTTTACCATTTGAAAGGGTCTACAAAAGAGCTGTGAATGAAAGGGTGATAGCAACTGCTTTACAAAATGAAAGGGTGTAAAGAGGTACTGAGAATGAAAGGGTTATAGAAACTGCTATACAAAATGTTATTGAGAATGAAAGGGTTATCAAAAGGGTTCTATGAAATAAAAGGGTGTACAGAGGTACTGAGAATGAAAGGTTTATCAAAAGGTTCTGCAATTTGAAAGGGTTATCAAAAGAGATGGGAATGAAAGGATTATAGAAACTGCTTTACAAAATGAAAGGGTGTATAGAGGTACTAAGAATTAAAGGGTTAAAATGGGTTCTACAATTTGAAAGGGTTATCAAAAGAGCTGGGAGTGAAAGGATTTTAGAAACTGCTTTACAAAATGAAAGGGTGTATAGAGGTACTAAGAATGAAAGGGTTAAAATGGGTTCTACAATTTGAAAGGGTTATCAAAAGAGCTGGGAGTGAAAGGATTTTAGAAACTGCTTTACAAAATGAAAGGGTGTATAGAGGTACTGAGAATGAAGGATTAAGATGGGTTCTACAATTTGAAAGGATCTACAAAAGAGCTGGGAATGAAAGGGTTATAGAAACTGCTTTATAAAATGAAAGGGTGTAAAGAGGTACTGAGAATGAAAGGGTTAAAATGGGTTCTGCCATTTGAATGGGTGTACAAAAGAGCTGGGAATGAAAGGGTTATACAAACTGCTTTACAAAATGAAAGGGTGTATAGAGGTACTGAGAATGAAAGGGTTATCAAATGGGTTCTACAATTTGAAAGGGTCTACAAAAGAGCTGGGAATGAAAAGATTTTAGAAACTGCTTTACAAAATGAAAGGGTGTAAAGAGGTACTGAGAATGAAAGGGTTAAATTGGGTTCTACAATTTGAAAGGATCTACAAAACGGTACTCTAATTTGAAATGTTATACAAAAGAGCTGGGAGTAAAAGGCATAGAGAAAATGTTCTGCAAAATGAAAGGGTGTAACAGGGTCAACCTTTCAATAGTAGACATTTCCTAGAACCAGAGAGCTTGGAAGAAGACTGCCTGATAGACCATGGAGTAATGGACATTATCTGGATTCCATACACTGACATTTACTTAGCAGACACAGGCAAACAGAATAGACCATTACAAGGTACTCGGGAGAAAAAAAAAATATCCATACGTTTGAACACATTATCTAAAACCAGTCAATTGCCGGCTGGGTTTGAACCTATGACCTTTGCACTTAAAAGTTACGAGAAGTCTGGGGAAGAAACCGCCAAACCTGCCTTCCAATCAACACCTCATCGTCCCTGATCTGACGACGGAGCAGGGGAGAAGGATTTTTAATTGTTTTTTTAATACTGGGGGAAGATGAGTCAGGGGCCTTACCTGATGCAGCTTGAGCGACATCCTGACGCCGGGCGCCACGCACCTGCGTAGCATCTCCACGTCCTGGAACACCCACTCGTCGCGGGGCGAGGTGATGCGAAAGTCCCCCTTGAAGAGAGCGTGCAGGCCGTAGAGGAATGACTCCAGGATGCTGCGAAGTGAGCCAACAGGTTAATGACGTGGTTTTGTGAGGACTAGGACAGGGATTCTTTGGTACCAAGGATAACGGTGGAATAACATGGCACAAAGGGCAGTAACAGGTGAACATGGCCATACAAAGATGACGACACATTCTGATGGTCTCAAGGACAACAACAAGGATGGACAAATTATTTAAATAAGGCATAAAATAAAAACACACATTTTTTTGCTTGTTGTATGTAATAATATTCAATACTTAGATTCCGCGGAATCAAAAACATGTATAACATGTGAAATTCAACTTAGCTGCGTGAGTGCGAAAAATTACTCGCGAGAAAATTGTTAATTTTTTACAGCAAGCAAAATAACATGATAACAAGTACAGCATAAATGCTAAAATGGTAAAAAATGACACCTAACGATGGGATTACCTGCATTTATCTTCATAATCAGACAGGCAAGAGCACAAAATGGATTCAGAGGCTTCTAACAATGACCTAAGTGAACAAAAGTGCACCCCACTACCAATGCATCAGAACTGGGCATACTCCCTCTCTCCCTTCTCTTTCTCTCTCTCTCTCTCCCTGTGTCTGCTCCTTTCTCTCAATCTATATATCTATTTCTTATTTACCTTTAAAGCTATCTGTCTACCTACTTGTACCTATCTATCTATCTATCTATCTATCTATCTATCTATCTATCTATCCATCTATCTATTCATTTATCTATCTGTCTCTCTAACTACCTACTCCAAAACAACAAAGGTGCCTCTGGCAGCACTCTGTTGCAGAAGCATTAAAAATATACATACACTCACCCACACACACTCACACACAAACACAGACACATAAATACAAACAAACAAAATATACCAAGTATGAAGTATGAGTTGGAGCCAGAGTTCCAAAGGGGGATGTGGGGGGGGGGGGGGGGGGCACTCACCTGGTGGAGAGATGGTGGGATGCGGTGCCGAGAGCCCTCCTCCCCAGCACACAGAGACCAAAGCACAGGGTGACAAGCTGGGAATCCTTGGAACTCTCAACGGGCTGGTGGTACACAAGGGAGATGATAGAATATCAACAATGAATCGGTCTTCTAACACTTTCAGATTTTACCCACATATTTTTTAGCACAAAGGTTGTTCCTGGCAACAAAAAAGCTTGCCCAAGGCTTTCCCAACATAGCAACAACACAGGGTGGATTCCAAGTATTACAGTTTATACGAACAGGTAAATGGAAAAGCATGTAACTATGAAAGTAACACTCATAAATTTGACTTCAATTGTAAATCGGTCTATTAGCAAAGAGAAGTATTAAGACATAACAGTAACAACACTGATGATTTCTACATTTTCATTGCAAGTGATGTTAGTCTTCACTCCAGATAATATTCAAAATATTGGCTAGGATTTTTTTTTTCTTCTCTACTTCTCAGAGCAATTTCAAGTCAAATTCTACAAACATGTCCCTTTGCTCTGCAGGCAAGGCACGAAAGGTGCAGGCAGAAAAAGAAGAAGACATTAATGTCCTAAATGGTCCGATTGGTTGAGAGAGTACCTCCTGCCTCCTACTGGCACAGTGCTGGATCCACTCCAGGTAGCAATCACAGAAGCTGTCCCGCGTCACCCCCTTCTTGACCTGGTCGTAGTCGTCGTCTATCTTGGGGTTGAAGGTCGGGTCGCAGTCCACGTAGTTGGCCCCCGTGCAGGGCTCGAGGGCGGCAGACAGGGATTCGTTTTCCAGCCACTGGCTCAGCTTCGGGCAGCGCACGACATAGTAAATGATGCTCTGGATCATATGATAAAAACGTTGGAAATGTTGGAAAAATGTAAAATAGAATAAAATCTTTGTGAGTGGACATGTTTTCATCTCATTTTGAAATAAATGTATGTCAAAGAGATTGAATATTTGTCTCAGTTTGTGTCAATTAAATACAGTGCATTCCCATTACAACTAAGTCGTTGAGACCAGTAGTTTTCTCTTGTTACATTGAAACTTCGCTATTACCGAACAGTATAGTAGAGAAAGATATACAGATGATCATGTTAAGACCTGAATTTTTACTTTGTTGTAACAAAAATTTCGCTATTACCCTGTTCATTATAACAGGAGTGCACTCTAATTACTCTTAAAAGGTTGTTATTGTTTTTTTGTAATTCTAGCAGAAGACCAAAGACTGCATCAGTAACATTGCATCTTACATGAATTCTCTGAATGCTTTACTCCATTTATCAGATTGATTTACACAGCAAAGTTTGTACTGCAATAGAAAGAGCACAGTCTGAATCATTCTTGAAAATGCAGAGAGCAAGAACACTTCTTCTAGCTTAGAAAACATTTTGAGAGGTCATTGTTTGACCGCTCCTTGGTATCATCCATTAAGCTGAACAAAAAGAATGGTTGACACCCCCTTGCATACAAAATGACATGTGACTGTGTATTGCCTTGAGGTTAGTTCTAAGCATACCATTCAATGTAACAGTTTAAGTACAAAAGCATATTTACAATGAAACAGAACTCAATGAAATGTAGAGACGTAAATGCATTTTCACATAATAATATGTAATATTAAAGTTGAACTCAGCATGAACCACATTCACTAAATGTAAAGAATGAAGAGTGGGCTCTTCCTCTGGAATTCATGAATCACTAATTTGTGTAACCGCTAGTAATCATAAAACATTTGCCCAGCACATAAATCATTTTAGGAATAAAAGAAAAAGCACACAAACAACAAATATTCTTTCAAGAATATATGGATTAAACCTGTACCAAAAGCATCCATATTGACAAGGTGAAACAGGGAAGGAATGAAAAATATATTTACGAGAGTGTGGTTAGTATCCACAAAAAACAACATGTGGTTGCATTGGTCCACAAAAGAGGAAGTACAAGTCATATTTTCTTAATTGACCATTTTACAGTCCCATCCCTGGAGATGGGTTGCAGAAGAGGAACAAAAGCCACAAAACTTCTGCTTGGTCGGTGATACGGTCTGCCGAATCTTGATCGACAGTTTAAACAATCATTACTATGGAAGTATAAGACATCCTACAAGAGAGCAAGGAAATTAGTGCCTCTTTCGGTGGGCGCACATCAAACTGACTTTTGACAGCAATTCTCGCTGACTGATGAAAGTCAACAACCTTGCCTCCAGAATAAGTTGTGATGTATATCACGTTACAATATGCCATACAGAAGAGTATAAACAGCGTTGCTACTAGGAAGAAGTGCCTGCATAGTTGCATTCATGAAATATGTGCAATGAATTGTCGGTCTGAAGCTAAAACATGCTCATCAGAGCAGAACATGATGCCTCACGTATCATAAAATGAAATATATCAAGTGCTACCTCACTCTAAATGTTCACATAGGTAATCAGAAATGCAAAGTTAAGACCTAAACTCAAAATGTACAGAGCACTAAAGAAAATGATAAAGTCTAGTGTACTAAAACTGAGAAATGATTAAATTTATATCTTCATTTGACAATCTTTTTGACCATCATCACATCACCTTGAACAGAGATTGGATGGGCTTGCTAGAGAGGTTTGCATCCCATGATATTTTTCTTCTTGAAAAAAACTTTCAGACGAAAAGACGGTGTAAGTTTGCCCTTTTGAGTGAACAGGTTCCTGTCTCTTCAAAATAGAGTTGCATAACATTGCATGTGACTACTAACAAAGGTAATCCGATGCACACATCACAAATAAAACTAGATAGCTTCTGACCAATCACATGCTCTCCTCAGGTGCGTCATGGAAACATCCAAGGTATGACGAGCAAAGGGGTCACACGGGGGACATTTTAAGTGTAACCGACATGATGTCATAGTAGTATGCGTCAGTGATTCCTCAAATCACACATTTACAATAAAGAGACAAAGAAAGAAAGGAATGTTGCATATCTGATGTCTTACAATCGTCGTGACATTTCACATTACGAGACAAGGTCGCCAATCATTCTCCAAATCGGTGTGTTTGGCATTTTAGTAAAAATCCTGATCTTAGTATCACAAGCACATGATCCATGCACATTGATAGGTTAGGAAGATCTGATAATCCTGAGAGAAAATGAACAATTGCTGAAGTCACATGACTATCACTCATCCATAAAGATAGCATCACCAGGTATTCACAAAATTTCCCAATTTGGGGGGTGAAAAGTACATGTTCCCTTAACTTGTTACTGACATATTTAAGACACTGTATAAATGCAAGAAATATCAGTAGCATGAAATTTTCATGAATTGGAGCTGACTGCCTTTTCCGCGGCGTGACATATTTGTGAATCACCACTGGCATTCAATGCATCAAGACAGTGTAAGCAAGAACTTTCATGTGCATTCTAATTTTGCAAATCTTGGCTCTTCCGAAATTCGCAAAATTAAAATGCATGTGAAAATTTCTGGTTTTACAGTAATATCATTCCCCCTGCTTTCTGAAAGAGCTAAAAGAGGTTTTAAAGTCAAGTGCTCTTTCATTATGCTAGAAAAGTGAAAACATGTTAAATTTTCTATATATTTTCTTTATATTGTTACAAACACGCATGACCTTACAAAATGTTGTAGTCTTCTCAGCGAGCAATGGCTGTATCAAAGAACTATTTATCAAATTGCTTGATTTTCCTCAAACTTCACTGATATGTTCTAGTATTGTTGCATTCCTTTAGACCACATCCTGTAAAACCAGAAATGTCCACGTGCGCGAAACTTTCACAGATTTCACGAGGAGTCAAGATTTGCGAAAGTAGAATGCACATGAAAGTGTTTGTCTACACAATGCATTGAATGCCAGTGGCAATCTGCAAAAGTTTCATTCCATAAACAAGGCGTTCACTCTAATTTTCAGGCTTCATGCCAAGAATGTTTCTGCTTTTTACAGTCGAGACATTTGGGCTTCATTCTCCTCCAACAGAAGTAGGAAATGAATATAAATTGATAAGTATCACATGTATAAGCCATGAATTTTACATCTTTGTTTCGTTTGTCGAATAACGTCACACGACTAAGCAAGTTTAGCCCGGTACGCGTCGGTTTACGAGATTTGATGTCACACACTAAATATACCAACTACATTGTAGATGAAAGACATTTCGCAGAATATCTGATGTGGAAAAATATCTGTATCCGAGCCAACACATAACAACAGATAACACGAGGAATAGAGGGCTGGAATATGGGGGAGTGTGTTAAAGGGTTAGGACCTTGAATGACATCATAGCACGACAGAATAAGATCATCTTTCCTTCCAATGAGTGAATGATCGCATATCTTGAAAGGATGTGCTGTCATTTCGACGCACACAATGGCTACACATTACATCATGCGTGGACATATTTTTTGTTATTGTTGTTGTTGTTGTCAGGAAAGATAGGGGCACACATTTTGATGCTCTATGGCATGTTGGAGGAAAACTGAGCTATGAATGAAGCGCATATGACATCATAGAAGTGACATCATAGAAAGGCATATATCAGAGTTCCAGCCTTCCTACATAATATGATGACACATTTGAAAGGACAGGTCACGACCTTGGAAAGAAGACAAGAGATGTAGATCTACATTTGTGACCGTGCACCTCAAAACGAACATAAAGTCGCACACACTGATTTTGCGTGAGGACTGAAAATAAGTGAAATGGGTCAACCTAGCCGAACTTGACTTTTTCATATTTTCTGAAAGAGCGGGTCTTCTTTTACATTATGCTAAAATTTTGTATCATAAAACGGGCAGGAAAGTGTGTTTTTTTAGCAGTTTATCTGTACATTTTTTGTAGAATAGTGTGATTAGGTGTGTCTTTAGAATCCCTTTTTCATTTCTGAAAAACCTCGTCCACACTCTTCACTTTCAACTCTAATAACTTTTGAAAGGATAGTGCTACTGCTTTTAAAGTTGGCATTAATTGTGGACAAAGTGTGTTAATGAAACATGCTAAATTTCAGTTTAATCTAATAATCCCTTCATTGTTCTTACTCTGGTGGTTTACTTCCTGTTTTTTGTCCCATTCATCGCACAGCCAGCACGGTTTTGTAGATTAAGCACTTGAATAGACACTGTACTTCAGAGCCTCTTTTCTCAGTTCACACTTTTCCTGAGTTTGTGCTTTCTTTCCAATATTTAGATAGGTTAGGAGAGTCCATTTGATTTGAGTTAAACATCATTTTAAAGCTTAAAGTCTGCTCTTTCAGAATATGGTCTTAACTAAAAATTCATGTCTGGCGACTTTTTGTTTGTTTTGAGGTGCAGAGTCACATTTAAACATGTATACAGTCTGTGTTTGTAGCTAGGAGATGCCATGCCGTATTATGACTGTGCACTGTAAAGTGGGGAAAGAGGTGCTCGGGAAACTTTTGTGACATCATCAAATGGTAAATATAAAAGTGTTCCCCCTTCTGATGAACGATGGCAAAATTTGAAAGGGCATATTGTGCTCTCACATGCCAAAAATCTAGCAATTAAACATCATGTATGATGTCCATGTTTGTTGATAGGAAGTGTACAAATTGTCGTGACACTGCTCTGTACTTTGTGTGGACAGAAGCAGATTTGCCGGAACTTGATATGACATCATAATTATGTTGGTGATAATCAAGTCTCACATCTACAATTATAGCAACACACGTGTTATGGCAAACTGCGAATTTACAAGCAATTTTGTGGGGTCCAGTAGGATTGCATACCATTTATGTTTGTAGCAAGGTATGACGATGAATCACATTAACAACTCTGCTAATGGACAATGTAAATGTACGTGTATATGTATGTGATACTAATTTTCTACGAATCTGGACTTCGCATCAATTTTACAAGTGGCAAAATTTGCAATCATGGATTCCAGTGATGAACGGAGAAATGTATGCATGCATGTCACATTCGTGTCGTGATCAGAGATCATACATTGTATTTTTCCATGTTGTTAAATTTGGGAATAGCACACACTCCCACACAGGCAGCATCACTCACACATGACAAGGACAAATCCTAACTGGTTTCCACAGGAATGCTTTGTTAAATGACACACAAAAACTTACATGACCTATGATCTCTAATATTCCTCTGATTTTGCTTTAAATTCTTTTTTTTTCTCTCACTGTTGCTTCTGTTTTTCTTTCGAATAGAGTATACTCTCATTTTAAGTGAGATGTCTACTGCTTACAATAACACAACCTGACTTCTAGGAAACTCTACACTATTTCAACACCCCTCATTGATTATGAACATTATAAGTTGTTATGAGATGAAACAATGCCACACTGGTTAACAAACAAACAAAAAAAGAGAATATCACATTACATATTTAATCTTTTTTTTTTTTTTCTACAAGGCACTGACTTTATTTTCACTCTTCCTGTTGGACTAAGCAAAGGATGTGAATTTAAGGCCTATAATCACTGTTGATTTTTTGATATGATAATTCAGCTTGAGTAAAGATGTAGTGTGATGTTCATTATTGATTGTGAGATTACGAATTTACAAAGAACTTAAAATTGCATAACAGGCAAGTTCAGTGGACGATAATTAGCCACTTCCCCATTTGCATGCAGTATAGAAATGAATGCATATAACCATAGATTTGCTTGTTTGTGCATATATGCCAATTTGGGAAAACATTTCATCATTTAGATACTGAGTAGTAATCGTGGAAGAGAAGCAATTTGTGTTTACAGTGTTTCCGTTAGTTTCATTTTCAGAGTAAATGTGACAGGAGTGTAAAATGAGAGTGTATTTGAGGTATGTGACATAATGGGTTGTATAATAAGCATCCATATTTGTTTAAATTTTACGACACAACTGTAGGCGAATAAATAAGAAATATCAGTTTGGTTTTTTTTTGCTGTCATCAGCAAAGGAAATCGCAGACTTTTTGTGAAGTCTGAAGTGTGCATACATCCTGGCACTTTTGTGTCAGCTCTTCGGAGCTCTGCCTTCTGGTGGAGTGCTGTAGGCAACTTTCTGGAGGATAACCACACATACACATACAACACAATAACAGAGAAACATACAGACAAAGACACACACACACACACACACACACACACACACAGACACACACACACTTACATGCAGACAGCCAGAGACACAACCACAAACACGGACTCATACGCACAAACATACACGCATATCCTGACACACAAACACTCATACACAAATATACACATGCAATTAAAACACAAACTAGAATGCCTTCCACAATGATGCATAAACCATGCAAAATATTTTTTGCCGTTACTCTTCGAACACACTAACACTTACATCCATATCTTGTACATTCCAAATCTTTCTTATCCCCCCAAAATATTACCAGAATCAGTATACTAAAGACATGGACCTCTCCTAACATATCTATTTCACACATTTCATACAGTTTGGAAGACCTACAATTAAGACAACAACAAAAAAAATCCACTGACTTAGGCAGAAACCAAGGGAACCCTCGGTTGGTAAATGCTCTGGTTGGCCTTGAGGGTTTATACGTAGGTAGGTGTAGTATATGTTTGAAGGCACGTATTCACACAACAAACACATCATGCAATAATGGAGAGAGATTCGACTTGCTCACCTTTACATAATAGGAGATGAGGATGTTGCGTAGGTCAAAGACTTGCAGCATGGACGATGCACAGTTGTCTGAGATGCTGTAGCCCAGGAGGACGTACTTGCTGGCGGTCACTTGCCAGGACAGCCAGCGCTGACCGAAGGCTGCGTTGGCGGACAGCATGCGGGGCAGGTGGCCGGGCTCACAGCAGCAACACCCTGAAAGCGCACAACACAGCGATTAAAATAGATCTTTTAAATCACTCTGTTTACATGGGCCTTGTGAGCGCTGGTATAAATGTACATATATGTCTGTATGTACACACATACGAATATGTTTGTATGTATCAATTGTAAAAGTGGATATTTTCGCGCGACTAATTTTTCGCGCTTGGCTGAGTGAGAAGAGTTTCGCATGTTTTTAATTCCGCGGAATCAAGACATCCCAAACAGCATCATATGGCAAGCAAAAATATTTGCGTGCTTTTATTTTCGCACTAGTTTCTGGTTGTGCGAAATGCGCGAAAATTTCAACACCGCGAAAATTTCCACTTTTACAGTATGTCGAATTCGAATTTCATGAATTTGAATTTGAATTTGAATTTTTGAAAATTTGAATTTGAATTTGTCTTTGTTTATTTATTCACATAAGTTATTTATTTACGCATCACACACATACACCTTACAGGGCACAAAATACCTGAACAGATACAAAATATGAATATCTGATATGTTTAATATGCATACAGTTCATGTGAAACTGTTTTTATGCATTCAAGTGTTACTCTTTTTGCTGTCAGTCATTAATACAGTCAAACATTGAAATAATAACAACACTAGCAAAATGGTACCATCACCACCTGTACCAGCCTCTGCATTATAACTTTATCATACCTAAAGACAGAAGTCACTTTGCAGTCATGATGCAGCAATAAGAGTCCTGGGGCCCGTTGCATAAAACTTACCGTTGAATTTCAATGGTAACTACCGTCAAAATTAGGCATCACAGCCAATCAGCATCAAGGATTCTAAAATTTACCGCTAATTTGAAGACTTAGCGCTAGAAAGGAGCGGTAAGTCCAGCAGTAAGGGTTTTATGCAACAGGGTCCTGGTGACCATTACATCAACAGGATTGGAATCACTGCAATTACCTTGGCGATAGTTTGAAACAGCCAATCACATGTAAGCATTGATGATGTTGCTGTGGAGGTACATGTAGTTATTATCACATCTTTCAACAACTTAAAAAACATCTTGATTAAACTAACCTCTGGTCACTTATGAGTATGTACGACTTGCTTGGGGTCTGGTGCAATTTATAATCTCTGGCTCTCCGAAGCTAGAACACATCATCAGCAAAATTTCATATGACAACGAGATGCTTTTTATTGTCAAGTGCATGCAACTACAAACACAAGCACTGACTGGCTCCGGAGAAGTTAAACTTAATCAAATTTTCATGCCTACACCCACAAGGGTGACAGAGGCATTGTGTTTTGGGGGTTGTCTGTGTATCCCTTTTTTTTTTTAACTTGAATTTTTTCTTTTTCTTTTCTTTTTTTGAACAAATGTTAATGATATATGACACAAATGTAATGCAATTTGTATTTTTGTTTTGTATGTTGTCTAAATGTTTTGATATTTACTGTGTGATAAAGCCAGATTTTCAATGTAATGATTTTAAACAGCAATTGGTCAAATACAGAAATGAAATGAAATGAAATGAAATGATTTAAACTGTGCATGAAGCCCTCAAATAGTGAATGTTACAATCGAGATCATTAAATGAAGAGTTTGTTCGCAAAAAACGATAAGTCCATTTTTGAAGTACGGTCTCTGTCATATAGTACAAAATAATACCTTTTAAATGATACATTGGTCACTACATATAAAGGTACATTTTTGAAGTTATGGTCAAAAGAGGCAAAAATTTTCTTATTATTCTCTTTATTTTTCCTGACCTTTAATCGCAAATATCTCCATTTGGCAAATATGGACTTATCGGTTTTTGCGAACAAACTCTTCAAATCTTTACAGTGATATGTCGGGGGAAAAACTCACCATCATCCTCATCCACACCCTCAGTGATGGCTTCCACTTCTCGCTGCTGGCAGTAGGTTCCTAGAGAAAGCAAGAGAAATGATTGAAATGTTTAGATAATAACGTATTCCACAAGAAATTTCTCGGTTGATTATTTTTTTTCTCCAAAGTCATGTCAACTTCTGAAATGAATTCCACTTCTCACAGAATGCAAGCAACTCTATGCACTCTATGCACATTGTTTCCTTTTATTCATTTATTTATCTATTTTTTTTTAATAGTATTACTGGTTGGAAGGAAATAAAACTATAATCATACATCATTATCACTACATGACGATAACAAGACATAAGAAATGGACTTTCGCACAATTCTAACTTTACATTTACATTACATTGTGGGTGGCTGACATGTGCCATTGCAGAAAGTGCCCCCCATTGAAGATAATGCCCAGGGAAACATCAATTTTTGTGCTCAGGCAAATGAAAATTCTTTTAAGCATTCTCTTTAGCTATAAAGAGCAATTTGTTCATTCTCAGCTCTTTGCAGTCTTTCACTTGAATTGTGAAACAACCCAGGAATATGAAAGACAATTAATTCCACTTTGGTAATGGTATGCAAAATCTGTGGGGAAAGTGCTTTGAACAAACATTTAAATACCCAGACTCAAAAAAGTACTGTATTGAAGTGATCAAAAAAGATATATCGTACGTATGAAATTTTACAGAAAAAAAAAGCACAATCCCATTCTGTTTGAGCTTTACTGTTAAATATCTGAAGTTTCCCACTTACAATTCCGATCAATTTCACTCTCATAAAAGACAACATGAAATCAGTAAAATGTACAAAACAGCCACGAGGTATGAAATCATAATTCTGAATATCTTCAGAATAAGATGAAAAAAAATTGATAAAAAACAAACAAACAACCCCCCGAAAAACAAAAACAAAAACAAAATACAAGAAAACGCAATGGAGATGGCATGTCCTGACCCCTGAACTCCAGACCCCGCAGCTGGAATGTGAGGAAGCCATGGCCCATCTCTACGATGTGCACCAGGGCGTTGAGGTAGTCTGAGGCCAGGATGAAGCAGTCGCCCGCCATCACGTTCCCCCAGCGGCCCAGCACCAGGTCCCCACATAGGCTCTCCTGCAGCGAGCGCGTCAGGTGCTCGTAGAAGATGGAGTTCAAATTGTTGTCGTCCGCACCTGTGTCGCACACCATCAGATACAAATTTGAAGTAAATTTGATTAATTCATAATCAAAGTTTGATTTTACCCTCCTGAGCTTTTGCCTCCTGTTTTCTACAGGTCTTAAAAAGTTCATGAAGGTAAAATCAAACTCTGATTGTGAATTAACACATTCACTAATGATAGAGATTACTACCTTGTAATTGGCTGAACTTCTTTAAAAAAAAAAAAAAAAATCAGAAATGTGCATGTGTGTGAGGTTTGCCAATTACAAATAAAACTATCCAATATTTTAGTGTTCCTAAGAATTCATATTAATTTTATAATCATTACAAGGTTTAATTTGGCCCAGATGTTTACAATGGGTACCTAGTGACGCTTGGGTTGTAACAATTGCAGGGCTGACCTGGTACAACAGTGTCAACACTGAAGAGGCTACCCTCGATAAAGAAGACCATTTATTATCATTATTATTATGATAATTAATTCATCATGGTCATCTGCTCAGTCGAGTTAAGCACTGCTCTCCAATTGATCTGCTCTGCTGAGGAAGTCATTATAATTTTACTTGCCTAAATTTTTGTTTGATTTTGCTGTATTTACACATACACCTAATAAAAACTATGGCTCACAACTAATCTAAGAAGTCAATACTTTAACATGGAACAGAAGAAACAAACAAAACAGGCTTGCCACCAAGATACCTCAACCAAAGTGGTAAGAGCACCTACAACCTGAGGGGAAAAGTTTCTTACCTGGGTTTTTCTCCAGTTGAGTGGAGAGTTTGGTGTTGGAATGGTCCACTCTTTTGGTACTGCACAAAGGGAAGCATAAAAAATATGTAGGACGAAAACATGTAACTAATGATTGCACAGATTGGAATCAAACATTTTTACGTTCTTCACCCACAGTATGTAATGTGTTTTTCTTCTTCACAGAAGCCTCCCATCATAATTCATACACTCATAGTTCTCAACCTGGGGAAAAAATGGACTCATAATGTACAACGGATCTATCATGCCAGTAATGAACTGTTAAAATATGACAAATCATAATATTAAGCATTCAGTAAATCTCTCCACAGTCATCCAATCCCCCCCCCAAAAAAAAAGTTGGCAAAAAGTATCGGAGAACTGCAGAGCATACAAAAGGATCTTAAAGGCAGAGCATACAAAAGGATCTTAAAGAAGGATGGGGTGGGAAATATATATGTTATAGGAATTTACTCCTTTTTGTTCCGGATAAGAACATATCTTAGACTTACTCACATTAGATTCTTTTGGAACCTGCACACATGCAAATGCACGCACACTGCTGTATGTGCTGTCTTTGCTGTATTTGACAATTCATTCGTTCCATTTCTTGTATTGTTTATGGTTGATTTGTTAAAACGTAGAATATGGAACAATAAAAACAAACAAACAAACAAACAAACAAACAAACAAACATACAAACAAACAAACAATGTGCTGTCACTCACTTGTAGTCTCTTTCCCAGAACTTCATTGGTCTGATATAGGAGGTGATGAATATTGCACTGCCTAGGATGGGGTTGAGAGGGGTGGAGAAGAATGCAGAGATGGCAGTCTGCACAAACAGCATGGCGGAGTCTGGGCGATCATGTTCTTATTAAGGATCATCATGCTTCATATCAGATTTTGGCTTCAAGAGGTGATGCATCTATTTGGAAAGGTATGTGAGCTGAGAAATTATCACACAGAAACTACTGCATACAACCACACACTTTGCAAGCACAATATTTTGCAAATTGCAACTTGACCTTGGAGCCAACACATAATGCACTCATGTTGCAGGAGGCAATATCTTGGCATATTGTTACTTTTGCAAAAATCAGCAGGCTCGCCAAAGTCACCATAAATTATGACTTGTGTAGTATAACTCCCTTCAAAGAATGAATCAACCAGTCGAAGGGAAACTACAGAGCCGGTGGAGCATTTTCAAAAGTGTGGGGACCCACTTCCAGGTTTCATGAGCTAACAGGCAAAAAAAAAAAGTCCTCAGCTCATCTCTCCCCTTCCATTTCCGGGTTTTTTCAGCTGACAAGCGAAAAAAAAAAAAAAAAAAAAGTCTTCAGTGCAAAAAACATAACCATACCACGCTCTATATTTCAAGATCTCTATCTATTTCTATTTAGTGCCACTTATGTACTTCCGGGTTAAAAAAAAGTGTGGGGCCCAAATTGATGTCACATTATGTATTCCTTTGTATGGTGCACAAAAAGTGTGGGGGCCCAAGCCTCTACGGCCCCCACGGTTCTGCCAGCCATGACTATATCTACTAATTTTTTTTCCGGCCTGTCAAAAACATAGAATGAGAATTAATGGACTTCCCATGGACTCTCAGCTCTAAAATCAACTAGAAAAAAACAATCCACTGCTCATCTTCGCTGGTATGAAAGCAACACTTCTGGTAGCGTTTGACACTGATTACACAGATACTGCAGAGCACTGGGCCACATTTCAGACAGCACTTTTGATGCAAAAATCGCAAATTCATAATAACTGCACTTACTATGGCAGCTGTTGACAAACAACCAATCAGCTAAGAGTCCATGGCCATGGCAGCATACAATCATTGTGCCTTCTATAATTTGCAAACTATCTATTGAATCAAGCCCAAGGAGGCAAACTTTCAACCTCATCTACCCATCCTGACTGCAGATCCAAAATTTCACAATTCTTACTGGAAATGAAAAAAAAAAAAAAATCTATATGAACCCCCACTAAAACTGCTTTCTATATGTGACATAAATTCTTGCATGACAACACTAACAAAGATGATGACAACGATAAAAAGAAAGAAGAAGAGTAAAAAGGATACGTGGGGCACTGAGGGGCTGGGCGAAGGCATGGAACGCTGATCCCCATGTGATCTGCCAGGGGGCGATGTAGGTGAACACAAACTTCAGCTTCAGCAGCCACTCGTAAATCTGGGGAAAAGGAAACAAAAAAATTGTGTTAAATTCACCAAGTCTACACTGTCTACGGTTTAGAAAGAGGGCATGCATCCCATATAGTCACATATGTACAAGAAGCTGTGATTCACTGACAATGCCTTCCATGTACATACAGATTATTTTACATATCGTTGGTTGAGAATGAAAAGGGCGTTAAGTTGCCACAAAACCCATAGTGTTCAAGACAACTTAACGCCCTTCTCATTCTCAACAGACGATATTTTGGTTCTTCATACTATGCCATTTTGTCATAACTAGAAATCTTATTTTCACTATTTACGTCATATTTGATCATGTTTACAGCATGTTTTCTTCAGGCAAGATGACAGAGATGATACGGGGTAAATTTACCTTTTCAAGTGGAAACATTTCACTCATTTGTCTTGATAAAATCAGAACAAACTGTGAAAAACCAAACAATCATTACCACATGTTCCACTGATGGAACATTCTCATTCTACCTCGGGATAGACATCAACCCTTTGATGTTGATTTATGACACTGTTGCCCTTCATAACATTTCTTTGCATAAGATAGCGTCATATTTCCATATCAAACAATAAGAAGACATACGTGGCCATCATATGTAGATGGTACTGTAAATGCTGTTATTTTTCGTGTGTTAAATTTTCTTGAATTTCGCGAATCACCGTTGGGTCGCAAATTTAACAACACGCAAAAATATCTCCTTGTACATTAAAATAATGGAGTAAACAGTAGCCTCAGTGTCAAATCGCGACAACATCATCTTGCGAAAATGTCTGTGATCTCTTCATTTGCGAAAATAACAACTTTTACAGTACATACACCTGTATGTCAATATTGTTGCTGGGGCGACAAGACCTCATATCTACAAAATGTCAAATGTTCAGGAGAGCAAAAAACATGGCAGCCAAAGCACAATAGCAGATGCGATAGCCTTTCCTTTAACATGCCTTGGTGGCGTCATTTTTGGGGTAAGACAGTCAGGATTTGGACAGGACATCACTTGACTGATTATCTGACAATTAATCCCAAAAAGTCGTTTCACCAAAATTTGAGATACAAGGTCTTGTCACCCCAGCAACAATATATTTACCTTTGACAGTAGGATGGACATGATGAAGTAATGGATGACAAAGTAATCCGTCAGGTAGGTGGTGGACCCAAAATTGAAGTCGTACTTGAAGAAGAGAGCAGTGAAGGCAAGGATGGGGTACTGGCGCGCCGTGTCGGCGAAGGCTCCACGCAGCAGCTTCAGGCCGCACACGCTAATCAGGACGGCGCCACCGCTTTTTGGTTCATGGAATGAAAAGATGCATTGATATGATGGTGCTGTATTGCAAGATATAATACTGGGTTGATTCTGTCACATAAAGCAATGCAAAATTCATGGCGGTGATATTAGTTCTTTGTAATGTGACTTTATTCCCCAAAGCATGATGATCAGTCTGATTTGCAAATGACAGGATTAACATATAGCAATCAACATAAATAATAAATGTATAAATATATAAATGCGTCCATATACATAAACAACTTCTTCACAATCTTCCAATTCTTTTGCTTTAATGCATTACTATGTCACATTCCATGTCGATAGCTTTGAAATTTCCAAATATTTTGCATTTGTTTTGATACTGTACACAGTGACACAGACATAAGCTTTTTTGTTTTGTTTTGGTGTTGTGTGTGGCGTGTTTGTAAAATGAGAGCAAGTATATAGAAGAATAACAGGCAAAAGTTGATGTTACAGTAGTGTAATAGAATAGCTTAAGAGCTTACAATGGAGTGAACTCCTCTGCAATGCGTGGTCCCGACGTCGTGAGACCACTGATGAAGACCAGCGGATAGAGAATGTGACGCTCGGCGAAGCACAGCCACACGTACAGCTTCTCAAAGAGCATGATCTTGGCTGCATCTACGGCGAGGAGAGACCAGCATATGATGGAAATTGTTTCTCAAACAGCCATGTCTAGCTGTAGCCAGGTGTCAGGTTGGCCACGTTTGACATCAAGTTTTTCTTGTTTTATTTGCTATCATCCTATAGGCACATGTCGGACAGGTCCTTATTTAGTATAAATGGACAAGTAGCTTTTAAACAATTTCAGCAACACCTGGCAACAAACATACAATTAAGCTATAACTTAACTATATGATTAAAAAAAATAGTTTTGGCCAAAACTTGTTTGCCATTTTATAAAACAGATGATGCATATCTTTTTGTGCATCAATAGGACTAGTGTGCATGCGCTAACTATAATAGAATTACAATGTAAAGTCTAAACCCACTCGGCTGCACCTTGTGGGTCAAACAATCCCAGAGTTACATCATGCACACAATTCCTACTTACGCACTCAGACCTGTGCATAACTTGCATACTGACTTACCCCTGACTTCAAACTGGTGGTACTCGCGGCTCTTGAGCAGTGGCTGGGAGAACGCGGCAAAGGGGAGCTCCTTCCTGAGCTGGGGCAGGATGTAGTGGAGGAGGAAGCCTACTACGATGGCAATGATGAACAGCACGTGGCTGAGGTCCGGCTGGAGGGGAGCAGGGAGTAGGGAGTAGGGAGGGGGGAGATGGTGTTAGATGAGTTCCATTACCGCTTTGATTAATCTAGGATCTCTGAAGATGATAATGATGTCCATATACATTTTAAAATTATATGTCAATATACTGTAAAGAAGTTAATAGTCTTTATGTTAATGGCACCTGTTGGGTAAGAATGCTCGCAAGAAACTACCATTGTCTCTCACTGACCCTCCCCCCCCCCCCCAAAAAAAGAAAAAAAAGTTTACAGTAGGCATTCCAACAGTACATAGAATCCCCAGACATAGCAACTGATTGATAATTTGCCCTTCATCAACAGGAGTATACACCGTTTATTATCTGTGTTTGAGGAATTCATGACTTCCCCAAAGGGAAATGGCATGACTATCAAAACAGCTCTCTTAGATTGCTTGGAAGAGAAAATATGTAACCGTGAAGACAGTAGATTTATGAAGCAACTAATTATCGCTTCTTGCAAAAATCACATGTTGGAACAACGCAGTTCCTGAAGATGATGACAACATCACATCGCCTTCTTATATATGACATTGAATGCATGACCATAATCTCACCCTATCATCACAGGATAAGAGCCCTAGCTTTTCTTACTTTGTGTGTTTGCACTTAATAGCATCTAGCCGTCTCTTTCATCTTTTGCCTTTTAAAGCACATAGAGATGCAATCACTAGGAGTGATAAAGATTGGAAATGGTCTGAAACGTGTAAAAAAATAGTTTTAGTGAATTATTGTTGTTGTTGTTATTGTGATTATGATTATGATTATGATCATGATCATGATCATTATCATCATTATTATCATTATCATCATCATCATCATCACCATCATCATCATCATCATCGTCATCATCATCATCATCATCATCGTTATCATTATTAATACTATTATTATTACCTGCAGCTCGGTGAAGACAGTACTGACATGGAGGGCGGTGACAAACGCTACCATCACAAGGCACACGATCAGGTCTGACTGCAGACGCTCGCTCTGCAGAATGTGAACAAAGGCCAAAGGTTATCCAGGGACTGCGTAGTCACAATACTTCTGTGTTTTCGATATCCATTTACGATTGCATAATGGGTACGATGCACAATTGTTGCACAATTGAGCACAATGGTAGCATGGTAAGAAGACATTGACAATGCTTATGACGGTAAAGGATCAAAGAGCTTTCCTAAAGCCCTGTCACTAGGAGCATCAAAATAATGCACATTGATGTAGCTGAAGCTCATAGAACAATGCAAGATATACTGTGACAGCTTGTTATAACTGTACGCATATACAAAGTCAACTACATTCAAGAATTTTAGCAGCTAGTCCACTGATACCCTAAGTTAACTTGAATTGAAATTACATCTTACCAACTGATATCTAACATATTTCCCAATATGAAAGACTATATTTTCATCAAGACTTCAAATCTTTTCTGTTGAACTGGCTTTCTGAGACTTTAACATGTTAAAGTGTACGTACTGCCTTATCCTTCATTTTTGCACAATAGGAGCAAAGAGAAGACAGTGACTCTACAAGTCTGGTATGTTCACATAAGAACGATATATTGCATAGTAACCTCATTGACAACTCTGTTGACTGCAATCTGACACAGAAAATGTCTTTGCCATGTGTGAAGAATGCAACAGTATAAATTCTTGAGGCGGGAAACACTGTACAACGTATCAGATGGTTCCTAAACATGTAGAGGAGCAGAATTGGTGACGTTATGAGGATGAGGGTATGCATGGCTCTCCTCTTCCGATGTTACATCTCATATCCATCCCTCCTCCTACCCTCTTTCATCTAAGAGCCAACGAAAGGTGGAATGAGATGGAAGAGAAAAAGGGGGAGAATTTCAGATGGATGCGGGAGGAGCCACCACTCACCACAGACTTCTTGAGCTTCTCCGGAAGAGGGTCCCTGATGGACTCCTCCTCCACGTCCTCGGTGCTCCCTCCCTGGTCCTCCGGCATCACATGCTCCTTGATGATGGACCTGGAGGTGGACATATAACACGATTACAGCTTAGGATGACTGCACACTCCGTCCACACCTCAAGGCATATATATTCCTTTTGTCGATGCTGAAGTCTACCCTGTGGTACTACCTCAGGAGGAGATGGCGATGATCAACTGCACGTGAATCATTTTTGTGACACTGAACAATAATGAAGTTATATTGCCATCAAACAATTAGGAAGAATCAACAAAACCTTACTTTTTCCTCGAGCACCATGTGTGTGTCTACAGTGTATTTCTCAAGAAGCTTCTCACCACATTAATTTCTGGGAACCCATATATAATCATATATTTGCATATTTTTTTAACATGCATATTCATAACATCTGCAACAACAGCAACAGAGATTCCAACTCCCACTCTCCCACTTTCAGGCTATTCATCTCCTGCTCTCCAGCTCCAAGTTGAATTTCTCCTGCTTATGGTGAACTTCCAATCCTCTTGCTAAAATTAAGCTTTCACATGCCCAAATTTAGTTTTATCATACAATGTATATATGTTCACAAATAAGGCTAAGATAGCACCAGATAGGTGTTATAACCAAGAGCATCCTGGACTCTGGCCACAAGGGACATTGCACTTTCACAAATTGGAGTTGATGGCCTTTTTTATGGCATGAAACTTTCTTGAATTGCCACTGGTATTCAATGAATTGTGTAGACAAAACCTTCCGCATGCATTTTACTTTCGCAAATTTTGGCTCCTTGTGAAATTTGCGCAAGTCTCAAGCATGCAAAAATTTCTGGTTTTACAGAATATGTCTTTTCTACAGAGAGCATCTCAGAAGAACTGGGGCCGTATTCTGAGAGCTTATTAAGTGTCTGATTAGCACTTAATTACCGAATTGGTATTCTGAGAGCATGATTAAGTAGGGGGTATATTAACTACCATAGCAACAAGCGTTTTGGCGGGAAGGACCTACGCGTTTGCGCGTATCAATGCGCGTGCACCTCTGAGAGGACTTAATCACAGAGTTAATTACGAATCGGTATTCTGAGGGTGTAATTAAGTATGAAAGTTAATGGAAAACTTAATGATACCAAAGAGTGTCATTAACTACTCCGATATCACGCAATACATCGTGTTTTCTCTGCCACAACGATGCTTACCGTCTTCGGTAACAGAGGAGCGGTTGAATGTTGTTATCTTGGTATCCGTAGAATTCAGAGAAAAAAAGAAATATAGCCGATCTTCAAGGAATTTTGTCATTTTATGTGAGCAAAGAGGTTGAGATCTTCGCGTGCGTAGGTGAGTGGTTGTAACCGGAGTGTGCGCACGGAGCTCTTGGGTTGTAGTTACAGGGGGCGTGGAGGAGCGCGTATTGAGGGCATATTTGCGCGTGTAATCATCATTTTGGCTTCTAACAACGCGTCTGATTGGATGGAATAACAATTAGATGGGAGGGACCTAAGATAATTACAGGGGACTTAATCATACCTTAATTACGTCCTCAGAATACCGATTTTGCCCATGATTAAGGGCCTATTAACTTCACGACTTAATCACGAAGTTAATTACAGACTTAATTACGACCTCAGAATACCACCCCTGGAAAGTATCTATCACGGAAGGAGGTGCTTGCCACACGGGTCCAATTATGTGCTATTAAACTGTTTGAAGGGAAATCAGGGCCCCATTTCATAAAAGATGTTAGGATAACAACCTTTGCTGGAATGTCAACTTCCAATAGCAACAGCCAATCAGGAAGCTGGATTCTTGTCGTTACTATGACAATTGCCACTCTAGCAAGAGTTGCTATCATATCAACTTTTTATGAAATGGGGCCCAGATGTGGTGATCTCCACAGACTGGCAGTCGTTTAGTTCAAGAGGTTGGCTGAAGAGGGGATTGTGACAGCATTCTACTGATCACCAGTACAGGGGAAGACAGGAAAAGCTTGACTCACCAGACCACACCGGGATTGGAGGCACTTCGGCTGAGATGGTAGCTGAGGGCCACCGCCAGACCGCAGAACACGGAGAACAAGACGTGCTGGGACGATGCCGCATCCTGCCGGGGTCAGAGAATGATGAGTATGTGAACAGCTTGTGACATTTCATACACTGCAGTGTAGTCCATGAGGGATTTAACAAGTCGCAGCATGATTTTTGCCCTAAATCCTAAGAATCGCTTAACATTACAGCACAGACACTATCATGAAACTTGCAAATGAGTTTTAAAAAAAAAAATGGCTAACGCTACAAAATTGTCTATGTAAAGATTTTAATCCTTGGATTGCAGCATATTCATTGTGGTCAGATCATCAAAATTTAGGCTGAGATGGTATCAGAGAGCATGTAGAGAACTCTGTAGTTTCTCATGGCCCTTTAGCAGGCACTGGACCCTTGCCACAAGGGACATGCTCATGATAAATGTGTTCAAGCAAATGAATATTCATATATATAAAGATTTTTCTCTTTCTACATAACTAACATGCTAAAATTTCAAGTTGTCGACCAATGTGCAGTGTCCTCTATTCTTCTCATGCCTCCTTGCTCATTCACAATCTTACTCCAATGAATTCCAATCACCAGAGATTTTGGACATAGAGATTACAAAATTTGACAGTCTCCACTCTATACAATCGAAATGTAGTTCATCGCCCACAGCATAAAAGAATAGTTGGTAATCTCAGAAATATTTTTACCTGAAGGCCACCATAGGCAAACCCGCATAGAATCAGTACAGCTATTACACTACGCAACACTGTATAGGCAGCAGCACCTAGACCAGTGGTACCTGAAAAGGAGACGAGAAAATCAAAATAAAAAATATGAGCATATGAATCTGGAAATATGAAGAAATAACCATCACAAGGAAAATATTGACCTCAAATTTGGCTCATAAAATAGATATACACTGTGTATTGCCACTATGGATGCGCTGAAGGGGGAATATTGCTGATCAACGAAGTTTGTGACTGTTATCACCTTAGATAATGAAATCATACACAAAAAATTCCATGAAAAATTTGCTTAATGATGGTTATTATAGAGGTACATGTTCTTTTGGTCCCTACAACTATACAACTCTGCATCCCAGACTGATAATACAAGGGCATATTATCACAAAATTATATACAACTGCTAACGAATGCATTGATGTATTACATGTTTGCACACAAAACACACCTCAATGTCATAATATATCACGCCATTTCATACACTTACGCATTAATGCCATAGCATATCACTAAAATTTCATGTGACAGTACATCAATGTCATAACATTACCACTTAAAATGTTGGTAATCTTCAATGGCATTTATGCCATAACATATATTAAAATTTCATGTGATTGTACATCAAATGCCAAATCATGTTGTATGATTCTAGACAGTTGCATACAAATGTGTTACACTATTCCACGATTGTGACACCTGTACAGGAAGTGCTGATATATTATGTGCACATAGCTGATCCTGGATCCACAGTACAAAAACATCTACGAGTATCCTGGCAGGGACGATTGTAATCTGTCGTGGCCACTTACCGCTGCCGCCAAATATGTGAATGTCTATCGTCTCCAGCAGATACATGACGAACGTATTGCACTGAGGAAGCAACCCTACCAGGAAGACCAGTGGAAAGAACAGGACGAACACTGCCGAGACAAACAAACGGAAATAACAGTTAAGCATTAAGTTGATGACAGAGAGAGAGAGAGAGAGAGAGAGAGAGAGAGAGGGAGAATTAAGGCAAACTTCATCTTTTCCAAATGAAATGATACTTAAATTCAGGTTTCAAATTTTTGTAAGATAATTAGAAACCATTGTATGAAATATCAAAGAGCATAGACACTAATACAAAGTTTATTTGATGACAGCCTGTTTTGAAATGGCCGAGATATCCAAAACAAAGCAAAGCTAATAAAAGATGGCACCCACCTTTTATTAGGACCACTTTGCTTTGCTTTGTTCTTGGATATCTCGGCCATTTCAAAACTGATCTTCATCAAAGAAACTTTGAATTCCTCTTAGAATTGTATGCTCTTTAATATTTCATATAAGTGGTTTGTAATTACCTTGTAAAAAGTTGAAACCAGGGGAGCATTTCATGAAGGAACTTGTCGGATAGAATGTCCGACAAGTCAATTATATCCGACAAGTTCAGAGAAATCAGCCAATCAGACTAAAGAATTTCTCAAAACTTGTCGGATATAATTGACTGGTCAGATATTTTATCCAACAAGTTCCTTCATGAAATGCCCCCCTGAATTCCCATCTCAACCAAAACTATACCATCCCTTTAAGTATTAAGTGGATACCAAAGACAGAGACTTTATTCTTTCTACAAGACACATCAAAACATGTTTTTTTACATCAAAATCAGAGCAGGCAAAATCCCTGTCATTGTAGATGTCATATATATTTTTTTTTTTTTGCATTCACACAGAATACAGATTTAATGAACGCTAATAGCAAGAGACTTGGCTGTCCATCACTTTTATTACTGGAATACTAAAAGGCTTTTTCTTCAGCATATACACTACAGAATGATTCACGAACACAGAATGCATCATGCACACTAAATTCTAGAAAACATTTTTTTTTTTTTAATTTAAAAAACATACTTTCTTAATTTTGAAGAAGAAGAAAAAAGGCTTAATATTGTAAAAGCATTCACACACTAAATTGGCAGCTCTGCAACTGTGACTTTTGACCCACCTATGAGGAGGTCCCTTGCAAAGAGGAGGAGTGCCTGACTCGTGAAGGGGAAGCCGTAGATGTCAAACATCTGGTCGTAAAGATTGGGCTGGGTACTGCAGTAGTCTAGGAGGAGGATGAGGCTGCAGCAGAGGCAGAAGTAGAGGGGTCTGCTGTACGCTATCACGGGATTGTGCCCCTGCAGAGAGAGGGAGGGTGATGGACGTCAACGAAGAAGATGACGATGAAATGAAGGAAAAAGAAAATCAGCCAACCTGTTGTCTCTCAGATATTGCGATTACCAATTTGGTTAAATCAAAATGAAACCCAAAAATATGAATTTGAGTAAATGTAGCAATATTAGCAGAACACATCAGTGGAGTTAAAGGAAAATTAGACAACCCTTTCAAAAGTTGTAAATTTTTCGTTTAAGTGCTGCCATCGATGAATGAGAAGACTACAGCAGTTTCTGAAGTCAGGCATGGACAACAACATAAACAAAATATTTAAAAAATTTCACAATTTTTTTTAAATGAAAAGTACACATTCCTTCCTCTTGATACTGACATAAGGGTTAATTGTCCCTTTTTTCTGAAAGAGGTAAGTCAATTAAGAGCTGATGAGTTCTCTTCACATTTTGTTTATACCATTGTGCATGCGTGATGTCCAGTCACAAAATATTGTAGTCTTCTCATCCAGTGATGGAAAATATGTGCTTTTCTTTTCTATTTTGAGGTGTCAAGCAATGGTGAATATTACACTGCATCCACTTCAAATATGACAGCCTTTCTATCTGTGGCTGCCACTGCATGTAAGTTAATGGCAAAATATGTTCATTGAGCACTCCTGTCAGCCCAATTCAATATGTCTTGGAGGTGTAAACATACATTTTTATTTGTAAAAATATGTTTATGTGCCGATATGTGTCTGATATTGCTAGTATCATAGAAACTGTACTTACATGCATTGGAGAGGCAGCATCTGGTTGAACACTCTGAAGATAGAGAAAAAAATAATGAAATATATTACCCAATTAAACCATTAAAAAATCTATTAAAAAAACAGTTTGAAATAAAAATAAAAATATCACTGAAGGTGATATCAATGCCCCTGCCTAATAATACTGAACTGGTACACTGCCTAGAATAACAAACAGTAACTAATGTGTTGATACCATGGCAACACAGGCCTACTTTCCGCTACTCTTGAAAAATATGTCTAGCACAACTTTACATTGAGCTCAACATGCGTGATAAATTAGAAACTGGAAAAGTAGCTTGCACCAACCAACTGCCCACCATCCACCAGAGTACACGCTGATTCCTACTTCCTACCACTGTCAAACTTCACTTGGAAGGGATTATGATTACAAAACAATAGAGCAATGACTGCTACAACTGTATGTTGAAAAGGTACTGGAAACTGAGAAAAGAAAATAGGAAACACATGGGAAGAAACATGGCAAAAGAAGACTGAGCTCTGCACAGACTGGGCACTTACTTGTATCCCCACGAGACCACAGCTACTATGTACTTCCAGATAACTCGTGCCAAGGGTTAGGCTGGAGTTTATGTGTGAATTTACAGTACTGACATGTCTCATGAGAATTATACGTATTGTATGAAAGGTCGTAAAGGAGACATGTATATACTGTCAAACTCAACATGGGATTCAATTAGGAATGAAATAAGATCATAATGATCGGTAAAAGGTGTTCAACTTCCTTTCTATGTGTGTGTGTGTTGACGGCTGATGATTATCATTCACCTTGTATTTTTATCTTTGTATGGTAAACAGAGTGGTTCTTTGTGCATAGCCAGCGGCAGGTGACATTGCTGTGTTTATTTGTTAGTTTTTGTATGCTCCTTTGTTTTGATCATTTCAATGAGAGCCAAGTGTTGGTTGGCACGAATAAGCTAAACAAACGTGATCTGGTATTGTTTAATCTATTGCTTGAGAAGTCATTCATCTTCTTTATGAGAGTGTCTCAGTCTTGAATCGGTTGTTTCGGTCAAAGCTCTCCTCCATCAGTTGATTCGAGCGCTGGATGATAACATCTTCTTCAGCCACACTCACTCACCTTGAGGAGGGAGTACTGACAACTTGCGATGATGAGGCAGAACCAGAAGACCCAGAAGTCGTAGAGAAAGCCTTGGTTCATCACGGCAAAGCCTAGGAGGGAGACTAGTACTGCTAGAAACACAGCAAAGAGACTCTCGGCTTTCGTCCGATTCCTGGAATGAAGGAGTGGGGGAACAAGAGAAGATCACGCTATCATTTTGGGACTCAACACTGGAAGTCACAATGCATTTGCACCTGCAGCACATTGAATCAAATACACAAGATCTCAAAAAATCGTATCTCCATTCTAGAGTACCTGCAAGTGAATTGTGGCAAGAAGAGAACATCTGATTGTGGACTCAAAACATTCTAAAGTTCCATGGGTTTCAAGATATCTTTCACAATAATATTACCTCTCTTGCAGCACTGGGGTTGTTAAACCTGAATATACCACAAAATCTCACAACACTTTTTCCTCCCTTGCTAACTTTTACAATGAATTATCATTCAATCAGTTACACAAGGTGCAACCCAATGATGATTATGTAAACTGTAAATTCATACACTGACTGTGCTCCTGTACATGACCATGGTTTATTCCATGAATATTTTCTTCTTTGAGGCACCTTCTTCTGTGTGACGTCAAAATAGTCACAGCCATTTCAGTCATAACAGCCCATGAAAAGTCTTTGGACCATAGAAAATATATATATTTATCAGAAAATCTATGTACCTGCAGTTGGCAAGGGATACTCCAAGTGAAGCATGGGTGATGTTGGAAAGGTATGCAGGAATAGTTGCAAGCAACAACATAGCAAATACCATTTAAAGTCATTTAATAAGTCCTGTTACAGTAAGTATGGAGTCTTAATTGCAGTTTCCAACAAGTATGTACTTCATTACAAATTAAGTTGATTGTGTGGTAAACAATTTTGACCAACGGGAGAGCAATTTGCACATACCTGTCAAAGAGAGCCAGGAATGCTAGTCGGTCAAAGCTGACCCGTATTGACCGCCAGGGCAGGACCCAGAAGCGGTAGTTGTGCAGCACCTTGACCTTGTTGTCGCGGCGGATCCAGCGATCGGAGGCCCCGCCCCCTCCGGCCGCCGCCGCTGACCGGCTGCCCAGGCTATGCATCTCCTCGTAGGTGCTGCTGGAGTCGATGTTGGGGTAGTGGTCGAAGAAGCCCGTGTACGTCTCCCACTGCTGCGGGTCGGTCAGCCGGTCGAGAATGTTGGTCGGGAGGTCCATGTCGATGCCACTGGGTGCCCCCGTGCTGCCCCCTCCGGAGGTGCTGCTGATGGCCCGCAGAGCCCGAGGAGGGGGGCGGGGCTTGGGGACAGAGATGACGGTGGAGTCTGAGTGGGAACTGGAAGTCTCCTCCCTGGGAAACACAAGGGGAACACATGATAGATATTTGAAACAGACAAAACAAAATAAAAGTCCAATAAAACAAAACATATCTTACTCCTATGTAACTGGGGTGGAAGCCTTTGCAAAAAGTGCACAAGCACTTGCTTCTTGTCAAAACTTTAAAAGCATGCCAAGACTTCACTTTTTGGTTCTGCAAAGTCAGTAAATTTGACTACAAATTTCAATTTCAGTCAATTTCAATCTCAATTAATTCATCAGAGAGAATTGATACAAGTAAAAGTCAATGGGCTCACCCCACGTACATCGTACATACACCCATGAAAAGTTGCCCAGTCTGAAAAGGGGTAACTATAAAGTGGATCGAGGGTGACAGTGAAATCTGCCTTTATTTCAGTGCACTGAAATACACACACACACACACACACACACACACACACACACACTAATTTCAATGTTAAGCACTCTGTTGGCAGTGGATGTACTTTCCAAAGAAGGGTGAAACATTTACACATCTGTGAGCCACAGCTCCCATCAGTACAAAGTGGTGGACAAAAACACCACAGACTATGAGATAAAGAACAGAGATTCAGGGCTTGCAAAGAATGACTCACCACTCATTGCTTGTGGACTCTTTAGGAGGGGACGGCGACACCTCAGGTGACTGATTCAGCTCAGGTTCGATTCTCTGAGCCACTCCAGAACTGTTCTCTCCAAATGTATATGTCATCCAGTTACCTGTTTGTGACAAAGGCAAACACACACACCCACAAACACATGAGCATCTTCCAACATTGGAGGGCATGATAACTTGATATTCAAACATTAAAGCTGGTTCATTGACATATTTCCATAAAACTACACTACATCACAGCTTTATCCCAGAGGTAACTAGCAGAAACCTGTCATTAACTGTGGGTTCTTTTACACCTTTCATTGGTACAGTGTTCATTTTTTTTTTTCATACTCTTTGCCCAAATGATATCGAAGGTGGGAGAGATGGGAGCATGAGGATCAAGCGTGATCCTCTTATCTACGAGGTACATCGACCACCTATCTGTTATAGTATGCTATTATATCCCTAAAATTGCCCTAACATCGAACAAAAACTTTTACACAGTAAGCCTACCTTACACCGCCCGTGTCCCCCAGGCCGTACGCACGTACGCACGCACGCACGCACATAACCGGTCACCCGCCATGACTCTTCCTCCATTTCCACATAACCAGGTCACCCGCAACCAGGACACACAGTCAAGTCGCGCCGTGAGGCGAGGGGAAGGAGGGGGGGACACAGATAGGTGGTCGATGTACCTCGTAGACAAGAGGATCACGCTTGATCCTCATGATCTACATCAGTACATCCGACCACCTATCTGTTATAGTATGCTAGACCGACACGGACTAACAAGGGAGGCTTGGCTGTAAGGCGGTGTAATCAACGGGACTTCGCCGCTGACAAAAGGGCTGCCCTAGAGAAGGAGGGCACTGCAGCGGGAACGTCCCGAAGATAAAAAGAAATGAACGAATTGGGAGAACGCCAATAGGCTGCTTTTTGGATCTCCTCGACCGACACTCCTGCGAATAGGGCCCAGGAAGCACTGATCCCTCGAGTGTCATGAGCGCGGGGCGCTACGCCCGGGGAGAGAGCCTCTGGGCCAGCCGCTTTGATAGCAGCCACAATCCACTTCGATATGGTGTCTTTAGAGGCAGCAGAGAAGGGCTCCTTCGTAACTACAAAGAGTTGATCCCCGGAGCGTCGGTCCTTGGTACGGGCCCAGTAATATTTCAGGGCCCGCACCGGACACCAGACTTTGTCCTCTGCAATAGAGGAATGAGCGGCCAGAGGTTGGATGAAGATCTCAACCGGACTGGAGGTTGCTGTCTGATTTTTGGCCACATACGAAGGGTTAGGGATTAGCCGCACGCCAGCCCGTTCCCAGCGTATGTGGCCCTGCAGGGTAGACAAGGTGTGAAGCGCACTACGGCGCTGCCCAGAAGCGATAGCCAAGAGAAAAACCGTCTTGATGGTTAAATCCCTAAGGGAGGCTTCGGCTAAGGGCTCGAAAGGCGACCTGGCAAGCGCCTCTAGCACACGAGGAAGGCTCCAGGATGGGAGCAATCTCCTCGACGGGGGGCGTTCCAAGAAGAAGGCGCGGAGTAAGCCAGAGAGGGAAGGGGCAGTAGATATAGTGGACCCATCCTCGAAACCAGTATGCACTGCCGCGATGGCAGAGCGATACCCCCGAATGGTAGAGATGGTTAAACCTTTGTCAAAGAGGGAAACCAAAAAGTCCGCCACATCTCTCAAAGGGGCTGAACGGGGATCCACCCCGTGAGATTGGCACCAGGAATAGTATCCAGCCAAACGGGAATTGTAAGCCTCCCGGGTGGATTCCCTCCGGCTGCGGGCAACGAGTGAAGCAGCTCGTTCTGACAAGCCCGCCTGAGTACCGGATTCCCTGATAAGGGCCAGGCAATCAGGTGGAGTGAGCTCGGTCGGGGATGCAGAGCTCCCAACACCGGCTGCGCTATTAGATCTGGGCGAGCGGGAAGGAGCCTCGGGCTCCCCACCAGCAGGTTCGTGAGCTCTAGAAACCATGACCTCCTTGGCCACCAGGGGGCTATGAGGAGGATGGTCGCCTGGTCCCGTCTTATCTTCCGCAGGATGCGGGGAATGAGGGGAAAGGGTGGGAACGCATAGCCTCTGAATCCCTTCCACCGGAAGGAGAAGGCGTCCAGCCGCCAGGCTGCGAGGTCCTGCACTCTCATGCAGTACCTGGGTAGCTGAGCATTCAGCTCCGTTGGACGTTGTGTGGGCACGAGCTCCGACTTCTCCCAATTTATAAGAAACCCGAGCGACTGCACTGTTCTCAGCAGGAACGACAACTGGTGAGAGAGCAGGGTCTGGGAGCTGGCTGCTAACAGCCAATCGTCGAGGTAGCAAAATACCCTCAGGCCTTGTTGCCTGAGAAAGGCTGCTACACACGCGACGAGCCTGGTGAACAGGCGTGATGCGGGTTTCAGGCCGAAAGGCAGGGCGCGGAAGCGGATCACGTTCCCCCCGAAGGAGAAGCCCAGCAGGTCCCTGGATGCTGGTGCTATCGGGACGTGGAGGTAAGCATCCTTGAGATCTATGGACACTGTCCAGTCTCCTGGTCTGAGACAAGGAAGTATGGACGCCAATGTCTCCATTCGAAAATGCTCTGTACAGATGTGCCTGTTTATTCTCTTGAGGTTGAGAATGAGGCGAAAGCTCCCCGAGCGCTTGGGGACCAGAAAGGTAGGAGAAAGGGAGAGCCGCGGGTGGTCGCGGATCCGTTCCACTGCCCCCTTCGCTAACAGGGCGGCGATCTCGGCCGCCATGCCTCGGCGTCCGAGGGGAGGCAAGCGAGGGGGGGAGAGACGGATGACGCCTCCGGGTAAGGGAGTGGCGAGCTCGATGGAGAAGCCACCGCCTACAACGGAGAGCACGAAGGCGTCGTCCGTAATGGCCGCCCAGGCCGGCTGGAAGGCCTGCAGGCGGCCGCCTACCCCAGCTGGGGGGGCCTGAAGCGCTCGGGGCAAGGAGTCAAAAGCCGCCGCGGCCCTTAGCGGCCGGGCGGGTTGATCCTCGCTGTCTGTCTCTACCCCTGTGACTGCGGCGACCGCGGCCGGAGCAGCGGGACGGCTTAGGGGGAAGCAAGGTGACCATTACGCGGGGGGGTGCCGCCGCCGGGCGAGCAGCTCCGCGGGGTCGGGGGGCTCGTGGTTGGACGGATCTGAGCTGCGTGGCCAATTCACGGGCCTGTTGGCACCTTGCTTAACTCATCCCTGATCCGAGGGGCAAACTGACCTGAGAACAGCAAAGGGCCCTCGCAGGGCATGTCAGCGGTCAGCTGAACCCGCTGTCTAGCTGAAAAACCCAGTGCTTCTAGAGCCAGGTTCCTGCGACGACGAGTCGTGTACAAGGCTGCACGGGTAGACTGTTTCCACAGTTGCTCCGAGATGGACATAAGCAGTGCATCAAGCAACTGCCTGTCTTCCGGAGAGACCCGCAGGTCGTCCGCTTGTACAGCCAAATTGGTCAGAGCACCCGCATACGCTGCCAGACGCATAGTGGACCTAGCCAAGATGGACATATGCGTCCACCTCTTATCTTCTTCAAGGAAGGAGCGCCTGCGTAGGGGGTTGACCTTCCCGACGTAATCGCCTAGAGCAAGCAGCTCGGGGGATAGCGTCTCCGGGGACAGAAAACGGGCCATGTCGCCCGGTTGAAAAGTGAACGCTCTTCTCAAACCAGGAGGGCCACCCCTGGGGGACGGTTCACGAGCGATGCGCCCGTACTCATCCTTGAAGTCAGCTGTGAGGGGAATGCCGGGATGAGTACCCGATCCCCCCCGGAAGAGCCGGGACGCCTGGGGCTGTTGCTCCGCAGGGTCCGGGCGGACCGTATAAAACTCCTCCAAGTAGCGGAGGAGCAAGGCTTCCGCCTCCTCACTGAGGTGTTTCAAACCAGGCGGGGCCTCAGTCCCGATCAGGGAGGGCGCCGCCGAGGAGGTGGACATAGACTCCCACTCTGAAGAGGGGTCAGACTCTGAGGCAGGGACCCCGAGCTGATCAGAGAGGGGCGGGAAAGGGGGAGGCGCCAGTGCTGGGGCGAGAGTCTCCGCTGGCAGTGCGCTATCACCCAACAAGGTACGGGCCGCCAGGCCCGAGGCAGGGCGGGGGGGCAGAGGGGGCGGCAAGAGTAGACCACCGGTAGGGGTAGTAGCCACCGGAGCCTGACTGGCAGCGGCCGGGACCGGGCGGTGCAGTCGAAGGCTCTCCGCCTGGGTCGGGAAGGTTTCCTCCCCAGGTGGAGCCCCTAACGCCGCGGGAGCACGGCTCGTACCGGCTATGAGCTCCCTGCGTGGCGGTGGCGGGGCCGTGGGCACTGAAGAAGCAGCGGTCGATTCGGCCGGAAGGCCGGGGAGCGACCAGCCTCGGCTCTCTGCAAAGCGGCTGAACACCTCAAAGAGTTCAGCTTCGCTGGGCTGAGCCTTAGGAGCCTTCTTCTTCTTTTTGCCCGAGGTTTTGGACTTTTTGGAAGAGGGAGAGGCAGAAGGAGACGTGGAAGGCCTTTTCTTAGCCTTCTTCTTCCTCTTCAGAGTCCCAAGGGACGAGCTTAAGGGCTGTCCGGCCGGTGGGGTGCCGGTCGAGGACGCCGCTGAAAGTTGCCAGTCCCGAGCGGGAGGCTCGACCAGCGCCGCCCGAGTGGGCGGGCCGGGGAGGGTCCCGGTGGTGGTAGGTGCCGGCTTGCTAAGAGCGCGGGCAGTTACCAACCTAGGGCCATGCACCGTGGTATGCTGGCCGGGTCGGAGGGAGGAGGGGGCCCGCGTGGTGGGCAGCCGGGGCGGACCCGCAGCTGACGCACCACCACCCCCGAACCCCGCCGCCGCCGGCCTGGGAGGGCCGGGTGGTGGGGAACGGGCAGGGCCGAGGCTGGACGCCGCTCTAGCCGCAGGGCTGCGAGCGGGCAGGGTGGGGGCGGCTCTCATGAGCGAAGACGCTCGTGGCGGCTCCCCACCGCTCTCGAACCCCATAGGCCGGCTAGGGCCGGGGGAAGAGAGGCCAGCCAAGCTCCGGTCAGGTCGCCAAGGGCGACCACCCTCCTCCCCCGAATCACTTCCCTCAGAAGCGAGAATCTCAAGGGGCGGATCAGCGGAGCCGGATCCAAGCCCCTCCGGTTCAGTGACCGGTAAAGAGTCTCCCTCCACGAGGGGGTTCCGAGCAGAAAGCTCTGAGTCCATCGGCCGTGCGGCCACGGACGGAACCAGGGCCGGAGCCCTAAGTATGGGGGGGGGGGGTGGGAGGACAGCCAAGCCTCCAACGTGGCCCACAAGGGGTCTGACCAAGTGGAGCACGTAGGACAAGGACTAGACCGGGAGCACGTGCGGTGCAAAGCGCAAACCGGATGTGCGTCCCAATCTGGAATGGCCCGGCGACAAGATGTGCATCTTAGAGTCATCCTGTATAAAAGAGAAGAGGACTCAGTTAGCAACAACATAAACATTTTTAGACATGAATAAACATACAAGTATCTTTACAAGAGAGTGTATGTAAAACAAGAGAGCGTAAAGAAACGCAAAAACCAAGTCAAAGTAGGCTTAAAAGCGTACAAGACAAGGGGCGGGAATTAGGGCCGAGCTGGGCCGACAGAAATTATCGTTGAAGGCTCAGCATAAAAAGACCCGTGGGACAACAAAGAGACATGAGACATGTGCGAAAAGGGGGAAAAACACCCAAAAACCCCTAACGGGTAAGATTAAATAAAGCCCCAGAGGCGCGCCATAGGCGAGGATCACCTCAATAAAGGCCTAAGGGGGGCACGGCACACATGAAACATGCAAAGAACCGAGTCTGGGGACGAAAACCCAAAGACAAGGAGCATTATAGTCCCAAAGGGCATGCCATAAGGTCTACAAACGATGATAAGGACCCCAATGGCGTGCCATACGACTACAAGTTGACTATATATAGCCAAAGGGCTTGCCATAGGTCAACGATCGGTAATAATGACGCCAATGGCGTGCCATAGTCTAAAAATGGCTAACGACGGCCCCACACGGCCAGTCATAGGCTAACTACGGGAAAGAGATACTAACTCGCGGCGTAGAGCCTACGAAGAATCCTCGGTGTTTCTAACCACATCAAAAAGGTCGAAAAACACCAAAAGACTTCCGTGAGGATCGAAAAATGCTGAACGGGAGGAGGAAAAACATAAAAGAAACGACAAGAAGCCGAACTGTAGGTAGGCTAAGACGAGAAAGGGGGAAAAAACCCGCCAGTGCGTGGCGAGATCCGAGGCGCGGTGCACACACCATACAAACGTATGGGGCAGCGCGAAGCAAAAACCACCGAGGTTTGGAGCGAAATAAAAATCGCGATTTCACCCCTTTCTCGGTAACAAATGATGACAAAATGATCTGCTAATGTGAAACAACAATCAAGGAGTAAAAATAAGGAAAGATTTTGCCTGATTGTTGAGGGATTCCGCCGATGTGGTCGGATTATCACAAGCGATCGAGAAATACGTCTGAACGTGTTGGAGGGCGAACAGGAAAGAGGAAGAGTCATGGCGGGTGACCGGTTACGTGCGTGCATGCGTACGTGCGTACGGCCTGGGGGACACGGGCGGTGTAAGGTAGGCTTACTGTGTAAAAGTTTTTGTTCGATGTTAGGGCAATTATAGGGATATAATAGTATACGAATAATTTATGAGTTGTGAGTGCATAGGGCACGAATATCGCACGAGGCGCGAGATGAGCCACTGGTCTATTCAACAAGGCGCGTAGCGCCGCGTTGAATAGACCAGTGGCGAATCTCGCGCCGAGTGCGGTATTACGTGCCCCAATGCATGAACAAAATCATAACTTATTCGTTTTATACAACACCTTGTCCACAATCACAATACAAAATTAGTGACCGCCAACTCAGGAAGGCCCAAAAATAAATGTAACAATTAGGCAGAGAATTGTAAACCACCCTGTGTACTGCTTTCAAACACTCGTCATGATTCGACCACACAGTCACGGGAATCATGAACTCCCCAGGGTCTATACCCATTCTACGCTAACGTTAGATCGAGTTCGGCCTGACTGTTAGGTCGATCTGAGATGTCGGTAGATCTAGTAGTAGGTCTAGACTTTGTCTATTTCCGAAAATTATTTTGTATAAAAACACAGAAAAATAATCAAATTACGGTTTCTCAACTTGAAATGAAGTCTTGATGTTGGGATCACTGTGGTCCACGTAGCAGATCAGAGTCAAAAGTAAAAACACAGCAGTACCACTAGGTGTATACAGGCCGCGATACATGCAACTAGCTAGGTAAAGTAACTGCGCGTACACGTTTGCAGTACTCCGCCGCGCCTGGTCTGTGAGACTTACCGGCAGCGCAGCGCAGCCGGCCAGCACGTACACTGTACAATGTAGTTTGCTGGCGCTTTGCTACGGGTGTGAGCCACAGAACTCTGTGAGCAGCCATGCATTAGTAGCCCCCCACGAAGCCGTGCTATAGTACCTTCGAGCCGTGCAATAGGCCCATGCCAGGGGCCTATTGTATGGCTGTCACTCTCAATGAGTTTGATAGGTATTTTCTATTGAATGTCATGTGACATGTTCTTGGCCAATCACAATTCGACATCATTCTGAGGTGTTGTATAACATACTATAACAGATAGGTGGTCGGATGTACTGATGTAGATATAGAGATACACATTGAATTTCCTGATTAGAATCCAAAACTCTCAACTGAAGTCATTCCAAGAAAGTCAGTTTGTGAAAACATTAAGCAGTGCCACAATCTGATGAAGTGACCATATTTACCTCAGGCTGATTAAGCATTGAGGGGGATTAAAACAAAATAGCATCTCCCTTTGAGACATTGAGTGTGTTTATGCAACGCCTAAAAAGATTCTAGCTATCTGATTGGTCGACTTCTTTTCAAGTGATATCCAGTTAAAAGCACTATTGCACGCCCTCGCTGTTGAGAATGCAATTTTTGTCGACAAACTTTGGATAATGCACTCTGATGTCTCCCATTTATATTCACTACCATAATAGGCTCATAATCAATGTATAGTTTTGCACTGTTGCACTGCTCTGATGTCCAAATATACATACTTCTTCTGCTGTGAGCACCAAATTAGTTACAGGCACACGCTCATTCACTGTTAACAATTTCAACTGATTACTTATGCGTACAACTATGCAACAATATAACCATTTGCCTTTCATGGCGAAAAATGGTAGCATTTCCGTAGAATCAGTGTGGACCCCATTCATAGACATCTGAGGTGTTGTATTAAACAAATAGTGTACGATCTTTATTCGTACAATGGATCAAGATGGATCAAGATGAAAGCTGACACGCTATATTCAACTCGGCTTTCCCTCCCTGAATAGAGCGACCCATCCTTCATCTTGTGCATATTCTTGTACCATTGCACCCATGACCGTTCACTATTTGTCTACTATATTTTGTTTTGTTTGATACACCAACACTCACCATACTCATCCTGGAAGCAGTGGACGGAGCCCGGGGAGGTGTCGTTGTGATTGGTGGCCATATAGCGCCCCTCCCCTCTGGACAGCATGGTGAGGGCAGCGGCATGGGGGGATGTATTCGGCAGGATGCCCCTCCTACCAGGGGTGTCAGCTGCAGGGAGGATGGTGTGTAGGTTTTACTGATGTGAACACTCTTTCATGAATACCGTAAATATTCCATCATGTAAGTAAATCTTATTCTAATCACCTCTGCCTAGGAGATTATGTTTGTGCCAGTGTTTGTTTGTCTATAGTGATATCGTATAAAAATGTATGAACAAAGATTGATGAAACTTAAGCTCCACTGTGGCATGAGGATCACGTGATCAGTTTATATTGGTGATCTGAATCTGGATCCACGTCTGTTTGTTGTTGTTGTGTTTTTTAAAGAAAGCGTGCCCAGTTCTCTGGTATCAGTGACCCCATGGCTTTGCTGGAGGTTTGCACCCTCCAAATGCTTCTAGTTTTTTCCTGTTTTTCCCAAATAAAAATGCTTCATAGCCACTGTAACAATTTCACCATTCTCACCAATGATATCTTACTTATTGGAGTTATCAACAATAAACCACTTGTTTCAAAGACATGGGAACTCCCAATAAACTTAATGCATGTCTCATACCATTTCCATAAGCAAAGAGTTAATACATATTCAATTGCCACCACAAAGGGCATTACCTCCATGGACCATGTACAGTGTTAACCCTCTCAGAAACTCCAATTCAAAATGCCAATGATGATTACGGTTCCATTACATTTGCTCCTGTGAAAACTGCTCCCATGATTATTCTGCACGCTAAGTCAAACATAAATTCTACCCACAAACATAATCCTAACCCTAATTGTAATCCTCACATTAAACTAAACCTAAAACCCAATCACAACCCTAACCTTAAGTCTTAGAAAATAACACCGGAGCAATTGTTGCAGGAGCAAATGTCGTGTCACCGATGATTACATATTGCCCCCTTGGATTTTAACTAAAGGAAATGGTAATGAATGTGATGGAAGTACTCGTTGAATCGGAGTGATGCCTCCTGGCAGAGGACTCCCCAGATGGCCTCCTCTGTCTCCTCTCCTCTGCAGACGGGGACCCGTGGTAGGTCCTGTTCCTCATCCGTTGTCTGGACTCACTGGTGGCGCTCACGTAGCGGGCCTGCCACCGCCGCCGCCTCCGGAAGTTTGGGTTCACTGCAAAGTAGAAGGAGAACCGATAAATAAAAGATTAGTCAAGGCCCAAAATCACTACTGTAGCACCGTATGGCACCATGTGGTACCATTATTACTACAGAGGCAATGGCTGGTCATGACTCTCCCTATCACATATAAATGTAAACATTTTGTCGCTAGCAGGCGAGTCCGCGAGCTGGCTATAAGGTACGTGCAAATGAATAAGGTGATCCTACGCACCCATAGGCAACATGCAGAGGTCATGCAGGGTCAAATATTCAGTGTTGACTTGTGCACTTCTGGTAATGAAGACTTACCGCGCAGCAAGAAAAGGGTAGGGCGGTAATCGCATCTAATTTTTCCCTTTTCTTCATGACAAAAACATTGTCACGTTACAATAGAAATGCATCTCCAGAGCTTATAATTTCCCATTTCATTTCCCAACATCTATCAACTACTGAAAAAATCTACCAAATCATGGTAGTTTGGGGAAAGAGATAGCACTCCGTGTATTTTGAGCTAGACCAAATAGAGCTTCCACTGTGCGTCGGCACATCGCTGCCACATTGCTACGTAAATTAAATAGCACCGCTGCTATTAAGAGTTTTTTTACAGTTATATGCGATAGGGAGAATTTGAGAGGAGATGAGAGCATGGCACACTGTCTTACCAGCTCCTTCAAGCTGGGACCGGAAGGAGTCCTCCCTCAGCATCTTCCGCATCATCTTGCTCAGGATGTGGTTGCTAACCACCGTGCCATCGGGGGCGATGTAGCGCTCGTCATAAGCGGCCGAATCTTCACCTGCAAAAGAAAACCCATACGTAAAGTAATCTTGATATCCAAGCTCTACAGTCACATTCATAGGCTTTGCCACAAGCAACACAGCTTTTTCTCCGAGACTCTTGTTCCACGAGGAAATTGTAAACTTGAATTTAATATGAAGAAAAAAAATGCGGAGATAAAGAAATTGTTGGACAGCAGAAAAAAAGACATATAACAACAGGATTCGCACCACAGACAAAAATATCAATATCGGTTCACAGGGAAGAGTAATTTCCTGAAATCTACTTACTTGTGCTTCGCTCCACAACAGCTCTGCGCTTGGGTATGGCGCCCTCTCTCGTCCTGTCATGTGAGCGGTCACTACTCCGCGCATCGAAGGTGCTTGTACTGGCTGCTTCTTCGCTGGGGCCTGGTTGCCCTGAAAATCAAAGTTTTGAAATAAGTGCCATGAAAATCAAAATTTGAACCATGGGAGGCAAATTTTTGCCAACTGCTGATTATGCGCATATCAGTTGACTCGCCAAATTGGTAAAAAATAATGAAACAGCAAAATATACTGCATACACAGTATGTAACACAGCAGTTTGGGGAGGTTTGCACCCTAAATTGGTTGGGGTGGGCCAAAAAATATGAGGGTAAGGATACAAGTGAGGACATAAAACAAGAGCTCATGGCTATGAGATGAAAGATTAAACTGTCCTATGAGTATTCATTTTCAGGGATTACTGGACTAAAGTGAGGAAAGGGAAAGAAAATCCTGAGGTAGGGTTCAGAGCCTCATGGGCTTGACATAGAATTTAAAGAGATATGTCACCATGATGCAGCCTCCCTCTGGTGCACCTTGTCATTGACTGAATTGTAACTACCTTCTCACATGCTATATTTACAATCATCAGTCTTTTCCTTTAAGGGTTTCTAAAGCATAGCTCAGGTGAGCTAAAACCCAGTGATCAAAGGGAAGTAGCATGAAGTTACCATGCTGCAGTATATTCATTAACAGAGTCATAGGAATTTTTTCAATGACCATAATGACCTCATAACTACAGCTGTGAACAGTAGTTCTTCAAAACCAGTGAGTAACTTACGCCTGAATGAGGATGGGCTGCTCCCACTGCTAAGGTGTTGGATGGGCGTCTCCCCCTCCAGGCCAAACAACCACTGAAGACCGGTGGAGCTGGAGGTACTGCGGGTGCTGGGCGTGGCCGAGGAGGCAAGGAATGCAGAGCGCTCCGAGATGACCGTGCTGTCGTCCGACCCCGAGCTGGCGCTGGACGAAGAGGAGTGGCTCCGCCGGCGGTGCTCTGGAGTCAGGGTGTTGCTAGACCCGCTGTGCCTCCTGGAGTCTGGGCTGACGTCCTCCAGAGCAATGGACTCCAAGCGCTCCGCGGAATCCTCGCGCGGCAGGTGGCGAGAAGCCTTCTTCTCCCTGTCATCTACTGCACACGCCCCCTCCGTACTGACTTCGGTGTTGTTGTTGAGTCTGTCTGCTGTGGATATGGACCCCGAGTGGTGCTTACGCTTCTTGCTGCTCTCTTTGGATTTCCTCTTACCATCCTTGCTACTCTCGCGCTTTGCGCCACTACCACCCGATGTGCTTGGACCGCTGGAGTGCCGAGTTTTTCTCGAAGAGCGCCCCCATGTGTCTTCTAGCGGTGATGCAGGAATGGTGGATATTGGGTAATCTTTCTTCCCTGTCTTGTCACTATGTTTCGATTTTGAACTAGACCTCGTACTTGATCTCGGCTCATCCGATGTCTTTAGGGATTTACTAACCTCCTTGGCATTATGACTAGCATCTTTGACTCCTTGCATTTCACTGCAGGTCGTACAACCCTTACCACTAGTCCTAAAATCAATCACTCTATGAACATCCTTTCCAGAGTCTGACTCAGAATGTGACCTCCTAATGCGCTTTGTGCCGACGGTGGGAGACTTCTCCAGATCACTTTTCTTAGCGGCCACGGGCGTCTCTCTGGGCTCGCTCTCCTTGTCCCCGTCACCAAAAATCCTTATTGTGAGGTCGTTTCCCGACGGGGCAGGGGCTTTGCTAACGCCATTCTTTAAGGGTCCAAACAGCTCTGGCTCCATAATCGCCAACTCGTCCTCCCACGCCAACTCCTCGGCCCTCAACACCCAGGGGTCGCTCTCCAGCGATCGACTGGATGCGCCGCGCTTGCGATCGATCGCCTTCGCGGATTCTGCGTCTCCAGCGTCCTCATCTTGGGCACAGGTGGACACACCCTGACTACTCACGCTCTTTGGCGGGCCTGAGCTTTTAGTCCTGTGTTTCCCACTTTTGGCCGATGCTTTTCCCTTTGACGATTTCTGCTTCTTCCCCTCCCGATGCTCATCTGTCCCTTGAGCTGCTTCTTCTGTATAAGCAGAGAGAAATATGACAAACGCATCTGACTGATTCCAACAAAATATTTCCCATCAGGGTCAATAGCAGGCACCTGTTGGAGCAAAACAGTGGAATTCTAACACCAACTCTGGTAACATGCTGAGTAAGCGTGCATTCTTTTTTTTTTTGTCAGGAACTTGTATGCACTTGTTCTCAAGTTATATATGATAAACAACACTTAAGTGTTACTACAGGCAATACTTTGCGAATCAGGACTTCCCGACAAATTTGCGAGTGGCTAAATCCACAATTGTGGTGTACGCAGTACAGTACTGCATGGAGAATTGTATGTGTGAATGTCACATTCATGTAGGGATCAGAGTTCATATTTTTGCATGTTTTTGAATTCACAAATAGCATCTGACTCGTGAAATTTGTGAAAATATAAATCTCACAAAATATTTGGCGCATACAGTATTTTGCCAGATGTAAATTTCAGAAATACAAAGTCTTGTATCCATCAACTCATGAAATTTGCAAAAATATACCTGAAAAACAAACTGTGAGATATACCACACACGCACAGTCGTCAAAACTAATTCATAATATTTCAATTCATCATAATTCATGCAAAATCAAAGAAAACAAAATCACTTCACAATGAGATTAGGATCCTCATCAAACAGCTAATGAGTGTCATCTTGTGACACTTACCACATAACCACACAACTGACGGTCCTCGTTCATCATCTTGTATTCTAATGGTGGGCTTGGGGGAGTGGGACCCGCTGGTACCTCCAGCTGCACCTACAAGGATTGAAGAAAAGGCATGTTGCTGATATTTGTCATGAGTTGAAGGGAATTCCTTAAACTTCATCAATAAAAAGTTTTGCATAAGCCACTGCCTAATCTGCCTGCTATCTCCAATCACAAACTTTGCGGATTTCATTCACATGTTTCAATGGCTGTAAACTATTTAATCTATGCATTACTTTTTAAAGTCATCAACACTCATTTGTGGTTATTTGTACTTTCTTAGAGGTTGTTGCTCTCAACATTTTCATAATCGATGCAGTCCGCTAAGAGCTCATTTTACATCCGTCTTCCAGTCTGGTTCAAATACAAAGTGTATGAAGCACGGATTGAATACTTAAACAGATTTGATACGAGTTCATCAAAAGTTGTGGTTTCAATTCATGCATACAAATACTTTCCTTTTTAACATGTTTAGATTTACAAAATGTTATGCCACCCACACATGGGAAAAAAAAAATGCGGGGAGCTTTTGTCAAGTTTCCATCTTGCATTGACCTCAAGGGAGAGACATTTGAGATGCTTTCTTGATGCGGAAGTGAAGAGCTATAAAAACAAAGTAAACTCTACACATGTTGTTGATCAACTGCCATGACACAGATCATCACCCAACAAGATCACAACTTGAAAATCCCTTGTGGTTAGGACTCTCGACGAGATGACACTTTCTACCCTCAAAGATGGTCTTGGGAGATTTTTGTGTCTCACCCTGCACTTTGGTCTCGTCGCAGGAGGAAGGCTCTGCACTCTCGGGACCGTCTTCCTGGGTAGGACTGCTTTCCAGGTGACTCTTGTCAATGGCACTCAGGGCCTGAAGCAGGGTCTCCTCCAATGCCGCCAGGTCTTTCCTCTGGTGGACCTCGACTTCGATGTTGCCATTGCCAAGGGTGTCGTCGCTCTGTGTGGATGATGACAAGGAGGGAAAGTACAGTCAAACCTGCCTTATAATGGCCACCTGTCACTTATGACCACTAAAAAATCCTCCCAAAACTATTGTTAGGATTGCTTTGTTTTACTTTGTTTTTGGATATCTCAGTCATTTATTTAAAAAAAAACAATTTTAATCAAATAAACTTTGAATTCCTCTTAGAATTGTATGCTAACTTACATTTCATACAGTGGTTTTTGCTTTTAAGTATCTCTCAAAAAGTTAAAAGATGAATATCCTCATCTCAACCAATACTATACTATCCCTTTAATATACATTAAAACAATGAATTGCTACCAGTTCCTCATTTGTGGTTCCTTAGATGTCACCAGGAAATTGGGACATGACATAACATGCTGTTTGTGTCACTCAATCTCCTGAATCATGTTTGGGCTGCAGTGAAAACTAATCAACGCCAACCAAGCTAAAGTGCGGCTTGAAATGTGCATTACACAATTGCATTGATGACAGCATTAATTGCACTGGGGAATACCATTTCGGCAGAAAACGTGGAAGTTGCTTAACACGCATTCTGACGTCTATAGATTTTGACTGAGCTTTTCTCAGGAAATCAACTGCACTTCCTTTCGGCATGCTTTCGCTTTGTGTTGCTGCGGAGATCTATGCATGCGAGGCAAAAGTCAGGCTTGTTTGACATATCTTTGTAAAGTTTACAAGACACCTCCTCACAAACACAGTCCCTCAGTATACAAATGATGCAAAGGTCCAAGTGCATCAGTAGGAATTGTGTGTATAAGGTAACTATGGAATTGTTTAACTCACAAGGCGTAGCCGAGTGGGTTTAGACCAGATTCCAGAGTTACCGCATACACATTATTCCTATTGATGCACAAAAAGACATTTACATCATTTGTATTATAGGACGGTGGACTAATTTTTGCCAGAAAACCTGATTGTTTGAATTGTTTTTCCTACTATTACAATGCCTGGCAAATTTACTGGATGCAAATCCTTTTGGCTTGCCATAGATACAAACCATGTTCCAGTAATTACTGCTAGCCATCTCTTGCTAAGTGCGCAAATGCTTGCTACATTTGTAAGCGCGCGAACTCTTGTTACTTGTTATCATGGTACGTATAGCCAGTCATCTCTCGCTAAGTGCGCAAACGCTTGCCAAGTGCACAAACTATTTGGCTACAAGTACATGATAGCATATCTATAGTGGCTATTGCCAGTGATCTCAATGATTACTTAATATCAAACATGCTGCCAGTGAACATTGATGCACAGCTCTCCACCAATGAGATTGCAGGATTCCCTTGAACCCATTCTATAATTATTCTCAAAACCTAGTGGAGCCACTGGCTAAATGTGGCAGTGGCTTTCACAACTACTACAATGTGATAAGAAAAGCCATCTATTCTCATTTGTAGCATCTGTCTGAAGTGGCTGTCATTTCTACTTCCCTTAAGTGGACATTCTAGTAGAAGAGCACTATTTTCCTCCTTTCCAAACACGTCAGAGAGGTTAATTTAGATATAATATGAATATCGTAATTCCATGAGCATCATTGAAACATCTGTCGCTAAAGTGAATGTATGACGTACTTATCACCATAAACATGCTGTTTTGGTATGACTGATACAAGTAACAAGTGTGCTGCTGTCAGTTTTATTAGAACAAAGCTTATTGGTATCACCTCACATGCCACAAATTGTATAAAAAACACAACTCTTTCAGTTTTGATTGGCGCCAGTCAGTGCATTCAGAGAGAGCTTTCAAAACTATGGAATGACTGCTTAATCATGCAGTAACATGAATGTCCTTGAAACTGGATGGAAGACCATGTGTAGTACTTCAATAGCTACCAACAAATACACAAACATGTTTATGGATGCATGCATTGTAGTTCTGAATGTATTTTTCTGAAATTTGTGAATCATCCTACAGGTTAGCTGATGTCAAAATTTGGTCCTTTCACAACAACTGTCTGCAAACCTTAATTACAAAACATGTCTCTTGTATGAAATGTCTTCTCTACAAAGAAGCCATGCTTGTTATATTTCAACAAGCATGGCTTCTTTTGGAAATTCAGAGGCAGATTAATTCAGACTGCTTTATATCTACAGTACCTATACTGTAAAAACACACTTATTGCATGGGACAGAAGCCTGTGATACTAATGATGAGGAAGAAGAAGAAGACAAAATGCAATTGATATAACCTTCATGAATGACTCATCCAGTTACTGTGGAAAGGGATGTCTCCCTACACACAGCCTAGACAAATGTCTGTCTTTTTCAAGGTATTTGATGCAATAAAGCCACATAAGACTACGGGGGAGGGGGTGCTAAGCAGCTTCGAGCTAAGATTAGCACTAACCCCAAAAGAATAGTGTACACATATTACCTGCTGGTAAAGTAGGGCGTAATATGCTTATACTGTATGTATGGTTCAAGTGTCTATTGGTCTATGGATCTGGTTTCACAGCAGTGAAAATGAAACAAAATTTTATAGCACATCAAACAGTTGCGATTTTGTATTTTGTGTTATTTTTTTCCCTTGTGATCATGACCAATTCTTTATTTTTTTCATGTCTTGCATGTACATTGACAAATATGATTGTGTACTTAAATTGGAAGTGTGACCACTCAAACAGTGTGAATCAACTATGGTTATTGCACTTTTATATTCTATTCCTCAACTTTCCTAATTATTCTGTTATTTTCTTCATTTGGTCATGACTAATTGATACCAATGATTATTCATGGAAGCTGCAATCAAATCAGGCTTCCTTAAATACATTTTTATGTAAACTTGATTATATAAATGTAGGCCCCATTGGTGGAATACAAAATATCTTACCCACCCTGCAACAGACATACGTAGTAACACAATTTAGGAAAGCAATATTTTCCATAAAATCTGTAGTATTTTCAATAAAAGACAGTACAAAATAGTGCATAATGTAGCAGATGGCATCTCTGCTACAGCACTGCACCACATGTGGGATGTTTGAAAAAAAACCACAAAAAAAAAACCCACTACAATAACAACAAGGCAAAAGCCAAATTGTGTCTCGCCCATTCACAAACGGACAAAGGGACCAAAAGTTATGAGCCATAATCGAAACACGCCATGAAAACTTAACAATGGGCCCTAAAAATTTGTTGACCCCTTTCTGTGATCTTTGACCTTGTGATGACCTTTAATTCCCCAAGGGACATCTACCGTCCAAGTTTGGTCACAAACGGACAAAGGGATCAAAAGTTATGAGCCATAATCAAAACGCGCCATAAAAACTTAACATTGGGCCCTAAAAGTTCGTTGACCCCTGTCTGTGACCTTTGACCTTGTGGTAACCTTCATATTTGGCAAAATGTATAACTTTGTATAACCACTCTTCCCTCCAAGTTTGATTGAAATTGATATCCTCAGTAGAGAGTCATTCAAGTTTTTGTAGCGTTACGGACAGACGATGGACGGACGGACGACGGATGAACAGACGCCGCAGGCGATCCCTTAGTCTCCCCACACCTCCGGTGGGCTAGACAAAAATGGAATGGACATTTTTCCTCCTTACCACTCTGGTGCTCTTGTTGGATGATGCGGTCCTGCTCCTAGAGGAGGCGGTGCCGGATTGGTAGTTTGGGCGATTGGAGTTCAGCTCCACCATCTCAATAGCATCACTGTCCTCCCTGGGTAGAAAAGGAAACAAATTGCAACAAAATCATAATCCTAAACAACTGAAAACTTGCAACTGCAGCTGAATTATTTTCCATGGTTTCCATCAACCAACTTCCCCAAATTGAAATGGACATTGATAGCATTCTTGATATTTGGCTGGTTTAAGACAAACTGTACATTACAACAACTCTTCACTTTGATCCAATGCTTTCATTTAAAGGGGAAAATGAATAAAATTCCTCTATAATGTGGACAAATCTTTAAAAAAAATCAAAAGCATTACCCTTAAACATTCATTTTTATCTAATAATGTATATCATGTTGACTTTCAACTGCACATTTTCCTTAGTTCCAGTAATATGCCCTCAACCATAAGCATATCTTGGTTTATTGTTAACTTTATCATGCCAATATATTGCAATATTTGTCATGGTTTAACCAAGATACAAATAATGACATGTAACCGTTGCTCTAAACGCTATTAACAGCAACAGAGTAGATCGTGACATTTCAAGAGGGCACATTAAAACAGTATTTGATATCATATCACATACCCAGCTATATAAATCACATGGCTACCTAGGAATTGCACAGGCTTTGCACAGGCTTTGCACTGGCAATGGCAGTTGTTCATTATGATATCCAGCCATTATTTATTACCACTTACAATAATGCTAACAGATCTCTAAACACTGTATTTTCAGTACAGACCTACAATACAAATTATGCAGTACTGTAAATGTGAAGACCAGGAAACACAAATGGTGGCAGCTTTTGACGTATCGTACATACATGTGCATTAGTCACAATTCATGCATCCACAACAGTGGCTGCAATCATGGCTATTTATAGCTATTCACACTCCTGAAGTAGTAGAATGTATCGAGCTATCAACAGAAGATGGATGCACCTTTCCATCAAAATCCACAGTTTTCAAGGAAACTGCTCTTGATTTGGTGATCATATTCAGCCAGTTTCAACTGAAAACTCAATTCCTCTCACTCTCACTGATTGTGTCTACTTCACTGAGATCATGACTGCTAGTAGCACTGGTACCTGTAATGATATCATTAGTAGTACTACACTGTAGTAACAGCAGCAGTAGTAGAAGTAGTAGTGGTAATAGTAGTAGTAGCAGAAGTAGTAGTAGTAGTAGTAGTAGTTGTAGTAGTAGCAACAGTAGTAGTAGTAGTAGCAGTAGTAGTAGTAGTAGTAGAAGCATACAATGTACAAGTAGGAGCAATGGCACTAATATTTTAATACATAATTTATTCAAATATCACTGACTGTCAGTATCATAATTTTACCATTGTCAATATTTTTGTTATCACTACCATCACCATTATCCTCAATAAGTTCTGATATAATCATCATGGCTAAAAGACAAAATTTCATTGCTTGGGTCTGTTCTTCATGGCTTCACAGGCAGACTGCAAAGTGCAGTAATGTATCTTTATAGCGGAATGGTACTTCTTGTATTACACACTTTAAGTCAAACAAAATGTCAACAGACCAAATTCCATACAAGGCACGTCAGCAGAATTAGTTGACCTTTTGGGTCACCATGTTAGATTTCATGTCATGTCCTCCCCCCCCCCCCCCAACCACTATAATTTGCAAGCGAGGGTTCCATTCATGGTTGAATACCATCACCCATTCGTGCACGACATGCAGAGTTTGTAATAGCTGAAACAAGTTCTTTCTTGCCACAGTGGCGTGCTACAGAGCAGCTTTAGAAATACACAACATTCACATTGTAGACATCAGGAAGTTAGATTGAGGTTATTAAAGTTCACCAAAATGATAGAAGTTTCAGCAAAATCAGACTTAAATCAAGACAGTTGTGTACACATTAGCTGCCAACACGTCTTTTGTGTATACTTTACTAATCATTCTGATGAAAATTACTATAAAGAAATAGTGGATTGTTTTGCATAGGAGCACAAACTATTTCAAGAATTACAATATGCAGAATTTTATGCATCAAAAACAGTTTTCACAGGTTGGAATGACTAATGAATACTACAGTTAGTACATTGTTGTATTTTTACAAATAGTTAGCTGCTACAGTGTACATGTACAAGGTATACTATGTATGTGTATGGAGTGCAAATAAAAGTTTCACAGATTTAACCAAATGATGCTATTGGTCACAACCATATGCAAATGAGCTGTGGTGATGATATCATCAACTCATAACTCTCCCATTGCTTTGTGCACCTATAAGAATATCATTAAAAATTATGTTTTCAGTCAGCGATAAAACAAGTATTTAAACATACCTACTGTATCCCTCTCAAAGTCGCAGTCGCTACTCTATTGCAACACAACAAACATTTAATTCAAAAGAGATATTTTTGTTTGATGTCTTGTCGAAAATGGAAATTTGAGTGAAGATTGAAACACATGTGAGGCAACGACATACATATACATGTATCTGACTTGCACATGGTATGCAGTTGCCACTGTGTACCGGTACATGCAGGCCTGTGATGTACAATTGTACATGTGGTACAATGTATCAACATTTCACGAATAAAATATGAAACGACAAAACGCTATAGTAAACATTATTTATTACAAGTCTAATTTTGTTTCTTCCTTTAATGCTAAAATGCACAGAAGTCTGTGGCAGCCAAATGCGGTACACTCTACAATTGTATGGTACTTGCAGGCCACACCCTCAAACAGTCTTTACTGTACAGAAGCCAGAAGCTTTTCACAAAACTATGGGGGGGGGGGGGACAATAAACATGGTGTAAATCTGTAAAACTTCTAATGTTTCAATCAAGATTTCTATGCACTTACGCGCATACAACATGATAGCTGGAAGGTTATGAGAAATTTTATCCAATCTTTACCATCTTTACCATTCGTGCATATATTTTGTATTGTGTTCAATGATCTGCTCTCCCCAACTGGATGAAAGTCAAATTGACATGTACCACTTTATATCATGCATTCTTAACTTGATGGAAATAAATAGACAACTGAACTGAATTGAATTGAATACCCCCCCCCCCACACACACACACACACAAATCATTTTGTAAAGGACCATATATGTTATGTGTGTATAATATTTTGTGCATATGGAACTTGTATGACAATTCTGCGAGTGACTTAATTTGTGATTAACAACCTAGATAAAAGAATAAGAAATAAGGTCTGTTTTCCATTTTCAGGTTAACAATTTGGTATATACAGCACATCTGTCAATTTCCCAATCAGTTGACTCACAAAATTTGTGAAAATAAAAACACAGTAAAATGTATCATAAAATATACAGTACTAAACATTACAATTATACCCGTGCACGATCAAGCCCTATTGATCTGGATATGAACTTTTCAAATGGCACCATACATTTTGTAAGTACATGGGACCATGGACCTACGTAGGTCCATGATGGGACTAAGGGAAAAGGAGAGAGGGAAGTCCGAAGTCCACTGGATTCCAACAAACACGCTGTTGTTTCAAAACCGACTAGATTGCAATCACAAAAATGGAACCACATTTAAAGGCATTGTTTAACATTGTGTTGGCTATAATATTCCAAAATTTATGAAGCTTCCTTAAACAGAACTACATGTTATACTTGACTAGCATTCAAATGAAGACATGCACTTTGTATTCCGTTGAACAAAAAAAAACCAACAAAACAAATATACCCTTGAAAATTGTGCTGTCATCAACAAGATACAACTTTGTATTAGCGAAAATTTCAACAAACAAATATCACTCTTCCATTTAAAATAATTTCAAAATGGTTAATTCTAACACTACTCTTCACGAAAAAAAAAAAGCAGAATATATGGTAAATTTGGTCATGCCCAATTTCTTTTGTCACTTTTTCATTTTTTCCCTCATTGATTTTGATCAATTGCTTTTTTTTCATAGTTTCATTTTTTAAAAGTACCAGAGACCTTGGCAGTTCAGATTATTCATAGAACTTGAAATATTGTTACACTACAATGAAATGACGACTTAGGATTAAAGGCCTGCGTAAATTTCTCATCAAAAGACTAAGAATTCAAACCTCTGAATCAAACAGAATGCTGATGAGGAAAATGAGCAAGATGACAGAAAACTGTTGAAAGTTTGCTTATGATTGGGTGTACTGAATAAATGAGCAGACATACTGGATGTTATTTTCCAATCATGAGTACTGTATACGCCAAATATTTCACAAGGTTCTTATTTTCGTGAATTTCGCAAGTCAAGTGCTCTTCGCAAAATTAAAGACACAAAAATAATGACTCTGATCCCAACATGAATGTGACGCACATGTATCCACATTTCTCCATTCAGTACAGTACTCCACGCTCGCGAATATAACCACTCGCGAAATCATCAGGAAGTACCGATTCGCGAAAATTTAGACTTGCTAAATATATGGCGTATACAGTAGCTTATTCATTGTTAACACTGTTCTTCCAGTGGGCCCGCCATTATCATTACCCCAGTGCTCACTGCCTGGTACCCAGTCATACACTGGTGTGAAAAGGGGCATCATGGGTAAAAACCTTGAACAAGGATCTATACATGGGGTAAAGCATCACGCAGGACTTGAACTAAGGACTTCTTGTTTGAAAACCCATATAGAGTTGTAGCCTTCAACCACTGTACGACACTGTGCCATGCAGATTGGCCACTCCTAACATTAACAGCTTGATGTACTTTATCTAGTCCTAGCAAAATAAATGGAATATGAATTGCATTATATACACATCTAAGTTGATCATACACACACAAAAGTGAATATATATTAGCTGTCAGTTGTTTCCAGCTTTATTGATGGTTTCACTGTATACCAAAGACAGCACAGCAATTCTGGAATGGATAAGTTTCCATCGGCAGGAATTTCACATCATCTGTCATTGTCTACTACAGTCATTTCTTCTTTAACCCCCTAACCACCACCAAAATGCACATTTATGGACACAATGCACAGTACACAAGCCATGGCCTGGTCATGACACAGTTGGGAAATATGTGTTTATGAAAGTGCATTTTATCACCGTTCGCTGTCAATCAACCATGAGACATGTACATCGCAGCCGATGAATCATTGGACTGCCTGATAGCCGCAGTGACTCAATGCAACCCCTGCCGGCTGTTCTCGCCTGGCGACGACATGGACCTTCCATTTACAGTTTTTAACGAGCGCGTAATTAGGCTACAAGTTTAGCAGTCGTACACGTGGATGTCGTTGCACGGGGTGGTAACAGGTGTACGTGAGTGATGACGGATTGCTCTGAAAGTCAACATCATTCTCTTTTTCAACAAAACATCCTTACTTTCTCACCAATTACAAACTACACACATTGTACGTGCAGAAGGCATTGATGGGTTCATGCAGTCATCCATGTTATCACAAACACAATGACGTGTAGAATTCTTTCATTATGTGAGCTGCTATTTTCCTTCCTTGCAATAAAGTCATTGTATCGTATAATCTTCTCACAATGAATTTCAAGCAAAAGACAGTATAATTCCATAATTTCCCACCTTCCTTGCATTTTATACAGATCTTGTTTCGAATAGTATCTTCCCTACAAAATTAATTGATTATGCAAATATTTGGCAACCAACAACTGAAAAAAAAAAAAATATGCTAGTATTTAATAATCAGTTTATTATATCAGAAATGTGGACATATTTAATAATTTAGATGCAATAAGAAGCAAATAAAGTAAGTTGATAAACAACAAGTATTAAACAAGCATGGCATATATTGTAACATTTGTACAACAACATGCATGTACACCGTGTGTATCCTGTCATTCTCTCTATACTGTTTGGCATTTGTTAGTATGGATACACTCTTTCCTATCCCGTCTCTTTCCTCCAAAGGGGATGGACAGAAGATTTAATCCATTAACCTCTTCGAGACATCTGTCCTCTCAATTGGCGGGACCCAGCACAGATGCACTTTCCAATTTATCCACCTGGCTCACTCAAGACTATGGGTCCCCAGTATCATTTAGGATCCCTACACTACAAGCCCAGTAAAGGCAATCCCCAATAAACATTGAATGACTTCCATAACAGACGAAAATATACGGAGGTATGTACAATGTTTTACACTGGGGCCTACATTTTCTTAGAGTGACTGAGCACACTTGGGATCTGAAAAGACATGTCTGCGCAATATATACTGGCACAGTTTAAGGACATTGTGCTATTTATACTGTATGTGAAATACTGCTCACATGTGTCATGCAATGTTTATTTCACGAGAACAATGTCGAGACAAACATACTATGCAGACCCATGAGTAACATAAGAATCTTGAAGATCAATTCAAGGCTACCTTGTAGCTCACATTTAATTAGTTTTCATGCAAAGAACAAAAATGTTCAGGCTATTGTTTTTGTGGAAGAGGTAAAACTATTACACTATGCAGTTTCAAGTGGAGCAAACAATTTGAGCAGTTTTATATCCAAAACTCATCCAAACATACGAAGACACAATGTGTACACACAGGCAGAGACATTCATGAAGAAACACACGGCTATAAAAGTGCAACGGTGTATAATGCTTCACACAAGTTACATAGACCACACATCTATACACTAGGGCAAAATTCTGGTACCCAGTAAATGTACACATTCCAAGAACACAGTATCAAGAATTTCATGGAGACATGTGTCTGCAGCTTGCTACACACATGTCGTATGCAATGAGATCCAGTCAGTCCACACAGTGGAAATAACTTCCTACATAATTTAGAAGAGCCAACTGGCTCCAACACTACAGATCATTAGTGACCAGAAAGTCAAGCACAAAGTGAATCCCACTGCGATTCTTGGAAAACTGCACTTGCCAAATGATTCCACCGCTTTTCATTTTGCAAACTATTGGTTAGATAATATCAGTAACCCTCAGACTCGCTGGCACTGCTAAGCAAGCCTCTTCCCAGTTTCAATGACGTAATACAGTAACCAGAACTGTTATAAAAAATGCCCTTTTGTTTATTACTGTATCTCCTTGGCAGCTTTGGAGCCATGAAGAAAAACTGAATTAAAATGTTTAAGCTAATTGGGGCTATTTCTACAGCATTATTCAATATCACATCATACAGTCAAAATCCTTTTTTACCCTCCCTCCCCCATCCACTTTTAATCTCCAAAGTGCCCTTTCTCAAAAATACACCCTTGATACTACAGATCAGTGCAATATACACATATAGGGTATTATGTATTTAAGTTCTTTAAAGGGACTGTACAGTACTGGTTGAAGTGGGGATTCATGTGTTGGACATTCCTAAGTGAGATAATGAGAAACCTCTTATATGAAATATGAAAGAGCATGTAATTTTAAGAAGGATTCAATGTTTATTTGATGAAAATTGGTTTTCAAATGGCTGAGATATCCCAAAAAGTGATAATAATAAAAGGCGACAGGCCACGCCTTTTATTAGAATCTCTTTGTTTCACCTTGTTTTTGGATATCTCAACCATTTCAAAACTGATTTTCATCAAATAAACTTTCGATACCCCTTAGAATTGCATGTTCTTTGACATCTCGTAGAGTGGTTTCTGAATATCTCGCAATACGTTAAAAGCTACGTGTACAGCCTCACCTCGACCAGAACTGTACACACCCTTTAATACATGATCTCCTTTTCCCACTCAACCCTGCAAAAGGAAGTAAGAATCATATAAGACATAAAGAGTCATGTAAAGGCGTAAAACATGAGGGTACATTCCTCATGTTCCTTCTGACCTCCCGTGATCGACAAAGAGACTCCAAAATATCATCACAATTTGCAGGCATACTCAACAGACTGCACGCAGTTTCTCTAGGGCCATGGACAAATCAAAATCTATAACATTTTTTTTTTAGTAGGGCAAACCAGAAAATCAAGAGGGTAATAAAAATACCTCCTGCTCCAAAAATATAAAGGACAGATTCACTTTCATGTACATGAGGATTGAGAGGATGCAGTAATATTAGTAGAGCACATTACTGAATGTTGGAGGAAAATCAGACAAACTGTTCAAAAGTTATGGATTTCTAAAGTTTCTTTGAAGTCACTTCTGGATGAGAAGACTACTACAGTGTATGATGTCACATGCATAAAACGATATAAGGAAAATATGAATTTCACAAAATTCCTTGTTTTTTTTCAAAAAGTACACATTACTGACATATATGCTACGGGTAATATCCTTCCCCGTCTTCTGAAAGAGGCAAGTCAAGTGCTATTTTATTATGGGAGCAGAGTGAAAATATTTTAAATTTTCTTTATATTCTATTCCATCCTATGCATGTGACATCACAAGCTGTAGTACAAGTTGTAGTCTTCTCATCCAGCAATGGCGGCATTGAAACTTCAAAAATGTATTTACTTTTCAACAGATTGTCTGATTTTCCTCAAACTTTTACTGATGTGTTAGAACTACTAATATTGCTGCATTCTCTTAGTCCAACTGCTACATATCCATTCTGGGCCATCAGTGCTGGAACTCTCTAACAGTATTTTTGCCTTCTGAAGTAATATTTTCCATAAAATTTCATTTCCTCTTTGAAGAAAGAAAGTAAAGAGAATCTTACAACCTCCATATCTCCTATCATGAATGATACGAACCTAATGTAACCGTATGATTATGACTCTCAATCTAATCACATCAATATATAAATTTGAATTGATGATACAAAATCCAATTACAAATTTCAAATTGTTGACCACCTGGGTGCGTATACTGCATGTAAAACAAAAGTCCCCCTTTGTGAAGTAATTGCTCACACTAGGCAGTCACTATAGGGATTAGGGAGCTTCAACAACAAATATTCATACAGTAGCTTTCTATAACAATTCAGCATGGATTGATCACAATGTTGCAATTGTTTTATGAAAAATTGCTTGTTCCGTTACAGAATCTAGATAGGAAACAGATTTGGCATACAAAGAAAAGCTGACAATGACATCTTTCAGAACATTTTTTCTACTTCAAGTAATTCCATGAGATTTAGACACACGTGACAAAATTAAAATTCCAGTTTCATGTAATGAATTCCTTTATTGAAAACTCCACATGTTTCTTGGTTTGGTCTGTGGCCCAGAACTCATGTATACTCTATTTACGCAGAATCCTCCCATATCCAGTAAAAATTAATTACCAATCCATATGCCAGACTATTTGATATGCTCAATTTAGAAAAAAGGCTGCTAATAACTTGATTTGCCTTGAGTATTAAAGAGTAAAGCCAAATTCTCTGTTGCTTCTTTTTCTAAATTGAGAATATTTTTTGGACAACTTCAACTTAAAACATGACATCAGTCAATCACAGAGTTGGCAAGGAAGGAGTCCAGACTTGGCATCGAACCAAATGCTGGACGTGTCAGAAAAATTACGTCACAGCCAGTAATCAGACAACATTGTAAGGATACTTTGGCAGAGGTTTGGCTGTGTGGCAATTTAAATGTCTGGCCATTTGAACAACATTAAAAAAACAAAAGTGGATCGTTTCCTTCCAGTTGATGTATGGAAACGATTTAGCCAACAGATCAAACAGACTGCGAGCTCGAATAGTTTCTTTGAAACGATCCTTGAACTACAATTGTAGGCAAGCATGCTGGTAATAGTTACAATACATGTAATCTCTGTACAAGAATCTCTGATCATTTCCTGTACGTATTTTCTGAAGTTATATCCCCCCTTTTTACTATTCTCCTCTTGAAGAAATGGAATTTTAAACAGGATATTTTTAACTTCTTGGACAGAATCAAATATAGCATACTGTGAAACCAGAAATTTTCGCGAATTTCGCGAGGAGTAAAAATTCGCAACATAATAAAGAAGAAGAAGAAAACAACCTCCGAAAACTTTTGAACTCACCCTATTCTGGAGGAGCTGTGACCCTGAGCACTGAGGGTGCTGCTTGTCCCCTTCTCCAAGTCTCGGCTCTGGGAGCTAGACTCTGCCTCCTCGCCCTCCCCCTTCTTGGCCCCCTTCTGGTTCCCGTTCTCGTCCTGGCCGCTGCCCTCCGGCTCGCCGACGTCGAACATGAGGTGCATGCGGTAGCTGACGACCTTGACCGCGCTGAAGAGGATGGCGACGAGGATGCCGTAGACAATCCATACTGCTAGAGTTGGGGCGAAAGCCTGGGGAAAGGGGGGGGGATGAACAAGTCATTTTAAGGTACAGAACAGAAAATTTATCCAACTTCATAACATAAAGAAACTGTACCTTAAAGTAAAACAAGTTAAGTTTAGAATTATACTCCTTTCACAGCTGCATATCATTGCTGCTTTCAAGTCCATAAATTCAAATTCGTGTCTAATATTTACACTACAACTAACATAAGGCCAAAAAAAAAAAAAGATTGTATTGGCGTAACATGAGATTTTCAAATAGGGTCGGTCGGGCGGATTTTTTTTTTTTTTTTGGCTACCTGCATTTTACGTGTAAAACTCGTGCTCAGTAAACAGTTACAACTGCTGCACCGTATGTGCGGTGTTCATCTATTCTACAAATCATTTATGAGGCCGATATTACTCAAATTATACCCCTTCACAGAATTTAAAGATGTTGAAATCCCCATTCTGAATGTTTTCACTTCATATTTTAGTATTTTGACTTAGATAAGATCAGATGCAAATTGACCCATATGTACGATCTTTTCATCGCACACGGCGATCTCTATTACAGTCCCACATATACAGATTCGTGTAAGTTCTCCACACAAGAAACCTATGGCAAAACTGTGCACAATACATTGCAGTCTAAATGCTAAGTATACACTATATAAATCTTGATAGAGTATGCGTCCGTGTTGGAAACAGATGACGTACTGATCAAGCGAGGCTATGCGAGGCGCTAGCGAGATCTCTCCTTCGTACATCCGATATCCCCAGAGCCGTTTCCACTTCCGGTTTTTTTGCGATCACGATCGCAGTCAACAAGATACTTGATATCGATAGCAAAAAAATAATAAAAAAACATAGGGTCGGCGGAATTTTTAGGGTCGGGCGGGTTACGCCAATACAACAATTTTTTTTTTTTTGGCCTAAGCGATAAATTTCATTAATAGTCTTGTCATCATTGCTTTCATTATTACTATAATACAGAGTTATCACTGTTATCAATATCACGATCAATATCAATGACAACAAAATGATTATCATCATCATCATGATAATTGCTACTCTGGCAACGCTGCATTATACATTTAATTTCTTAATTTTTCTCATTACACATACACAAATATAAACGAATCAGTCTTCATGAAACCGTACTCCACAAGGTCAAGCGCAAATGAGATGAACCCAGCGCTAAATCCATACTTTCTAATAACAGGCACTTCCTCATTTCCAGTGGGCCCCCGCCCCTGCTCAATCAATACGGATCCATAACCCCCTCAGATAATATTTGTGAATGGCTGGAAAACCGAAAGAAGTCAATGGCTGTATGCGTCTGCATTCTGATGACATACAAATTTAGTCAAATCTACGATTGTACAATATGTGATAGGAATGTGGTGTACACAATACGACTGTCAGCTCATAATTCATTGGTAATTGTAACTGGCAGTGAGAATATAAACCTAATGTGTTCTCTTGATGTGGCAGGCTGCTATAGCATTTATGCATCAAGCTATTTAGTGGTGTCTACAAACGTCTAATACCCAGTGTGCATATTCAATCTCTGCACCATGTCGAGACAGTATATTCTGATGTATGCACACAAGCAGTTGTGATTTTTTTCTCTCTTTTTTTTTTTCTTTTTTTTTTTCTGGGGGGGGGGGGGGAGGGGAGGGACATACAACTGAAAGCAAAATGCCTTTAGTTTTTGTTGTTTTGTGCAGAGTGGCATATGGGGCCTGAAATTTCACGGGGAGGCATCTGGGAAGCAATTAATAATTGAGGGGCACCCATCTTTACCCCTTCCCCTCCCCAACATTTCTACAGAAGTATGGTGAATCGGTGCGTTCTAGGGAAAATAGCAGTGTTGGTTGGGACATTCTCTTTCAGTCTTCATGATGTCACGACCATGTGGCTTTCTGTCACAGGATAAATAATTCAACTTTTAGATGTGCGCAAGCTTGGTATTTCATTTCTTTCTTCTTTTTTTCTGTTTTTTTGAGAGATCTCTAATAATTTTCACAGACAGTGCCATTCATAAAAGATCAACATAATTGTTAAGATCATTTTGGCTTCATGTTACTCGAGCAGGGCGCCAAGTCTATCATTTGCTCAGGTTTCAGATTATGGCAGACGGAATAATTATAATTAAAATATATCTGTTTTCTCTGATTGGGACAATTCACTCACAACTTGAACTGTTACTGGATGTGATTGGTACCCTAGCCAAACAGCACTCACTGTGGAAAGGAATAATCAAGTTTAAATTCCCTCTGAAAATTGATGTCAATGGGTAAGAATTTTTGTTAGGCCCAACTTCACCAGAAGTACCATATTGCAGGGGAAAACTTGATCATTGTAAATCATTGTATATGAAATGGCAGTATCATAGAAAACTGAGTAATTTCCTTTCCAGTATTACACTGTACCTCACTTGTAACATTACAAGGAATATTCTTGAGGTAACGACTAAAGATATTATCCCATATTTATTTTCATTCATTTCTGCAGCTTAATCGAAAATACATGCACATTATATGTATCTCAACTTGACAAGAAAGAGTTAGATCGTTTTGCAAAAGAAAAAAAAAATGTTTCATTTCTTTGTAATTTCATCTGAAAAAAAAAGTAATTACCATGGCAAAGCATTGCCTGACATTGATGCACATAAAACACTTCTATGTATGCCATATTTCAAGCCAATCACTCCAAAATTGCAATTTCTATGACTTTGAAAGACAACATTTTGGGATTAAGTAACAAAGCAACCAACCGACAGCCTGATTGACCGACCAGTTATTTCTACATACCCTCTTACACAGTTTGTGTGGGCTGGGGTACAACAAAAAGAAAAACAAATAAACAAACAAACAAATGAGAGTAGTCTCCACTGTATGTACTGTAATGAGGTACCAGGTAATGGGGGTATTCCAGCTAAATGGGATAGGATTTGAATAACTACTTTTTCATGTGATAATGTAACAAAAAAATTTCACCTCTTTATCAAGTACTCTGATTAACTGGGTGAAATCTCTTCTCCCCAACCCAATGCAATTAAGCAGAGAGTACATTTAAAACTCAGGCCAACACACACCACACAACTTTGCCATGATTCACCAGTTGTACGTCTTAAGACCAGGGGCCTGTTGCATAAAAGCTACACGTATGGTAACTTTGCCATCCAATGGTAACTACCATGGTAACAATACTCAACAGTCAATCAAAATCAAGAATTCCATGGAAGTTACCATTGGATGGCAAAGTTACCATAATTGTAACTTTTATGCAATGGGCCCCAGAAGTGTCATGTCATCAGCCTTGCCAGTTTTAATACTAGTCATGTGGCTGGGTCTTAATGTCAGTTGTAGAGATTTGACATGTCGAATTTTCACAATCAGTCGTGGGCTTTCCGCCAATCAAGATACAGTAAAATGCAAGCACACGAAGTGCACAATGCGTGCGCTTCTATACTCTTTGGTATGGCTGCACTGAAGCCAGAACGGTTGTAAGCCTAGCTGTGTAATCTGATCGTATAGTGTGCGGTATCATGCGACTGGTCTGATCATGTAGTTCGCGATGGGCTTTTAATACTGTAAAACGAGAAATTTTCGCGTGCATTTTAATTTCGCGAATTTCGCGAGCACCAAAATTCGCGAAATTAAAATGCACGCGAAAGCTTTTGTCTACACTACATGCATTGAATGCCAGTAGCAATTCGCGAAAATTTCATGCCACGAAAAAGGCTGTCGGCTCCAATTCGCGAAAATTTCATGCTGCGAATATATCATGTTTTACAGTATACAGATTTCATTCTCTTTTGATACAATCATATAGATACATGTGACCTGCCATGGCAAAAGGATCTGAAAGTCGCTGACGGCTGAGGCAAGAAAATCGAGTTTGAAGTCAGATCATCAAAACTGGTCAAAACCATCAAATTTCTGATTTTGGCATGATTTTGTAGTGTAATGTTTCGTCTATCATCTGCCGAAATTTCGAAGCCAAATGATCAAAGGAAAGGCAAGAAATTAGTGCTTTTCAGGGCCATGATTTTCCAAATTTCAACAGAACAGAAAATGTGTCGGAAGATTTGGATTGAGCACCGCAGATAGACTCTGCCCCTAACAACAAGGGAGTGACCTTATTGGTCAATGCGTGGCATCCTGTTTACTGATTGGTCGTGCATAGACCGCTGGCGCAAGCTTGAATGAACATCGCAAAGGTTGCTAGGAACATACCTTCTACTGTCACAAGGTGAAAATTGTCTTACCTCGCCTTGATCACGATTGCGTTGGAAGGAAAACTTTGAAGGCAGTTTTCTCAAAACGCTGATTTCTTAGACTACTCGACATGCTCTATAAAATCATCAATATTTCCTCAACCGACTACTTTTATGAGTCATACTATAAATGAAATTAAAGCTGAAGAGTTAGGAAATAAGTCATGTCACTTTCAGAAAATCAACCTCCCCCGACTTTCGGATCCTTCTGTTGTAGCGGGTCACATATACATGTACCTCAAGGAAAGCAAGCTAGGTGGCAGGTAAAATGCCCAGAACTCTGCTATTTAGGTTAATAATTGCACATTGCCATATATACATTTCCCTTTGATTTTCTAGAAATCTCTCCATATTCACGCTGCTACAATATAGACTTGGAATGGGCCTGGGGGAGGGGTACAATGTACAATAGGCTTGGACAGAGAGGGGTGGGGGCAGCGAGAGATGTCCCAAGAACTGGCTCTGCACATGGCGCAAAGCTGCCCAGCTTTTCTTGCTGCAGGCCCATGGTGTTTCCCAACGTGTTAATTGTGACTTCTATTTATAGAACAGACAGTCCCATCAGAGCCATAACCCTGCAGCGAATGTGCGATCAGACAGACAACGGCCTTTGGGCGGACTTTGGTGTATCGCATGCCGAATTAGCTTGCCCATCACACCACTTCAAATGTTTACACAGGGCAGTGACTTTCCCCACACGGAGCACCTTGCGAGTAGCCTCTAGTTATGATGAGCATTATGCACTCAAACTGGCATTCCATGCAAGAAAAGTGGCTAGGTTATCAAGCGATGCATTCAACAATCATCTCAGATTTTGCTCCAGAAATGTAAACCACCCACACAGCTGAGTTATCATGCAGTAGATCTACACTGTATTTCTATTATCTGCATCCATCCATCAAATTATTTCCATTAAGACTATATCTGCAAATATACAGTTACATGTATGGTAAAAAAAATATATATTTCTCCTCTTCTTTCTTTCTTTTTTTTTTTCCTTCTTCCTCCTCCTTTTCTTCTCCTTTTTCATCTTCTTCCATCCTCTTCTTATGTAGTCCTTTATACTGAATAATTTGCAGACTATGTACAACAGGTGAATATTGATGACCGGGCAGTGCAGATTCAAAGCTTTTGTGCTGAAATTATTGTATGTAAGTGGTACATATTTTGGTCACATGTTTTACAATGCAAATTTGGCGAGTCGACGATATTTGCATAATTAGCAGCTTGAGATGACTCCTGTAATGCAAAATGCATTGTCCATATTGTCTCCAAGATGGGGAATCACTAACTTCTCTAGAAAAGAGAAATGATCATTTCTAATTCCATCACTGTGGTTTACATTCACAAACTCGTCTTTTAGATTTAAGTCCTAATTCACAAAAGAAATGGCACTTTTAATACAGTAGTGTAAAAGCAGAAAACTTTGCATTAATTTTTCACACTCATTTGGGTGTATTGATTTTGCGTGTTTTTAATTCCGTGGGATCTGAATAGATGAAATATCATTACACATTACTCTAAGCTAGAATATTCACACACTTTCATTTTTGTGTTGGTTTCATGTCGCATGAAAATTTTCACACCATGAAAATTTTGACTTTTACAGTATCGTGGTATACAAATCATTAACTCGTACAATCTGTACACATGTTCCCATTACTTTTTGGCACACTACCACTCTTGACTTTAATTTGGTAGACTTATACAGCTAACAATTCTAAGAACAGAATTCCATACTTTGGAGTTTGGGGAAGAACTTGTTTTGGGTTTGTTTTCATTCATTTCTGATTTAAATGGATTTTTTTATTTGAATTTCTGAATTTGAATGAATACTTATCATTATGAAGTAACATTTCTTTATAAGAGGCAGAAATTTGTCGACATCAAATAGTAATGCACATTGTACACTTCACACCTAAAATCTGAATATTTCAGGAAGTAAATTGTTTTGATGGCATTTAACAATTTAGATAGTGATTCTGATTGTTGTGATGTGTTTCTATTCTATTGTACTTACTTCCACTGCACTGTTTTGATTGTGAAATCAACAGTGTGTATTGTATGCAGCAACCCATGAAATTCTTATGGCCTACCACTTTGAAAATACCTTCTGAACTGCTGACTTTAAAGATAATATAAAGTTTTGGTACCTCAAAAGTTTCCCTGAGTTTCCTTGTCTTAGTTTGTGTTTCAGGTTAAAGTACCTTTCATATAACTAACACTGTGAGACTTACTCTCCCCAAAGTGCTCTCATGTCTTAGTAATCATGCAATAATGGTTTCGTACAATACGTGTAAATGATTGGTTATTGCGGTACTGCGTCGAGTCAAACTAACGGCTCATTCGGATTTTTCAGAGCCCACTCTGCTCTGGTACAAAACCATTATTGCATGATTACTAAGACATGAGAGCACTTTGGGGCGAGTAAGTCTCACAGTGTTAGTTATATGAAAGGTACTTTAACCTGAAACACAAACTAAGACAAGGAAACTCAGGGAAACTTTTGAGGTACCAAAACTTTATATTATCTTGAATGGATGCCTCTCTTGTATGACAATGATACTTCTCATGCTAAATTTGACATGCCAGACTTTGATATGAACATCATTTTTTCTCTTCTTCTCTTTTTGGAAACTGCACTTTACTATTGACCTGAACATGACAATACATATAATATTGTTGTTGTGGACCAAAATGCTCAGTCATTCCACAGAGCAATACAAATATTGCACAATAGTGATTGTCATACAGTAAACATACTGTACCAGTGCTTTGACATTGATCTACTGTGATAATGTACATGTATACACACAGGGAATATGATGATGAGTGATTTTACAAAAGTTGTGCCATGTTCATGACATTCTTGAGAAAAAAGCACTACTGTTAAACATATAGACACAATGTTGCTGTAAGAACATGTGCAGTATGTTGACATAAAGTGAGAAATTCTTGGATTATATGTGCCATCAATCTTAAACAGGCTAAAAAAAAACAAACAATACAAACACTCAATGTATAGTGAGGTGCCCGCATCTCGTCAGGGGCCTGAATACTGTCACCCCGCTTAAAATTGTTTTGAGCGCACTAAACAAAAGATTATGCCCAGGACTGTGTTTGGTACCCTTGAAACTTGGCAGGGCTACCACAACCAAGCAAATTGTGGTGAAAACAGAACAGTTTTTCGCGAAAATCTGAAATTTTAATAGGAATATGGGTCATAAGTCACCCGCATGCATCTTTTACGTGTACAGTTTGTCTATGGGAACATCACGGTCACCCGCACATGTCTTTTATGTGCTAAGTCTATGGGAGCGCTGGTGACGAGTTGCGGGCCCCTTCCTTAGCGCACAACTATTCCGCATCGTTAGCGTTTGACGACGATAGCTGCAAATTTTCGATATTGATCTGTAAACTTGTGATTCCATTGGAATTTTCAGCATTTTTCCTGTATGTGAGTTGGATTTCAAAGAATTTCAGTGGCGAAATGTGATTCAAATATGTGCAAACATTAACTATGACAAGGTGCGGGTCACCCAAGTATACATTGTAGACCCTGACTAGACCTTGATTATGTTTATCTGAACACACAAATTACTAATCAGGTTAATCTGAAGAGTTGTATCCTTTTTGCAAACATCACAAAATTTTGCATGGTTGAAGAATAATGTACATGTATCTCAACATCATACATAAAATCTTATGGTAATACACAACGGAGATTTTTAACAATACCTCATATCACTCAAAAGCTTACTACCCTTTAGTACCGAACAGTTCAAATTTATTTCAGGGTATAAATAAATTCAATGGAACAGTGGAAATCAATACGTACACCAACTTTCTCCCTTCATCATAAATGAGTTTCCAGTTTTATTATTCTGAGAAAAAAAAATTGAATTACCTACCTCTAGAGTATACCAGCTTGTAAAATTAATTCTAATTTTGAGGGTTGCAAAAGGGACGCATTGCATTTGCATTAGAGTTCCATAATCTTAAGATGATGGTAGCAACAAACAAGACTGAAAATGTTATTCCTTGAGCAGCAAAACAAACAAACAAATAGATTGAGACCCTCTAAATTGTATGCTGCAATGTAAATTAAGAACACACTTGGGTTGCTAATAAACCCAACCTTTTGCCTCAGAATTTCATCCCATTTGGGAAAAGAACATTGACTGTAGTACATGCTGATCTCTTTGCTCATGATTGTACCTTTATCATGTACACATACAATCTGTTTGTATGAATATGAAATTTCCTCTCATTAAATATTTGTCTGGGGGTCTACCATACTCTTCCCTATGCCAAGACAGGAAAGCTTAATTTTCACAGAAAATGTCAAATTACAGACATGAACTGATGGTATTTTCACTAATCTGTACCTAGTACAAGTGTCCTGTAATCCTCATTACCCTTGCAAATGAGATCTTATTGTTACAATTACTGCTGAACATGTGCAGACAAAAATCCTGTAAGCTGATCAAAGGATATGTATGATATGGAAATAATCCATTTTCAGGCTCCATGAAGTTGTGTGTGTGTGTGTGTGTGTGTGTGTGAGCATGTGTGTGAGCATTTTTTTTTTTTTGGGGGGGGGGGGAGGTTGGGTGGGGTTGAGTGGCTCATAATGTAGGGTTAGTAGTTTTGCCAGAAATAACATGCACACTGTAGAAAATCTTCAATATCAAAAGGACTGATATTCCTTCTGAAAAATGCACTAGGCTCATGATCGCATTGCAGATCTATCAAAACCAATGGAGTGTCAGGCTGTGTGTAGAAACAATTCTTTTCACTAATGTCTCTGATTTTACAAATCTAAAATTAAAGTGATTTTTGTACATATTTCTTCTAACAGGTTCTTTCCCTGTGTGAATGATAGATTCATTTATTTCTAATGTTGAATGAAAAACACAGCAAAAAAAAAACAACAATAACAACAACAACAACAACAAAAAACTACACCATTTAAGCAAGCCCCAGAACAAAGAACAAGAAGGAATTCCCCACTGGTCCAGCGGCAATGCAGCGCTCACGTTACAACGCGCCGAGACTTACTCAGCGGCATGGGTTCACATTCAAGCCCCATGCTGGATTTAACGCAGCGCCAGCGGCGTGGGGGCTAAGCGGATTCCACAGGATGTACAGCGTGAGGCGTATTGCAGAGGGTGTAAGCCTGTGATTAGCCCAGATTCAGCTGCTGCCACTGTGGTTGCTGGCATTTCTCAGATGAGTCAAGGAACCAGAAGGGCTGCCTCAGTGATCTCTATTTGGCCCGGCAATGAATGAGTTAAGCTTCGACTATCTCTCACTCCCCCTCCCCCTTGACATTTCGACTAATCCAAAAAGGCAGATTTATTTCTCGCTTTGTTGTTGCAATGCTCTGATTGTGGCAATCATGACGTATCAATAATCAGTCTATTCACGTAGCACTACAATGGCTATTTTATTCACATTCAGTGAAATATGATTGAATCTGCACTGACATGAAAGCATTCCTTCTTCAGTAAAACAATCATGAATTGTTTCTTATGAGTATGATAATCAGCTGCATACATTGTATGTCTCATGCAGAATATCTCCCTTCTTATTTTGAACAACATTGCATTAAGAAAGATATTTCAATCTCAGTCATTCAAAAGTGATTGAGATCTGAAGTTTCATGAAAAGGTCAGCTTGCTCTCTGCACAAAAAAACATAAAATACCTTCAAACATAAAATTCAATATGGTCTCTAATTTATATGCATGAACAATCCTCACAATACATTTGCCGCGACACAGTTCTACAGTGTATTAATTATAAATCTCATCCTGAAATCATTTACAGTGTAGACTTCATATGAACATGCACTGCCAGCAAGCTCCCAAATACTGTATACGCCGAATATTTTGTGAGATTTTATTTTCATGAAACACTTTCGCGAGTCAGTTGCTACAGTATTCATGAAATTAAAAACAATTACACATGCAAAAATAATGACTCTGATCCAAATATGGATGTGATGCAGACATAGATACTTCTCCGTTCAGTATACAATACTCCACGCTTGCCAATTTAACCACTTGCGAAATCGTCCGGAAGTCCTGATTCGCGAAAATTTAGATATTTATATATGGCATAAACAGTACTGGCTCTGTTGATGTGATATCATTTTCAATGTCAGGTGCCCTTCCTTTCTTTTGTCAAGTTTGGTTTCAGCATTATGTATCTTAATCATCTACAACATGTTTTTAGTTTCTCTTGCTTCAAAAGGTATAGTGTCTCATTTGCTCCAAAGCTGAAAATAAAAATAACAACAGGACAATCGCTTACTACCGTCATTGAAGCAAAGCATTTTTAACTGAAGATCTCCTTTTTAAGGTGATCATGTCTGATGATGACTACTTTGAACAAACCTGTCAAAAACTCCCATATAGAAAAAAAAAAAGACAGAAAGGGGACACAAACAAATATCACCCAGGGCAGAATAAAAAGAATGCATAATGTAATATAAAACCAATCCAACCTTCACAGGTGATATTGTTTCATCTGATTATCTGATTGTTGATTTTGCTATCAATGGACTATGATAACAAAAGATAATACTAGTAAAAAGAAGAGAGTACAATAATGAAAGCAGTACTGATGTGATATTCTGTAGCTGCAACTGTAAGTTTATAATCATCACAATCCTATCATTGGTAGTAGTGGTAATAGTGTAATCATCAGTATTATCATTGTAAATTAAAATCATAAGTAAAGAGAAAAACAAAACAAAACTGCCAGTATACTGAAAGGCACACAATACCAGAAAATATTTCAGAAGAGTGACAAAATCATTCATAACTGAAAATCTGGATAAGTATAGAAACATATCCAGACATGTGATGTTTGATTGACCTTCTTTTAAAACAATCAAATGGGTACATTAGACAATAGACAGTAATTCTCAGCATATCAACTATTAAAGTATATTAGTCAACGTTCAGGTCAAATGTTAGCAGCCTTCTTTTTAGAATTATTTTCCTGGCAATGCAAGTATTTTACATATCAGGCCCAATGTACATACAGTAACCCCACTTCTCTAGGGATGTTCTATAAGAAAAAGGTTTAACAGTGTTATTTCATGGATTGATAAGCTTGATTCATTCATTTCTTTTGTTGTTTAGTACATTTAATAGTATTCTGTATATAACCTTTATAATTTCTCTTTGGTTTATGAGCAGAGCAAAGTACAACTCTTCAATGTTTGCCATGTCAGAGCAACTATGTAACAGAGTTTGTACAGCAATTTGTATGATTTGTATTTGAACTACAGCTACAGTTACAGTAACATCATAATGTGAACTACAAGTGACTACAGCACTGCAGTTCAACAGCCATGCTGCCACTGTATCGAGAGGTGTGTGTGATATTACAGATGTGATGTTTTCGGGGGAAATGCACTGTTTTGCATGTTTCATGGTTACTCTAGATATTGCTCACTTGCCAAACCTGCCAAACCCCTCCTCTTTGTGCTTTTACTAAATTGCACCAACCTACACTAACACGAATCATATTTTCTGGGTCTCCTCTAGTTCCATATTGTAGTTTTTTGGTTGGGCCCAAATCCTAGACAATGGGTAGGCTTCTCACTAGAGCTCTACAGTGGTCATACTGATATCCGGCTCTAAAAAAGGAGCCCTTTCCTATTTTTGCCTATTGTAAAGGAACAACAGCGCCTCTGGCCTTGGTTGAAATGCCCAACAGCATGGCAGACATACAATGCACATGTACACAAACAAACCTTATGTAGCAAAGGTTTGTACTACTACAGTATACTGAAGCACCAAGGTAAAAAAACATGACATATATTTTGTTTTCTTTTACAGTGCTGATAAGTTTCAACAAGCTGTAAAGACATAGCACTATTTGGCAGGTGCAATGGACAAATTATTTGCAAAATCCATATTTTTTGAGAGATACCGTATGCAGTTTATGAAAATTGTACCATGAGCATAAAACAAATAGATCTAGATGTCGTATTCCTGATACCACTTGTACGTTGTCCTCACTTACCAATATTTACATACATAGGGAAGCAAGAAACATGTACTGTTTGAGGGAGTTGCTTGTTTTATTTTTGGTACTCATTCAGTCAGCCTGAAATAAACTGTATTTTTCAATTACCAAACTTTTTTTTTTCTTGTTTGTCTCTCTCTTGTCTAAACGACCATCAGAAAGCCACACATGTACTATCATCTGGAACTATTCCAATTGGTGCCTATATTTCTCATTTTCCATTTGTGTGTGTGTGTGTGTGTGTGTTTAAATGAAACTAAGTGTTTTGATCCTTATTTCACTCTTTGAATGGTTAGACTGGATTCTGATCCAGTTGCAACAACTACAATGTTTCTCCAAGAATATTCAGCTGGTTCTCTATTGGTCAAATGTCACAATAATATGTCAGAGTTCAGTCTTTGATCAGATTCTCAGATAAAAACAAACTAAAACAGTCATCAGTTTTGTTGTTTTAATCTTACATGAGATGCGAAACTAATCATGCACATTATTGACACTCATCACTGGAGTATCAGGTGTCAGCATGTACAATGCAAAACATTCTTTACTTTAATATGTATCATGCTTAAAATGAAATAAAATGTGTAGATTAACTGCAAGTAAAGATGGAACAAAGTTTGCTTTTTGTGTATACATACTAAGTTGGGCACTACAAGCATTACTGTGTACCTACACTTTAGCTACACCAAACTGTGTCAACATTGCACAAAATATTATTCCAACTTGTATTAAATTATGAATTTGAATGACATTGAATGACTGAGCTGATGTACAGTGTAATGTCATTCCCTCACATCTTGCCATGTAGTTTGTACATAAAATACAATTTTGATATTTCCAGTTTTTTGTTCAAATGCAATTATGCCCCAGTCTCAAATCCTGACATATCTGACTTACATGTAATCATTGAAGTTATTCAATCAGGAATAACAATTTGTTTTACACTTTTGGAGCAGAAAGATTCATGAATTTTCATCATTTTCTGAACAAGCTGTGTGATAAAATGTGAGGGGGTGGCATCATCAGCTCACTCATTTGAACATATGACTGTTCTAGAATTGTATCGCAGCAAAATTTAGTGAAACTTTACAATTTCATTCCTTTCTTAATTTTGATCCAATTTTGACCAATTTTTTCACTGCTGTGTTTGTCATATTTTACTCTATCTTCCCAGACTAATTTTTTACTGGCCTAGAATTCCCCTTTTGAGATTTACCCCTCCAATACAAAACTGCATTAATGTCACATGTTGAAAAACTATTCAATAGATGTATAATTAATATCAGTTAAAATCATATCATATTCTAACTGCTAGTCTGATGCTCTGTCATCCATGATGCACGCTGATCCAACCCAAAATAGAGAAATACAATAAGTGGCATGCAAAGCAAAATAATTCATTTCTCTGTGGCTTCTGCATTAATGTCACATGTTGAAAAACTATTCAATAGATGTATAATTAATATCAGTTAAAAATCATATCATATTCTAACTGCTAGTCTGATGCTCTGTCATCCATGATGCATGCCGGTCCAACCCAAAATAGAGAAATACAATAAGTAGCATGCAAAGCAAAATCATTCATTTCTCTGTGGCTTCTATCTACATTGCATGAGCAAAAAATTCTCTCACTTGAGTGAAATTTTCATTATGCAACTAATCACAACTTTTTTAGACTTCACAGATAATTTGGCATTAATAATAAACTATAGATGAGAAATGAGGAAGTCAAAGGGATTTTTTTTCTATTACTGAAAAAGCAGCATCTGTAAACTGTATCATCATACTTCCTAGTTAGGATTAATCTGATCAAGTTTGTGTTTACATCTAACTTTAAAGAAAAATATGAACAGGTCAGTATTAAATGATGGATATCGAAACAGAATTATCATCTATTTTTGTGTGGGCAAGAACAATTTTACTTTCGAGTGACATAACTTAGATAGAGGTTCTACAACTAACCTACTTGTCTAAAAAGTAACATTGTGGAGGGGTAGAGTCCTCTATCCTGCATATTTCATGATTTAACAAAAACGTATCGACAAAATATTTCTTCTTCTTTCAATAATAATGGATTACAGGCCACCAAGCAACATGTGGTGTAGTAGCGCACTGGTATGGTGCGAGGTGCAGCATGCAGGTACGTAAAATTTACACTGAATGTACTTTTAAACATTTGTCGTTGTTAATGTTATTGTCGGGCGAGTTCATGTCAGGAGAGCACAAATATCATGGACTATCTGGTATTAACAAAATATTCCATTTGTATGACGACATTATCAGTAGAAGTGACAGCTCTTCAGAACTGCTCTGTAAACTACATCTCACATGTGACTATCGCTGACCAGCATTAGACATTGTAGATAAATCCTTGTTCAGATTCTACTTCTCGTACCATATTACTCAGTCTCAGATGCCTTTTTTGGACATCTGCCAACTGTGTGTCTAAGGTAAGCAGCAGGAAAATGTTCAAGTGTTTAACAAGGACGTTGCAACCTTTGAGGTTTTGTGCAGTCTTATGCTCTTAACTCAATAGAATGACCAAAGATATTTACAGGACAGACGATACATGATAAAGAAAACAAATGAAACAAAGATTTAAAAAAATCATTAGGCTATAAATGATCTTACCAGATACAAAGTGAGTGGCAGGCACAGCAATATTATCCACAAATACAGATGCAATGTGTTGCAGAATATGCCTTGGTGAGGATCAAAATACCAGCCTCCTGTTATTGAGCCCCACAGTCCCTGCCGAATCACTTCTAGAGTATGTGAACCCATATTTTCACATAACCCCGCATGCTGACTCGTTGCAACGGGGATTTGAACTCGAAACCTGAATCTTTATCCGTACAGAGCAGTTATTTCTTGCATGCAAATTCGTTCTTCCGCACGGCCAGTTCATTCAGAAATCGTGACTAATGTGTCTGTATTATAATATCCACAGCAATTTTACACACGGCCAATATCCGGATATCATGTACGTACTCTACGTACGTGCACAGACTACGTCATGCTAGATGGGGTCACGGAGCGCCATTCATGCCAGTGTCAAAAAGGTGCTAGAAGTAAATGCTAAAATAATTCTGTGCTACTAAGCACAGTTTCTGACGACGCGTCAGCGTGTTCTACATAGCATGCATGGTTCTTGAGCAAGTTGCACCATATTTTTAGGTTATCTATTATAGTAAATGGCCTTCAAAGTTACTCTGCTCCCTCGCATTTTACCAAAATGTCAAAGATCAAATCAACACATCGTTTCATGAGATTTGGGAGGCACCTAGCCTACTCCAAATAAGATAACCATATCATATTGCGGGAAAAGGGGACCCTGCCGAAAAGGGAAGTGATAATACTAATAGGAGAACAAATGGTCCTATTACAATTGACCATTGACCCTTTTACCCTTGACCCCTACCCCTACCCCCCCCCCCCCCCACACCAACACACACCTCATAGAGAGCAGTGACATGACACACACATGCACACACAAATCACACTGAAAAAAAAAACACTAACAAACAAACAAACGCTCCTTCTGATATTTTGGGAGCAGATTCAGATCTAGTTATGAAAGATAATTGTTGAACAATGGTATTGTTAAATGTTGAACGTCGCAAGGTATGGGCGCAAGATGTTGTTCCCGAATGGCTTAGTGAAATATTCTCTAACATCTGATGACTGATGATCGCACAAAATATTGTCTCTAAGATCATTCATCAACGTTTGTCAGCGCTGACAACTTGAATCACCATAGTAACAGTCAGTGACCAGAGCATCTCAGCAAATCAAAACCAAGGATTTTTCTGAAATTGTCAGCGCTGACAAACGTTGATGAAACACCCCCAGGTGAACTTAGGATTTTACGGGCCCCAAGACCTACACACCCAAAACACGCGACACTGCACTTCATATTTTCGTTCAGTCATTGACATCAACTGATCCTTTGCAGCAGATTCGTAATGTCTCCCTCTATTGATGAGTGAGCTATAGTGTGTGCTCGCGACGTTTGACGTTCCTTTTTTTGCAGTTTGGACACTGTTGGAATGTTGGAGCATGGGTTGGAGCTTTCGCTTTTCTAAACACACCACCAAGTGCATACCCCTATCCCTATACCCCCACCCCCCACCCCCCACACACACTTTAAACAAAGCAACAAAAACTATTGGAAAACAAAAGAGAAAAAATGTAATACATCACTAACAATATTCGTAGCTAGCTATGTGGACTCCTCCACAAATTCGACATGGAAGACATAATCCTTTTCTTGATAAGCAAAAGACTGACTACATCTCACGAAATAGACAAAATGTGAAAGACATTCTGCATAAAAACGGGGAGGTATATAGTTGAGAACAAAATGCCGAAACTTTATTGGTGTATCACGGAAGAGATGTTTCAGGCGTTCGTAAAGGGTGAAAGACATTCTCATGGAATGGAATGGAATGGAATGGAATGAAATGGAATGAAATAAGATGATCACATCATTTCAACATCACTGACTTATTATGCATTCTATTTTATGCTACGCATTGTTATCAAATTGTATTCAAACTCTTAACATTATATTGTCTGGTGTTGACAAATTCGTCGGCGTTTTCACGAACCGACGCTATTTCGTTTTTGAGCGAAAATGCAGTTCTGAGAAAATCGCGTTTAAAGATCTCACAAGTTTTAGACAACGTTTTCAATGACTTTTCCTGTCTTGTGTGTGAAAATTTTGACAGGGTGATGAGAGTGGAAGTTGTTCTTCCTATCCATAGTGTAATTTTAGTGTGAATTCAAAAAATTTACGATATTTCTGTCTTCAAACTCACTGCGTCGGTTCGTAAATCCATCGTTTCTTGCGCGCACCATAGGTTATGTACTTAAGCGCGGGTCTCACGAACCGACGTAAGTTGTATTACGCCGGTTCGTGAGACCCGCGCTGTAGGGCCTGTACAATAGGTAACGTGCAATACGCGTGTATTTACGAACCGTCGCTATTTCATTTTCGTATGTGTTTACATACAAATACTATTAGGGCTATACCTGCTTATCAACAATAACCTTATTAATTGAAATTAATTGTCATGTAATGATTGTTGTGATGATTACAATACATTTAGTGATAATTAAGATGATAATACAAGCCAGTTTCTCTTAATTGTTCTAAAAAGAGTGTTGTCATTGTTTTCATCTTCATTTAGTACACGCATGTATTGTTATTATAGCTGTGGTTGATCGTTCCAAAGATTTCTTTGCCCCCCCTTTTTTTTTGGTGGATATATTATTATTTAACACTTTTGCATTTGGACATCTATCATTTGGTAATACATGTATTCGGTATACTGTGTTTTATATTTTTTACTTTTTACTGTGTTTTTTTTTTTTACTTAATTAACTTACTTTTTCATTTTTTCACATTATTTTTAATTCAAATTCAGTTCACTTCTTTCATAATAATTATGAATGTTTGTTCTAAGATGAAGGATACCGCTAAATCTTGGGAAAAAGATGTGCCAGTCAATAATAATTACTTGTATTTACTCATCTTTCATACTCATGCATGCACTCTGTTATTTCTTTCTCTGAAATAATATATTAATTTCTTTATTTCTTATTATTCCACATATTTGTGACATTTACTTTGTCACAATTTTTATCAGTGTCATTATTGTCATTTGGCTCGCATGCGAATTCACTCATAATTCCTCATTTTCCATCTTTCTCTTTCCTGCTCAACAGATTCTATGACAGCCGCACCTGATCATATAAAAACATAAACTCATCCTGCATGCACTCTTCGAAACTGATAAACTCCTAAAAATACATGAATATCGACACTATCAGAATTTCAAGCTTCATTTTAAATATATAATAATGGTCATGTTTTATTATGCCTTTTGCAGCAATATATTGAAGAGGTACATTATGTAATCGAAGAAACATAGGTCCTCAATAGAATATCAAATTTGAATTATTCAGAGATGAGTAATGACAATGGGAAGGATAACAATTGTGGAAGAGCTCCATAAATCAATACATATCTAATGGCAAATGGAGATGGAATCAAGATTCAAGAATATGTGTAATTCAAGTTCATTATTATATCAGTTCTTGTGTGTTCACAAAAAGAGGAACACAGTTCGAACATGCACACCAAATCTTACATCGTACATTTACATCTATAGAGTGCGGACGGAACATATACAAGAGAAAGAATAACATTCTCAAATTAATATATCAAGCATAACTACATGTATGTATATGACCACACAAAGATGTTGCTGCATATGCATGAAGCTTGAGAGTGCTGCAACACCCATATGCTCAGATAAAAACTTGATGTATATCATACAAAAGAGAAGAGGTACTGCATGTACATGTAGTTACACTATTCACAGGACAGTAGAGAAAAAGCACGAGAGAGAGGGAAATGGGTGTCTAAAATAGGTCGATGTAAGGAGTGCCAAGCCAATTAAGTCTCTAATAGAAGTCATACATATATAAGGAAACAAATTAATCACAACATAAATGATCATGCTCATGTTAACCAATAATTAGCATCTAAAAATGTGTGTAGAAAGCCCATAATATCAGCCTTTCGCCTTACATATGAGAAAAGAGAAATTTTGGCCGACCCCCCCCCCCCCTCCCTGTGAATCCTTAATCCACCAGTACTATAAACACATTCTGACAATGTGTTTTAGTACATGTACTAGCAAATTCACAAGAGGGTTGGGGAAATTCAGCCAAAATTGTGTGTGGCTAAAATAATTAAAAAGAAAGGTCATCAGCAAAACTACGGGGTGGATGCAGACGAATTTTCATGTGATGACTAAAAAATATGCAGCTAAAGGAAAAAAAAAAGACGGCGGAGAGGGGCCAAGGCTAATTTGACTCCCCTCCCCCCCCCCCCCCACCAAAAAACAAACAAACAAACAAACACCACTGTTTTACAGCACCTTTAAAGGACTCTTAATTTTTTGTTTGTTAAAAAAAACGTCTCGAAGTAAAGAATTCCATATTGTAGGCGAAATGTAGACCGATACAGTGTATAAAGTGTACATCCCAAGCTATTAAAGAAAAAAAAAACAGATTATGAATATCATTTAAAGTAAGAATTTCAGTGTGTTTAATCATCTTTAGTTGAGTTGCAAATGACATGTACATATTTAATAAGAGCAGTAAACTTCGAAGCGCCCCCAAGCCCTTCTATACTTAATTATTCATGTGTAAAGGTAGCGCCAGGGCACTCCGGTGGTCTAGTGGTTATGACGCTGGTCTAGTAATCCAGAGGTCGTGGTTCGAATCCTGCTTGGGCTGCCTGTGATTTTTTTTTTTCACAGCAGCCTACAAACTGCACACTGCAGTTGCGTGCGTTACTACGGATGGAGACAAATGAATAATCTATTATTTTAATATACGATGTTTGACATCCTTATTGCAATCACTTTCTTTAATTGTAAATTTAGAGACATAATGAATTATTATTAAAAGAAATCAAATTTCTGTATTTTGTTGTGAGTTTGCATGGGAACATACACGTATCATAATTTACAATTTTAGTTAGATAAAGAACATCTTATAACAGAACTGTCTAGTGATACAATCACATTTCACTGTAGATATACCGTCCTTATGTTGTCGCCCTTCATCCCAATTTCTCCCTTCTATCCTATCTGTAGATTGTCTTCTTTCCTAAGCCATTGTATTCACATTCCTTGATGATCAGCACGATGCTGTACTTTTTTCTTCTTCTCTGAAACAGTCCAGCTCTTCGCTACTGCATGGCATCAGTCATCTGAAAGAAAAGACAGAAATTAAGAACTTTCAATTAAAATCAAACATCATGATACAAGATACAACTTTCATTTTGAGAAAAAGAAATCAGCCAACTAAACTGTAGTTGAAATTATTTTGCTCTATTTATATTAAACATGAAACAAAACGGTATACAGGATCAAAGAATGTCAAAAAAATACTGCTGTTTTTGATGCATATTCAAATTGTCTCGCCTTTTACATATTTTAATGATGCAAGATCTTATGTCTAGCACTTAGTAAGTCTCATGTAGAATTTAAATTATTATTCACATGAATAAATCTGCATGTCCTTGTAAACAAGGCATTGCTTTGAAAAAGCTGAATATTACTAATTGCATTTGGGAAAGAGTCTACGACAATCAAACTTGTTTATTATCAGAGACTTTAACATCTTAATTAGACCTAGACTCTACATTACCATTGTATTCACATCCGTTGGTGATGTACACGACCCTGTACTTTTCCTTTTCTTTTCTGAGACAGTCCAGTTCTTCGCTACTACATGGCACCAGTCATCTGAAAGAAAAGAAAGAAATTAAGAACTTTTGATTAAAATCAAACATCATGGCACAAGATACAACTTTAATTTTGAGAAGAAAAAAAAAATCAGCCAACAAAACTGAAGTTGAAATTATTTTGCTCTATTTATATTAAACATAAAACAAAATGGTAGGCCTATGCAGGATCAAAGAATGTCAAAAAATGCTGCTGTTCGTATTTGATGCATATTCAAATTGTCTCTTCATTTACACATTTTACTGATGCAAGATATTATGTTTAGCACTTGGTATGTCTCATGTAGAAATTGAATTATCATTCACATGAATATAAATCTACATGTATTTGTAAACAAGGCATTGCATTGAAATAGCTGAATATTACTACATGTACCTGCATTTGGGAAACAGTCTATGACAATCAAACCTGTTTCTTATCAGAGACTGTAACATCTTAATTAGACCTAGACATCATTCAGCTTTTAAAGGTATTAACCATTCACCTATAAAACACTGGCATTGTCATGTGCATATTTCTTTGATACTGCACATATTTTCATGAAGTCTGCACAAGAATGCAAATGAAACACGTCTGCTGTTTGGTATTTATGAGAAAAAAAATCACTAACCCGTAAGTCCTTGGCCTTAGGAATAACACGTGGCGAGTTAGTAGGAATTGACGTTAAAATAGAATAAGAATAGATCTACTAAATAAGCCTTTGCCTCATGAATGTCTGGTCTAAATTATAGACTAAGTGAAGTCTAGACCTTTCACTTTTAAGTTACCAGTGGTTCACAAAATTTATATTATAGATCTAGACTACATCTAGATCTAGACATCTAATACTATTAGATCTTGGCAACTTTTGTCTTTGTGACACGAAATTAACACGTCACGGATGATATTGCGGCGATATCCAACAGGATGACAGTACCACTATTACTGACTCAGTAAGTTGACATAGATAACTAACATCAACTTGTTAACGTACGTTAGAGATGGCACCATATACAATAACCGGTGACACTGACACTGACAGATCTAACGACTACATTTAGACTAACGTTAAAGAGTTAGACTCGCCATCTCAGTAAGTCGGCCAAAGACAAAGTCAATACAGGGCTAAGTCAGTGTTACTGTTATGTTAGGCCTAACAAATGTTAACAGTTACTCGGTTAGGTTAGGTTTACCAGGACTCAAGAGTCCTGGTTAAATCAGTCGAGGGACATTTCTTAGAAGTCCTTCGATTCCAAGAATAAAAAGGGTGAAAGAACAAAGGGAAAAAAGGAAAGAAGAAAGGACAAAAGATTATGTATGGATGCTGTGGAAATCGACAGCGCTACTGTATCACTATCAATCACGCGTGAATATGTAAACGCCATTTGGTTGGGCCGCATTCACAAGTTTTAGGGAAAAAAGCCCCACCGCTGTGCTTCAAAGGTACTCCACTCGAACTAACGTTAGACATAATGTCACATATCTACACACAGTACGGTACTAGGGCTGAATTCACAAGTATACTATAACACTGCACTGTACAGGAAAGCCACCTAACCTGTAGAGTACTACTCGTAGTGTTTAGGTAGTATCACTAGACCACATACTGTCATAGATGACATCTACACCAACGCTGCACACTGGCACTGGTCCGACGGTCCCTGACCAGGAAAAATCACTGTTGGACACTGACCAGTAACTTTTTCAGGAATGGACAAGTAAAAATTGGGGGAAAAATGGGTGGACTCTACCTACTATTACCACTAGTCTAGATGTAGATCTAGAGCTAGACTATAGACTCTGTGTTAATTTGACTTGGTCTTAGACTTCAGCTGATCTTAGTTTTAGTAACTGACATTACAAGTAAAGTCTTAACTTAGACTTAATAGTTAAACTTGAAAGTTAAAGTCTAACATGTCTAACTTTATTCTTTACTCTTCCTTTGAGTTTTACTTTTAGACTTTTTACTTTTTTTTAGTTTAGTAGGCCTACTTTGTCAATCTCATGATTTCATTTTCAACTCAAGTCAAGGCATAGCCATGAGTGTCTTCGAGACTTTGACATCTTGCATGTCTTGCACACAGACGTTACGACTACAGTACTCAGTAGTCTCAGAAGTAACGACATAAGTTGAAAAGAAACTATAAATAATATGATTTGGGATCTAATTTGAAATTGGATGGCGTTTACAGACTAGGCTTCATAAGCATCACGCGATTGAATACATGGGACTACACTCTACCGCAATTAATGGTTATGGTAGTCCAACTGAAACTTGGGTTTGAGCATGATTTTAATAGGATTATAGCTTACCATTCACTTCACTCGTGGACAGTGGGCTGGCTTAGGTCGTCATTCATCTTTCAGATGGTTTGGTTCTCACTCTGAGATCTGGATTAGGGCCAAAACCTAATTCTAGGCCAGTAAGTTGAACAAAGCTCAAAATAATGCAACTGCGACGGTTCGTAAAACCCGCATTGCTCTTCACCCTAGCAATTCGGGTTTCACGAACCGGCGTATCTTTACTGCGTCGGTTCGTGAAACCCCTTTTTCTCAATTTCTCGATATTTCGAGTACCGTCGTTTTTTTCTTTCTTTGATAAAATTAAGAATAATTAATTTTGTGATCTAAAATTTGGGGATTTGGTAGAGTTTTGAAAGCACTTTCATTTGGTACCAATATCTCGATTTTGAAAATTTTGACCAAAATCGAAATAGCGTCGGTTCGTGAAAACGCCGACGAATTATCCAAGATCTGAAAAGCCTGTCACAACGAAAATTACTTTGTTTAAGGTGTAATAGGTTTTCCAATATTTTTATTATTATTATTATTATTATTATTATTATTATTATTATTATTATTATTATTATTATTGTTATTATTATTATTATTATTATTATTATTATTATTGAAATGTAGAACACTAAGAAAATCCACGGCGCCCATTTTTTCTTAAACGTAAGTTTAGACGATGAATTCCACAACTACTTCATAAAAATATACAGATATGACACTAAGCCTGAAATATATATTGTTGTTTGTCTGTCGGTTTGACGAAGAAACAACACATAACCACTGTTTTGTCTTGTCTGTGTAAATCATTACAAATAACATACAGCTGTATAAAATCATCGTCAACAAGCTACGCTTGTTAAATGAGCAATACATGGTGTTATGATAATATCATTGAGTTATCCAGATAAAGTGGTTACATTTTTGTGTTTATATCTACCACTGTGACCATGAAGAAGGAAGTACCATTTACATTTTTGATTTTGACGGTTTGAAAACTAAGTGTTTGTGCTTATCCGCTCCCAATCTTAAGTCACATTCTTTAGACTTAGCATGAAAAAATGAAATGAATGAAGACTTTGAAAAAAAAAAACAACAACTATAAGGCAGTTATGTCAGCACTTTCTCTGGGGTTTGGGTTGTGACCAATATCATCGATTCGTGCCAACACGTGAAGTTTTAAATTCTACGGTTATTATGTTTTACGGCTGATTTTAACGAAACATCTACAGTTCTGTTGGGCTGATTTAAGTCTTTTAAAAGAGAACTATTTTTTCCATCTTCCAGCAATTCACTTAAGACATGCTCACGCGTCTGTATAAAATGGCGCTTTCGTGTGTTTTCCCCCTTGCGAATTATGTGAAATATTTGAAAAAATGTCAATTCAAAGATTCAGCCAAAGAAAAACACACTATCTGACGCTAACAGATGCTCCAGTGTGATGGTAAGGTCATTTTCTACACCGTCAGTGACCGTATGGCTATACTCTGTCGATACATTAGTGTCAACCTCAAACTTTCAGTGAATAATTGACTATAAGAATCGGCGTGATCTATCAAAGTTTGACATAAACGTACCAGCAATTTTGGAAATTTTCATTCGAAGTTGGCTTACTATTGCTCTGCACCAGGCTGTGTGCCGATGTTTGCTATATTAGACCACAATCTTTCCGCGGTAACACATCATACATTGAGCAGGCTTTGATGCACTCATTCTCAACTGGACGAGAGAGATTTTGTTCCCCTGGGACATCGGCCGCAGCCGCTATCGTCATCCTGCTATTCCTTTGGCATCCATCGAAAAGTTGTGGAACATTATAGAGAGGTTGGAGAAGAAAAAACCTGCGAGACCGATGCATTTCACCAGCTGACGTTTGTGCCGGGTAGTTTGATTCAATAAAGGTATGTTTTCCATGATTTCATGTCGCCATATGTTTGAAACATTATTGAAAGTTCATTACTAACTTGTGGTGAAAACAAAAGACAAACTTGAATTTTAGGCTTTAATCCTTCATCCTTCCTTGGTGTCGTCTCATTATTTTGTTTTATCTAATCAATTGGTATGGTAAAGTCTAGGAAAATTACATACTTTTTAGAAATAGTATCATTTTAGGCCTACGTTATTAGTTTAGTAACAGATAGACAAAAAACAACAACCCATGGAGGATGTGTGCATGCATTGAATTAATTTCAAAGCAATCCCACTGAAAAAAAATGAAGACTCGACACTGAACCCAAAGATAATACCATGTTATTTTCTGCTTATAACTGAAAATGAAGAAAGACTTGAAGTTGTTCACTGTGCGTTATCTGTGTAGGCATTATCAATAAGGGTATGATGCTAATTTGGAAATAAAAGTAGGGGAAATATCATGTAATAACTGATGTCCTTATAATACATTCTTACGACATTTTGTCAAAATTGTTAAAACAAAACAAAACACAGGAGAGCAGAGACAATCAAGTCAAATAATATACTGTATGTATAATAATATAATATATTCTTCTTCTTCTTCTTCCGTTAAGTGCAGCTTCATGCTTGAACATAACGCACTGTAGTGTGTGAGAGTGTGCAGCCGTATGTGTGCTCCACCAGTCAAATTCCACAAGTAGTGTATTTACAAAATATATACATGGAGTGCAAGTAAAATCCATAATTTCATATATGAGCTGCAGTTACGTCTCCCTCAAGAAGGACTTGAATGCCTATATATATATATATATATATATATATATATATATATATATAAAATATTATATATTTATATATTTGTGGGGGGTTGTATATTATATGCATAAAAGTATTTATGTGTATTATATCATATTGTGTGTCTGAGTATACGTATGCCAACGAAAACCATATGGTGACCTGTGAAATCGTCACTTATACTTTCTACACCTCGAAAATGTTTAAGATGCGAGGCAAATACTCAGTAAGCACATAGGACCCTATCATATTCTTTCATATGAATATATTTGTTTTACTTCAGAGCGGACTGTCATCTCGAGATGGGATTTATCTTGGAGATCGTCGGCTCTCTGTTGCTGGGCGTGGTCGTTCTTCACGCCGCATCAGGCAAAATGGCGCCTCTACATCTGGCCGAAGAAAGAGATGCTGGTGGACATTACCTCGTTACTTTGCTTGTACGTATAAATGGGGAAAACTGCAGTACATGTATAATCATAATGTGTGTGTGTGTGTGCGTGTGTGCGTGTGTGCGTGTGTGCGTATGTGTGTGTGTGTATGATTCAGCAGCACAAGAAAGAAAAATACAGCTGCTTTTTTGTTGTTGTTGGTAATATTAATTTCATTGTCAATATGGATTTGATATTGAATGAAACTCAAATAAAGAATATCATAAAACAAAAAGTGTGTGGATTGCGCTGTGTTGTGTTTGTGCGTTTATACAGTGATTTTCTTATCATCATCTGTGCAATTCATATAGTATATAGTACTGTTTATAACATTACAAAAAGAAATTGGATACACATACTATTAGAGAAAGAGAAAAAGGAAGCACTTCAAGTCTGTGGTCTATTGTCAGCTCCCTTCTGTTTTTTGATTGATGATTTGATAGGAATGATATCATATTGGCTTATGTTTCTGATGCTTGATTTTCAAATGGTTCAATCATTATGACATTATTTTAATATAATATACCACTTTTGCTCTTCTTATAATTGTTGTAATGATCAATTGTAACAGCAAAAAGCAACATTCGTATAGGTACAGTAAATTAAACTGGCAATGGGACTAAATTTGAAATAAAATCAAGGTGAAATTAGAAAAGAACGATCAAAGAAACAATAATGTGTGTCCTAAAGAGAAATTATATATTTCAACACTGATAATCAAGTCGATAATTTACTCGCTTGGATATCATGCACGATAGGTGATTATTTCAATTCTTAAAATCTCGTATATCTATGCACATGTAATTTGAGTATAATCATAATGTGTGTATAATTATATATATATACATATATATATATATATATATATGTATATATATATCATATTCATATTATATATATAATGCATATATATTCAATATATTATATTATATATATATATAATATATAATATATAAATATAATATATATATATATAAAAGGATGTCTATATACGCACGCACGCACGCACACACATGTGTGCGTGAATGTGTGTGAATGTGTATGTATAATTTTCTTTATTATACTCTTTAAATCCTTTTGCAGAAGGGTCACGATGTGGATGTATGGATGACTGTCTTCGAGTCCAAGGTTCAGGAGCTGAATCTGCAAAAAGCGAAAGTGATTGACCGAATCCATGGCGACAACACTGTCCTGATGACGGAACTTGACAACAAAGCTCTTTCTGAAGTGAGAAATGTGACTGGAAGTCTTTTATTTAAATTAAGCCTATACGTCATAATTGATATAAACTAATTTCATCCCACAACATTTTGTTCTTTAATGTATCCCTTATTTTAAGCAATATGATGAGTCCGCATAGATTAATTATTGATATTTCAATTTATGAGAAAAATAGAGAATTCGTATAAGGATTCAGGTGCAGGATTACGGCGTTCTCGATCACATAACGTCTCACTTGCCTCTCTTTCACATCACTTTACATTGTCAAGTCCTGTTGGATTTTGCTGCAGATATTACCGTCACATCTTATTTACATTAGCATCTTTGAAATCATCTGCATATATTATTTCATCTGAGTAGTTGATTTCAAATGGAACTGCTTAAATTCATAAAACCTGCACTAAATCAGAAAGAAATGTGAATGTCATTTCGAGGGAGAGAATGGAACTTTAATATTTTTACAAAGTTATTTCGTGCCATTTTATGAATCGGTTCATATTATGAATTTAGGAATTTGATGGGGCTTCCGAAAATCCTCAAAACTTATACAAAATCGTTAATGAGCAACAAAGTTTGTTTATTCATTGTTTGATAGATACTTTATTTTCTGCAAATCAATATACATAAGTTACATAATCATGAAGATGCAGGAAATATACAAAGTAAGTTCAACGCAGAGTCGTTTGACTTGCATAAACCACGATACATATAAGTACATAATCATGAACATGTAGGAAATATATAAAATAAATTTAACACAGTCTTTTGACATGCATAAACAACGATATGAAAGAGATTCAATATACAGTATGCATGTCTATGCAGCAGTGATAAGAATAACATTTATAGTTAAGAAACGATTATGCAGAGGGCCGCCATTATAAGCATTGCTTGAAAAGATGGCCGGCCCGAGGAAAAGATAAGGACGTATACTAGATTCGTAACAATAGAAATTCGGCTGCGAAGGTAGCAGGGGAAAATAAACTCTGGTGTGTGATGGTGGTGGTGGTGAATGTGTGTGCAGGTGCTTGAGGGTGCACAATGGCAGATAGGCTGGAATTTAGAATAATGAAATTGGTTTACTGAAAGAGGGGACGATATGCGCTGTTGCTATCGGGAGGCCAACATTAGTTGTATAATTTATTTGTTTTTAGTTCGTATTTGGAGTATACTGTAATAAAATGTACTTCTTTAAATTTGCTTTAAATGAAAACGAGGAGGCACACTGTTTCAACTCCTCAGGAAGAGAGTTCCATGTATCCGGACCTTGATGTCTAATCGACTTTTGAGCAAGTAAAAGCTTCGGATTACTTAAATGAAAATCATGGGAACGACGGGTAGGGTATGAGTGAATATGGTCATTGGCTTCTAAGGTATTATGAAAAAATGGTAATAGATTTCGAGTGTGTTTATACATGGATATGGCAGTTAGGTATAGATGTATATCATGGGCCTTCAAGGTTTTTAGGCGATAAAATATGGGATCAGTGTGAGCCAAAAAATTTGAATGTGTGCATATACGAAGAGCCTTTTTCTGGAGAAGAAAAATTGTGTTCAATTTTGTTTTGCTACTGTTGCCCCATACAATATCACAGTAAAATGATAAAAATAAAGTGTTGTATAACATAATTAAAGTTTGATCATTAATCAAATATTTTATTCTTCTTAAAACACCAGTTACTTTAGATATTGCTGTTGTAATATTCTGAACATGAGTATTCCAAGTTAGATTGCTATCTAGGATCACTCCTAGGAACTTGGTTGAATGTTTCTCAGCAATGTTTATATCATCAATAAAAATACTTTGAGGAAGGGTGGGTTGGGATTGCAACGTATGAAAGTGTATAAAACATGTCTTATCAATATTCAATGAAAGCTTAATACTTCTAAACCATTTCGAGATGTTGCTTAATTCCGTATTTAATGTATCAACCAGTGTTATAATGTCCTTGTGGGAATAAAAAACATTGGTGTCGTCTGCAAGTAAGATGATAAAAAACATTGGTGTCGTCTGCAAATAAGATGAAATTTAAACGAGGAGAGGAGTTGATAATATCATTAATATAAATCAAAAAGAGTAGGCGCCCGAGGATAGATCCGTGAGGGACACCGCATGACACGTTAGAATATGTTGAGTGAGTGGATTTAAATGCAACATGTTGTTTTCGATGACTTAGATAACTTCTGAACCACGACAGAGTAATGCCTCTCACACCATAATTATGTAATTTTTCAAGTAAAATATCATGATCAATAGTGTCAAACGCTTTGCTAAGATCCATAAAAACTCCAATTATGTGCTCCTTTTTAGTACGCGCATCAATAATATTATCAACAGATTTGATTATAGCATAATCGGTAGAAAATCCTTTCCTAAAACCAAAGGGTTCAATTACTTGTGTTATCGATTTGTAGTTCACTTAAAAAAAATGAAACACAGGCAATTATTAGTAGAAAAAATAAAATGGAAATAATGCATACAGCATTAATCCGGATGATTATGCGGTTTGTTGAACTTACTTGGTAGAGGAGTGTTTTGTAAAATCAACTTTGGATGTAATTATCGTGAGCTCGTTTGAACTGTGCATTGATGTGAACACGATATGTACACTAGGTAAGAAACATGGAGGGCGTGGAGTACGTCGAGGAAGATGGTGTGGTATTGCAGGAAGCTGTCCTCGTCACTGAGGATCGAACCTTCGAGAACGATGTCGCCAACTGGGGACTGGATCGCATCGACCAGCGCAGCAACCGGCTCGATGGCAAATTCTTCATCAACGGTGAGATGGGTGCTGAATGTGACCTTGGGAAACACAGTACTAAAACTTTGGACAAGAATCATCCGCCAGAGGTTTCCGTGCGGACTTGAGAAAAGATAAAACGCAAGTTTCTTTAAAAAAATAAACAAGGAAAAAGATAATACAAACAGAGAGATACACAATGCACATCAGAGGAATTAAGATAGAGAAGTAACGCAATGCAAGGAAATTATTGGAAATTTTTTTTAAAAAAATGAGAAGCAGAAATTGAAGTATAATTTACACATGCAAATGAAAATATTGAAAGTGAAAATATGCACAAGGCAGATGATTAATTTGCACGTAAAAAGCAACAACTTAGAGAGCAACAAACAAAGGAACTCCTGGGCGTGTTTAATTCAATGCCTCATAATGCATGTCTATGTTGTTTGATATAAATTCTGTCTATTCTTTGAAGATTTCCTGCATTGTGGCAGACACACACGTTCAGTGTTGAATGGCTTCACAGTACACCGTGTACAGTATTCTTTCTTGGATGTGAGATAATAAGGTAAGGTAAGCTCTTAATTAATTTGCGTTTGTCTTCCGCATTTCAACAGGCAGTGGGAATGGAGTCCACGTTTACATTCTGGATTCTGGTTTGAGACCAACTCACAAAGACATAGCGGGACGGGCGCATGTCGCCTATGATGCCTACGGTGGTTCAGTAAGTGCAACATTTTAGCTTCAATCTACAAGTTTGATCGCAAGTGATCAAACGGATGTGCCTCTCCCTTGGTATTGAATTATTAGTTTAAATCCTGTAAACAGACTGAAATTCAGACATAAACAATTTAACAAACAGGCATGGTTGTATTTCGCTTTGTAATAATCATTATTGTTATCTTGATGAGCTCAACTTGTGCCTCAAATGTCCACATTAAAGATAAACCTTGATTATACAGCATCAGCACGATAGAAAGTTCACAAAAGCGCGCAGTTACGTCAGTATGTTTTGAATTATCATAAAAAAACACAAACAACCAAACAGCGTTTTGGCATAAAAAGTTAATAATATCCTCCGTTGCTTTGGATGACAAGGAATTTTCTTCATTACTTTACACGTCGATTGACACTGCCATTGTCTCGCGGAAGTTTTTGATTACTGAATCTTGTCGAAATGTATTTTCACGTGTATAAATTTAGCTTATATTAGCTAAAGAACAGCCGTGCAATGACGAGAGTGAGGAAAAACATGAGTGCCACTTCATCTGTCTATTTTTTCTTTTAAGAAATAGGTTATCCAGGCACCGAAACGTTTATACCATTTTGGTTATACATGTAAATTTGATAGGATTTTTTCCCCCCGTTCGTCATGAAACTCGAGATATTATAATACACATCTTCTTTGCATTGTTTTAATGCTGTTTCGGAGATAAACACAAAGATTGTATGTTTATAACTCGACAGGGATTCGACATCGACGGTCACGGGACACACTGTGCTGGAATCGTGGCTGGAACAGAGTACGGTGTCGCTAAGAAGGCTAACGTCTATGGCATCCGGATCATAAGGGGTCACCACAAGGGGTCTGTGTCGGGTGTGATTAGAGGTGCGTAACTTGGACTTAACAAGCATAGATGGTATCAATAAGGCAGTTCGTAATTAGCTCGTATACACATTGGCATTGGTACAAATGACCTTTCTTTTTTCTCATTTGGTTAGGCACTTCACTCGTTTTCAAGCGGCGTAATCATTAGTTATGTCCGATATAACAATATGTGGAATTCGTGATCAAACAAAGAATGGACTTGCGTTTAGACCAGGTGACCAGAATAGTATGTCAGTTGACATTTTAGCAGGCATTCATTTCATTGTTTTGCATTGAATGCAATAACAACCTCTTCCTTTTGATATTGCCAAATACCAGGCTTGCTGTCTGGTGGATGTCTTCTGCAAGTATACCATTAAGATAGGATAATATGAATAATCATCACATCACAGATGCTTATCATAGTGAATGATAGGATAAACCAAAATGCCTGCTGGTATACAAATGACCTTTTTCTGCTCATGCGCAAAGTGGAATTACGAACTGATCTATTAATGTCACGTGGCTCAATTTTTTTTTTCATTCATATGTCCGAAGAAGCTCGGTCTCGCATGTGATCAGGGGTATGAGGTGTCGATATTTTATTCGGTAAATAGACATAAAATATGTCTTTCCGTGATGGGATCCATCAAACACGTACAACACATACCGGTAAACTATACATGATTCTTGTGATAATGATTGTGATGATGACTGCGATAATGACAGTACAACTTCTTGTAATTTGTCCAATTTTGATGATACTTTAACCGTTCTGTCTGTTGCCGTCCACCCACCAAGAACTGCCCAAACAACCTCAACTAAACACCAATATGTTACTGAGTACGGGAGTGTTTTCCTTAGTCATTAAATACTGTATTTCAGACATTCCGTTGTAAAATGTTTCGATTCTGAAGCGATTCTGAATCGATTAATGTCTAAACCCAATTCTTATGTCTCATGATAAATAGGCCTAGATCTCCGATGAAATAATTGCCTACCCAAAGAGAATCGAGATACATTGTTATTTTCTGTCTTGAGCTCCAATCACTAGAAGGAAAGGGTTGTTGTTCATAGGGAAAAGATGATTTAGTGATACTTTGATGTTGTGCCAAGATGACATCAGTGACTCATCTATTCAACATTGTGTTTGAGACCGATATCACTTTTTTTTAATGTAAACATGCAAAACTGCGACATTTCATGCATTGCACGTCTATTGTCATGTCGGAGTTCAAAGAAACTTCAATCACTTTGTTTACAGTAGACGGCGAGTTGTCATAATATTGGGAAGTTCTTAAAACTTCCTGTAGAGTTTGATTTTTTTTTTTTTTGGGGGGGGAGGGGGTGCTATTTCCCATATTTTGGAGGTATAGCAGCTGAACACGAATCCACCTGTTGCCATTTTTCTAAATGACGTCTTGAGCCGCTGCCATGGCAACGAATTGTTTTCTTTAAAAGAGCATGCTTCTTGCAACTGATTAACAAGTTGCTCTGCATCGACGTAAATAAGCACTGAATTGATCAGTGTTTTAGTAATATAAGCCACGACAAAAGAAATCATGGGCATACATAGAATTACTCCGGCAGGATTCGAGCCTACGACCTCCTGATCTCCGGACAGGCATCTTATCCGCGAGACCACCGAGCTTCTGCCCGACTGCTAGTGCTGGTTCTAATCCTTGTAATTTGCAGCGGGTACTGCGTAATTATTCAAATTCATGAAATTCTTCTGTCGAGTTCTTTAAATTGTCCTGTATCGACGTAAATAAGCACTGAATTGATAAGTATTTTAGCGGCAGCCATGACAAAAGAAGTCATGGGCATACATACACAGGCAGGATTCGAACCTACGACCTCCTGATCTCCGGACAGGCATCTTATCCACTAGACCACCGAGCTTCCGCCCGACAGCCAGTGCTGGTTCTAATCCTTGTGATTTGCAGCGGGTACTGTGTAATTATTCAAATTCATTCTTATTTATGTCAATGCAGGGGAACTTGTTATTCAGTTGCAATAAACAGAACTCGACGGAAGAATTTCATGAATTTGAATATGTATATTCTTCATTAAACATATAAAAACATGCTATAAACGCCAAAATATGTCAACATAAGTATATCTCTTTCAATAGATTTAAAATCCCAGGTTTCCAATGTCATGGTTACCTCCTAGCAATGACGGTTGTCATGGTAACAACTATTTTTTAAAAGAAAATAATGATATTTTGATGAAAAAGCATGGAGACATGACAAGAATTACCCGGCAGTTTATTGTATACGAGTGTTTCAAAGTTAACCTGAATACGGAAATCCATTTCACTTGAAGACGTTATACTTTGTAAAGAAGGCCATGCACTGATGATCATCATAAATATCTTTTGCTCCGATTTTGATTCCAAGGACTAAACTGGGTGAAACTGAACCGGAAGCGACCGTGCGTGGTGTCGATGTCGATAAGCGGCACAGCGTCGAAGACTCTGAACCGATCCGCTAGGGAGCTTTTCAACAGCGGTTGCGTCTTGGTCGCCGCGGCTAGCAACAGCAACACGGACTCTTGCACCCGTTCACCGGCTCAAATGCCAGAGGTAAACCTATCGTGCATGCACAAACATTCAGTTCATTTCGCTCCTGTTTATATATTGTTAACAAAGTGATAAATGTGTTCTAAGACACACGTACTTTGGTTAAAACGTGGTACAATATAATACGAAGATTTAATTGCTTGGTTTGTTGTTGTTGTTTTACTAAGAAAGAAAATATAATTTCAAGCATTTCAGCAGGCTGTTACTTTTCCGCGCTATCAATAACAGTATAATAATAATGAGAGTTATGGGCCTCACGTAGTTTTGGGTCAAGGTAAAATCTTGCGAAGATCTAAACACCCTATTTACCTGAAAAAGAAATATCACTAAGAATAGTTGAACAATACAAATAGCGACCAAGGAAGAGACAAGTTGTGGCAATATCACACGAAATTTGACGAACTCCGAGTATGTTATGGAAAATAATTTTAAATTACCTTCTATAGCATTGCCAGGGCCCGTACAAAATTTCAAACCAATCCTTTATAATCACGTTCAAAGGTTATTACGGTAGCTGCCTCGGACCGGAACGACTTCCGGACTTCTTTCTCGGATTACGGCGACTGCGTCGACCTCTTTGCACCGGGCTCTCACATACTCAGCCTGGACTACAAGAGTGATGACGCCACTATTCCACTAAGCGGTACATCCATGGCAACTCCGTTCGTATCAGGTAAAACCTCCATCCTCTTCCCACCCTATATATTTCTTATCTTATTTACATTTTTTTTGGTATAAGTTTGTTGTGTAATGATAATTGCCTATATATTTTACTATTTGTGTAGTATTTTGTTATCATTATAATCATTGCATCTGTCATTTGCTTGTTTATTTTGGAATTTGAGTTTGAATTTGTATATGTGTTTGAATGCAGACGTAACGTAAGCCAACCCAAACCAACCCCTTTTCGGCGTTTGTTATGACAATCAGTGTTTTGTCATGCTTCTATACGCTACATTACGGGCATACCTATATTTGAACACAGTCAAACCTGTCTAAAGCGGCCACACAAGGGAGACGATGAAAGTGGCCGTTATAGACCGGTGGCCGCTAAGGACAGGGTCTTTGACATAGCTTTTCTCTGGATTTTTTTTTTTGTGGGCGTAAAGGCAGGTGGCCGCTATAGAAAAGTTTGACTGCACACCGATGTCATTCTTATCACTACTAGCAGTTCACAATGATTTTTTTCCTCTTTAAACATGAGAAGCAGCATTTTCACACATACATGTAATCAAAAGTAAAGATACGCGTACCTAGATTATAGGTATATATATATATATATATATATATATATATATATGAGACGATGAAAGTGGCCGTTATAGACCGGTGGCCGCTAAGGACAGGGTCTTTGACATATTAATTTCGTTTTATTCATTTTTATTTCTTTACAGGCCCGTATAGTACATTGGGAATGTTCACCGTTGCTAAGTGTTGATGAAAATCGAAAACTATTACGCCAATGTCCAGTCTCAATGCGTGATTGTGTGACTGTATGTTTGTGTTATGATCTTTTGTTTAATTTTTATTTCTTTTTGTGTGTGTAGCTGCTATAGTGTTGCTGATGTGAGTAACTTTTTGGTTGCAGTTGTTTCTATGTGAATATGATTTCAGCAGTGTGTCATTGGACGAAATTCGAATTAAGAATACGGGAAAAGTCTGTCGTGAACATGTGTTTTGGCGGCTCACTTTCACTTCCAAAGCAAACCGTTGTAATCGTATCTTTATTATGACAATCTTGACAATTATCTTATTATGACAATTATGACAATCTTATTATCTTGTATCTAAAAGTTTTTCTTTTTTTTTTCTGCGACTACCATTAACGTTGTCCCTTCGTATTTGTTTGTCCGTCTGTCTGTCTGTCACACTTCTTTATTGGTTTACACGCCGGTCATAGATCTCTTTCAATAACGGATAAATTGTACTCTTCACGTTCCCTGTGTACAGGTGCAGCGGCCATATTGTTGGAGAAAGGCTATCCCTACAATGAGGTTGCTCGCCGTCTGCGCGAACTCTCGACCAAAGGAGTCATACAACACAAGGGATACCACACCCCAAATAGACTACTTTACCTCGACTAGCCATCCTTACCTCTAACTCCATGGTGTGATTTCGCGAGTCATTGTTGGAAGGGAATATAGAAAACAGAGTGCTCCTCTTTTTTACCATTTGCGAGGAATTAACATACCTCAAATTTCTATTCAATTTCAGAAAAGTATTTTCACATTAAAAACACGTTCATCCCAAAATGTCTGGAAGGCATTTCTCAACCCTTGACATTCATTTGAAAGCATAAATATATGCCCATTTATATATATATATATATATATATATATATATATATATATATATATATAATTATTATTATTATTATTATTATTATTATTATTATTATTATATCTATTATATAATAGTAAAGTAAGATGATCAAAAATTAGCTTTGATAATGACTATAATCACATAATAGAGCAAACGACATCGTCAGATTAATTCCTTCAGATAAGAAAATAACCACCCCCTCACTAACTTGCAAAAGATTGCTGGTGCCGATGAGGCGCTAAGACTATGATTCAAAGCCACCGATCTCTATAGGACATATTTCCTATGTACATAGATTAGTGCTCTGAGCTCAGTAAAGCTTAATTCTACCATCTCTTTTCTTGCACCCCTCTTTTCTCTTTTTCTCTCTTTCCTATACACTCTTTCCTCAAGTCTTCCCTCACTCTTCTTTCTACTCATCTGTCCATTCCCAGACTCCTCCTTTTCCTTCAGTTGTTATACATTACGAAATTGAAATCCACCAAATAAAGCGAATGTCATAACGAATCAGTGCGTCGTCTTACGAGTTTTTCCTCCTGGACGTGAGCTTGCGGAGTTCATGTTAATGTCTGTAATACGTTCTGCTGTATAGTATCTTATCCCAGGAGTTGCAGTAAAGACAACAGACGATTGATACAATGAAACCAGTTTACAATTTAGACCATAAAAATAATGGAGACAGATAAAGGGCTTACTAAAATTATGCGGACCATCATTGCAGACAGGTTCATTAACATGCTCTGAGGGAAACAGATTCATAGTGGCCAGCCTTTTTTCAAGGTATAAAGACCGGTGACCTTTTTAGGTAAGTAGTTTCTAAATTGGGTTGACTGTATCAATACAAAACATAGTGAAACCCTTATACATATATATATTTCCAGCAGAAAAAAATGTAATATATTAAGTGAGAATATGTCGTCTTTAACACTATAATGTCATATGCATTTCCATGACTTTCGTTCCTGTGACGATTGCTCCCATGAAATATCTGCACGCTAAGCCAAACATAGATTCTACCAACAAACATAAACCTAACTCTAATCCAAATCCTCACATCAAACTACTGAGTAAACCTAAAACCCTATGACAACCCTAACCTTATTTGTAAGTCCTTCATTTATCACAGAAGCAATTGTCGTGTCACCGTCGTACGCGTCGGTCATCGAACTTATGAATTCCACGAACGCTTTGAGAGATTTGTTTCTTCTTGCGTGACATTCGTGATAGGTTTCCACTGAATTCCCTACAAACGTATTAGGTATGGTAGGTATGACTTGTCACAGAGAGTAAACGAACATCGTGATATACACGTATATCGTCCAATTTTACCCTGAACGCGACCAGGGAGGTGTGAGAAAAACAGGGAGGTACACCTTCCTGACGCGACATACGTCATTATTTCGTACAGAGCACTTCCTAACAGCGTTTTGTACATAACTGTCCTTTTGATTTTACATTCCTGCTATTAGAATCTGCACTGTCAAGTCTGATGACTTTTAAAGCGACGAATTGGAATTTTGAGTACGTTTGATTTATCTTACCAGCCGATATCCAACACTTACTCTTGAAGATATGAGATTATTCTGTGTTTGCCTGACGCCATTGCAGTCAACAGTTTTGCTATCTACCCTTTGCCGCCAAGCTGTTTGAAATTTTCACAGACGACGTTTCATTGCAAGGTCGCCCGCCACAGAAAAGAAATGCAGTGTTCCCCTTGAACGAGCAGTAAAGCCCCAATTGGTCAGCTCACAAGACAGTCAACAAGCTTCTTGTTCTTCGGATCCCTCATTTGCGTATATCGATCCAATATCCGTGGCGGATTATCCTTCATTTGCATACTGGGTGCCGCTGCGCCCGTCGAGTTCTTATAAATAGCGCTCACATCCCGTTGGAACTATCAGTTGATTCAATCGACAGACTAAATCTATCATCATGCCTGCCAAGACTAGCGGAAAGGGAGCAAAGAAGGCCGGTAAGGCCAAGGCTCGCCCATCTGGGGCCAGCAAGAGGCGCAGGAGGCGAAAGGAGAGCTACGGCATCTACATCTACAAGGTGCTGAAGCAGGTCCACCCCGACACTGGCATCTCCTCCAAGGCCATGTCCATCATGAACAGCTTCGTCAACGATGTCTTCGAGCGCATCGCCGGTGAGGCTTCCCGTCTTGCCCACTACAACAAGAAGTCGACCATCAGCAGCCGTGAGGTCCAGACCGCCGTCCGTCTCCTCCTCCCCGGTGAGCTGGCCAAGCACGCCGTGTCTGAGGGCACCAAGGCCGTCACCAAGTACACCACCTCCAAGTAAATTTGTTCATCCGAATTTACTTTACAACGGCTCTTTTCAGAGCCACCATATATTCAAGAAAGAAACGAAGATACTCTTCTCTCATAATCTGCAGGAAATGAAAATAAGGACATTGTAATACATTATCCAACACTCCCGTCATACCGCAGGACCCTATTAATAGGCCTAATCTAAAAAGACACATACATCGTAATCTGAGTTCGGCTTTTTTAAACCACACGAAATATTTTGATTCCATTTACATTAATGAACAACACGAAATGAATGATACACCTGTTGCAGAGTGTGGTATATAATGGTACATCTTTCTGCATTTCAGCCTGCGATGACAAGACGAATATAGACTTGTTGCGTTCGCCTTATATGCGTCTGTCGCTTTTTTATCTATTTATTTATTTATTTATTTATTTTTTTTTTTTTGGGGGGGGGGCATTTTTGTGGTGAAAACTCCACACACAGAGAGAGAGAGAGAGAGACCAAAGAATGCACTTTCAACTGCATAACACATAAATATACGCCTGATGACGAAGTATATATATATATATATATATATACACACACACAAACACACACATACACACACACACACACACACACACACACACATATATATATGTATATATATATATATATATATATATACATATATATATATATATATATATATATATATATATATATTTCTCTCTCTAAAGGGGAAATAAACCTGATTTCTCGAATCAAGGGGAATGACACCAAAACATGTGAATTAAGTAAATGCAGGAATGCTAGCAAAGAGCCCGTCGATGAAGATTGAGGAAAATCGGAAATCCCTTCAAAGGTAATACATCTTTTAAGTTTCGGTATACTGGAAGACTACAGTATAACAATTCAAAATATCAGTGTAAGAAAGAGAATTCAACATATCGGATATTTTCATTTGTTTTTCTTATGAAAAAGTATAAAGATTATCTCATTCCGAAGGGTGATGGGGAAATTACATTTTACCCTCAATACACTTGTGAGTAGCAAGTGAAAGGAATTAGTACTTTTCAAAAAAAATGATTTTTTAAATCTTTTTTGAAATTCTCTTTATATCATCCGACTGTAATCTCAGGAACTACTATATTTAGTTTTCTTATCTTAGCGATTCATAATTTCTGAACGGATTGTGCGATTTACTTCAAACTTTACTGTTCCATGCATGTGTTCTACTCATATTTCTGCATTTACTCAATCCAATCATATATATATACATATATATGTTGTAAAATGAGTTATACACTGTATTTGTACTGTAACAGAAAATACTGTTTTTTTTTAATCTAAATCCCCCCAAATGACATTTATTAGGTTATTTCCCCTGTGACTGGAAATAGTGCTCTAACATATCAAAATATAAGTTTAAAAAAATCCCGTATTCATTCTTGACCGTGTGTATTTTCAAAACAGTTGACAATCACTTTTTCTATGCTATAACGCGCACTTACATCTATTCATAAATTAGAAAGAAAAAAAAAAAGAACATCTCGTTCAACTCTGTCATGACTATTACTAATTTCGCAAGATTTGATTGTCTTTATCAACAAACTGATGTATACTACAACAGTGGCGGATCCAGAGGGGGCGCACCGGGCGTGCGCTCCCCCCTTTCTTTGTTGTTAAAGCAAAAGAAATAAAAAGAAAAAAAAAATGAAATGAAACCCAGAAGTAGCACCAGAAATATTGCTTACGCCCTCCCTTTACGGAATTCTTGGATCCGCCCCTGTACAGTATAACACTGGATGATCAGGAGAATGTAATGATCAACTGTCATGAAATGAAAATTCATTGCATCACAAACAGAATCTTTAAAAGTAGTTGCTGTTTGCGTACTCTCATCGGTTGCTGTGCAAAAGGGTCACGGTGTGTCAGAGAATGATGAGCGACTTTTCGCGAGTAATTTTGACTAGTCCTAATCTGTCCGACTCATGCAGCTAATCTGGTATCGGGGGACTATTTTACATCACATTATAAGCCACAATAAATGACACTTGCACTACAAATATATCTTGACAGCAGTGAAGGCCGGCTTAAAACTGAATGAGATAAACCTATAGGCTAATTTGAACATTCCAGTGTACTCTATTTCTGCCGGGAACCCCTATAAAGGCGCCATGCCAATCTACATTGAAAAGTGAGTCATCAGGGAGGTACGAGGCGATCAGCAGTTGGTGAATGGGGAGTATGAGATGGGGGGGGGGGGGGGGCGATCAGACTACGCCAGAAGAGATAGAGAATAAGAAAATGAAAATCTATATAGAAGGTAATATATAATTCATCGCTGCAGGTGTAATTGGTGCCTTATGCATAATATCACTTTTCTAATTGCTGCCACTATTGTGGCCATATTCAAGACGATATTTTATTGTGTCATAATTGACAAGGAAAATCACATTCTAGGTGTCAGTTACTTGGGACAACATTGGTACACCATCTGCAACACTGTAATAAGTACTTAACTGTCGGGATTATAGAGCCTAATCATACTATAAAACACATTTTTTACTAGAAGAGCGTGACAAATATAACATTAACACACACACACACACACACACACACACACACACACACACACACACACAAAATGACACATATACCACTGGATACGCTATTACTCACGTAACAAGTGGTCAAATAAATATCCGGAAATAAATATTTCGATAATAAAAGTAAGCTGTTTCCTGAGCAATGGAAAACATATGTTTATTGCAATAATGAATGAAACTATTTTGAGTGCTCACAACAGTTGAGTGGAAATATCCATGTAGGCCTACATACTAGTATATTACGGGTTACAATTCTTTGAAAAGTAGACAGACAGCTAGAAAAAAAAAAGAGTGGAAGAGGGGAAGATAGATAGATAGATAAATAGACCAAGGAGCTCATTGAAGCTCCTTGAATAGACAGATAGAGTGAGAGAGGGAGAGAGAGATAGAATCAAGTGAGAAAAAGGCGGGCGGAGTTGACAGCTAACGCTTATCGTCACCTTTAGTTGTACCAGGCGACAATAAGGATTACGTAATATTCCTGTGCCACCGCAAATCCAACGTTCCAACCCGAAGTAAATGAGAATTGGCGGCATATGCAAATGCCGTGTTGAACGGCCAGCAGAAAGAATAAGGACGGCAGGCTACCTATACGCCCATTGGTTCGCTGAGACTATTGATTGACCAAGGGAACACTTGGATCTGCCGGTAAGGTATAAAAGGCTCGTCGCGGGCGGTTTTGGGTTATGTTCGTATTTGTGTCGACAATACTACAAACAACAAAATCATCATGTCTGGACGTGGCAAAGGAGGCAAGGCTAAGGCCAAGGCTAAGAGCCGTTCATCCCGTGCGGGACTTCAGTTCCCCGTCGGCCGTGTGCACCGCTTCTTGAAGAAGGGCAACTACGGCAGCCGTGTTGGCGCTGGTGCCCCCGTGTACCTCGCCGCCGTGCTCGAGTACCTGACCGCTGAGATCCTCGAGCTCGCAGGAAACGCCGCCCGCGACAACAAGAAGAGCAGAATCATCCCCCGTCACCTGCAGCTGGCCGTCCGCAACGACGAGGAGCTGAGCTGAACAAGCTGCTCGGCGGAGTCACCATCGCTCAGGGTGGTGTTCTCCCCAACATCCAGGCTGTGCTTCTGCCCAAGAAGACCGGCAAGTCCGCATAAGATGTGACGCCAGTCACGACTGCGTCACGCCCAACTTGTGACCAGCACAAAACGGCTCTTTTTAGAGCCACCAATTTATCAAGAAAGAAATATAAAGTTTGCTCCTTTACAGCTTACTTATCCACAAAGTAGGTGGTTTAAAAAAGCCAACAAGGTAGAAGTAAATGAGACTTATAAAGACCAGTCTGTATTTTTCATCGGGGATATGTTCCGTAGAGGCTGCAAAGCCAAAGTAAAACATATGTTACTTACAAAACTCCTTCGAACTGACAGATTTTTCTTTCTAGAAGGAAACGGGATTTGCCTTTAAAACAAGAGAAAATTAAGTAGAGGGGTGAGTTTTCTTCAATTTGTCTCCCTTTACAACTTAGTACAACTTAGTACAACTTACACTTACATGGTGTAACTACCGGCAACCATGGACAGCCTGATGGTAGTGACAGGTTCGGGTCCCGTGGTTCCTTTTTTCCGACATGTTTGTTAAAAAGATAAATCAGCAGTTGCGATCTGAAAATTTTCATTTGAAGAAGGAGACAAATTGAAGAAAAGTCACACCTTGAGATCTGTGTTCTGGGTATGTTAGAAAGTGATCTCAGCAATGTTTAGCCACACGATTTTGTGAGAAGAAATGCCAAATTACCATGAATGTTCAAGGAATTTGTGCACCAATCAAGAGTTACTACATCAAATTGCTTGTAACACATATTGGCCCTACAAACAACGCAAACATTACTATTTTTGCAAAACAATCCCTTACTGCCATGCCTTCATAAAGTAAACACAAATTTATGGCATGTCTTTCATATTACAATTGTATGTAACCACTTGATGTGGATTTAGCATTTTGTAATATACAAACCAGTAACCAAATGCCAATGATACCTATTTTCAAATTATTTTGCCTGTTTATATCTAATCAAGTGTGATATTGACAATCCAGTGCTATGTCAAAGGGGCAACAAACTACATTATTTTACTTACTACTAATAGATGATATTCCAATGAAAAGTGACACTTATTATAGTTAAAGGACAAGTCCACCTTCATAGACATGTGGGTTGAGAGAATGCAGCAATAGTAGTAGAACACATATTGAGAGTTTGAGGAAAATCGGACAATCTGTTCAAAAGTTATGAATTTTTGAAGTTTCTGCTTAATCACTGCTGGATGAGAAGACTACTACAGCTTGTGATGTCACATGTGTACCACAATATAAAGAAGATATATAGGAAAATTCAACATATTTTCACTTTTCTCGCTTCATAAAAGGTCACTTGACTTCCCTCTTTCAGAAGGCAAGGGGAATAATGTTACCCTCAACATATGTCAGTGACAAGTCGAGAATTTGTACACTTTATTCAAAAAGGAAAATTTTGTGAAATTCTCTTTATATTTTCCTTATATCGTTGTACGCATGTGACATCATACACTGTAGTAGTCTTCTCATCCAGCAGTAAATGCGCAGATACTTTAAAAATTCATAACTTTTGAACAGATCTTCAGATTTCTCCCAAATGTTCACCGATGTGTTCTATTAATATTGATGCATTCACTCAATCCACATGACGTCATATATGAAGGTGAACTTGTCCTTTAAAGAGTTGGCTCAAAAATGGAAGAAACATTTTTCCAACAATTACTCTACAATGTTCAGTGATTGTGTTATTCTAATCAAGTAAATTATTGTGAATAGTGTGATTTTGTATAATTTCTAATAAAACATAAAAAAGAGAAGGAACCAATGCCCCCCCCCCCAAAAAAAAAAATAAGCATACCAGTATATTGACACATTCACAAGTGCCATACTTTGACACAGTGGTTTGCCAGGAAGTAAGAATCCCACGGACACACACCACTGAACCCAATGGCAGAAGGGTATTTATGCAAATAAAGAAACACACACACATACGTCCTTCTAGTGGAATGGTTCCCTTTATTGCACAGGTTTCCTTTCCTCTCATCTTGTACACATCACTTCAGCTATAGACAGTGGATTAGGAGTCTGATCTTTTCATTGGTTCTGTTACAACGCAATAACTCCACCACTCAACTACACTAAGAGACACTACTTGATTCCCTTTTGCATTCAAAAGATTATTTTTTTTTAGAAACAATGCACAAGCAAGTCCCAAAGGAATACAAAACAATGTAACATAATGAAATGAGTATACATATAATGAAAATAATTTTTTACTTAAAAACATCACACACTCTCTATAAGTTAGCTCTGAAAAGTACATAATTCAAAATATCTTATCTTCCTGTAGGGCCAGAAGTGTAGCAGGTATACCCCTAAAAAATACAACAAATGAAGTTAGCCGGAAATGCCAGTGTCTTAATGCAAAACCCACATGACAACAGTTTAAACAATGTACTGTACCTTGTTAGACCTTGTGCACAATTTCATTATTAGCACCCATGTCTCTATCCACTATTCCCTATGGATGATTTTGATCACATTGCAATCTATCATAAAGTATTTGACTGATGAGTAATATTTGTTCATCACTGACTGAGCATGTTCATGAAGAAAGAACCAGCCCTCACCCATAAATGCCACGGTTTGAATTCTAATGCTGACCAACAAAATAATAATAATAACAAAACCCCACAACAAATCTGAAATTTACAAATTTGGTCATGATTCTTGTCAAGGTCACTTTTTAAAAAATTCTTGAAGACTATCATAAGCATCTGCAGCAATGTATTCTAGAAATGCAACTTACTGACTTGGTTTTGAAATAACAGGAAGTTGTGAACACAAACATAAAGAATGTACGATAGTTATCAGGAGAAGCTAAGTGCATTCATACCTTCAGAAAATGGACCAGGAATTTAATAAGCCCAATCGCATAGCACACTCACAAAGTAATTAACTCAAAAACAGTGTGCTAGTAACATGGAAGATGTGTTAGGTATAACAAGAATGATCAAGAAGTCTGAATCGCAATAAAAAGAAAGCAATTACCCGTTTTAGAAAGTCAAAGGGAGTAAGATGTAACACTGGGGCTCAGATCTATTTGTTAAATACCAAAGTACATGCACCAGGAGGAGTAATTTTCATTTAATAAGTTTGACCTGTGCTACAGATGCTGCAAACAAAGAATAAAAGTAATACCATGATATGCTCTCGAATGCATTAAGACATGAACTACTCGGACTGAACATTGCTATTTGTTTTTACTGTTTTTGTTTTTGTTTTTGTTTTGTTTTAATGAGACTTAATACGCTACAACATCAGTAGCTGATCTGTTTGGCTTGAAGATTATGCTGGACATGACAAAACAAATGGGAAAAGAAATTAAAAAAGACAGTGCTCCATCTGGCACAAGGGCAAAATTCATGCTGCCATTAAAATTTAGCAAACACAACATGCATTGCATTGACAAACACGTCATGCAGTTGATCAATATGCCAAACACTGCAGAACTTTGGACATACTTCGACCTGTTTCCTTCCATGGTGACTTGACTTCGGTGACTGATTCTTGAATCACATCTAAGAATGTTGCCAGAACAGCACTGAAAGTGACACATGATGAAAACTGACAAATGACTTTCTTTTTATCTTTAATAAGGAATCACCATCTGAATTGATGTATGCCACTTTTATATTCCTGACATTATGTTGCCATTCATATGGGAGATTTTGTTGTTGTTGTTGCCATGTAATGATACAAAAACATTGTTCTACACTCTTTTGTGAGTGTAACATTAGTGTATTTACTAGACACAAATGCCATAAGAAAAAAATAACATGTTATCATGATTGTGCTGCTAACATATGTACTCACTGATAAGTCGGAGAAATATACAATATTTTAGACTCCTCGACAGCCTCCAAATATTTTTCTTCCCAACTGCAGTAAGATAACATTCAACAGCAGTACAATAAATGCACAATTTTGTGGGGTTCGAACAAAAGAAATCTACTTGACATTTACATGATCCCATCAATTTCAACACAGTTAAGTCTGACCGATGATTGGTATATTCACAAAGACTGAAAAACCTCCTCTCATCCAGGCATTTACCAATTCTTGTTCAGGTATAACCGGTGAGATATGTCCTTTGATACATCGGTGATCTATCACTTGGTCTACTTCCATTACATCTTAGAGCCATTTAGTCTCAACCCACATGGTCTAATCCCGTTCGTCTACAGCCAGTTCGTCTAATGACCATTTAGTCCAATTGCCACTTAGCCTCATACCAGCTGGTCTACTTCCAGGTGGGCTAATCTTCAAGGTGGGCTAATCTATGCCCATTTTGCCTACTACCTACAGTTTATTAGACAAACTGGGAAAAAATCCAAGGAGACAAAATTGCAATTAGACCATCTGGTCATTGGACAAAATGATGATTAGCCAAACTGGGCATTAGACCAAGTGAAGATTAGACCAAACGGGCATTAGACAAACTTGATAGTAGACCAAATGAGTTTAGCCGTAGTGGTGTTGGATGGATTGGGAAGTAGACCATCTGATATTAGACCAAGCGGAAATAAACCGGTACATCAACGTCACTTACTGTTACACTCTGCACTATACTTCCTGACTTGCTTGTATACCTGATAGCTACGCGAGATGTTCGCTACACACAAAACATTACATTCACCACATATACTTTCTTCTACTCCTTTTTATCTCTTGGTCTCGTCTGGTCTCCAATAACATTCCTTCAACACATTGCCAAGGTAAAAAATTCATCCCTGAATCACACACAATGCAACATAGTGCACTACAGTACTATCTTCACAGTCCCAGCTAGCTAGCTCTTATACCGTCACTTTTATTTGGCAAGCACAATTATTATCCAACTGGCAAGATAACAACAGCCTTTTTGTTGTTTTTTCCTCTCTCATCATACACAACACAAAGTCTCGACCTGTATACTGTCTCCTTCCGACTTGCAATTGCAAATTCCGGACAACTGCTCACATATACACACTACCATCCAAATGCCTAAAGCTCATATAGCACCAATAAACGTTCGTGTTGCCGAGGACATGTTTGAGCATACAGTTTCCATGACAATCAGAAATAATACTTCTCAACTTAATTTCATTCAAAGACATATCATTTTATGAGAGCGCATTCCATCGATGCATTTTCATTTTGTTTTTGTTTTTGTTCCAATCACCTAGATCCCATTCTATTATTACACATTGCAGAAATTAATCAGTCAATCTGCATCAGTGATCATTAGTCAAATTTTACAGCTCTTACAATGGTATCTGATACAGTATGGTAGCTGCTCACGTATTGAGAGGCCATCTACTTCAAAACACATGATGCACGGCACATTTGCATATCAATGACTGCTGAATATGGTCACTAGGGGGCAGTGCACATAAATTGAATGCTAATGGCAGAAACCGAAATCATCATCACTGATTGAATAGACAAAACATTTTATATAAACCCCTAGGAGCCTACAAGGCAGAGGTTGATGGCAACAACTGCTTTGACACCTTACACACACACACACACACACACACCATTCCAAATAAAACAAGCAAAAACAAAAACAACAAATTTACGTAAAGTATAGAACCACACACACACACACACACCATTCCAAATAAAACAAGCAAAAACAAAAACAACAAATTTACGTAAAGTATACAACCACACACACACACACACACACACACACACACACACTACATTGTATGTCCACTCTCTTTTGGGCAATCACCTTTCAAACTGCCAGGAAATATGTATCAAGTTTAACACTAACCATAGATCAAATAGTTTAGCCCATTAGATAATCATGTGTGATTTCACAACTATGAGTTTAGTTCGACACCCAACTCCAGAATTAGAAAAAAAAAAAAAGTAAAGCAAACAAGCAAGTGACACTGCATTCCGAAAAAAAAAATATGAAAGGAATATTACCTTGCTGTGTTTCATACTTTCGCAATCAATGCATGTGGGGAAATTTTCTCTGATGGAGCTAACAAACTCTGCCATGCCATGCCTTAAACCTTTTAGGCCTTCACATCAGTGGACCATTTGCTATGCACTTTACATACAAACAATTCTTTGCAGAAATAGCCATGATTGATACATGTTATCTTGTGGCTCCCAAACTGTAACAATTTATTCATTGTTGCTTTTTTTTCACTACATGGACTATGTAGGGATATCTTTCCTCTCTTAATAAAATGTCCACATACAGTACCTCTCAAATGAAAATTTCATACAAAGTTCCACTGGCACATAGAGATATATAATCACAGCCAACACGTATCTCTCCCTAGATTGATTGCTCAGAGCTCAAACAAGTACAGAATGACATACGGAAACCTCTTTGTCACTTAATGATGTGCAGGTGATATAGAAGGCAACTGTTAAGGTAGAACTGATTCTATGACGGCATACTTTCCGACCCTCTGCATAAACATACTGGGCCATTGAACTGAATCAGCTCATTTTGTCTCCCCCAATCACACATGCAGTGTACTCCCTGACTTGGGACAGAGAATTTGGTATTAAATGCCTACAATTCAATTGACTGCAAGAGTCATGACGAGCTGAGAAGTAGAAATATTGTGTCTTTAACTAGCACCATGGAAACCTGTGTCATTTCCTTGTACAGACCCATTGATGACGCAGTTACCGTCTATGATCATCTACTGACGCAACAATTATTACAGTAAGATCCACACCTTGGTGTGTTCACATTGATGGAATCTGACACAAATACAGCTGGTTTAAAGTGTACCAATACCCTGGAGATCAAATTTGTGTACAGCTAAAATACACAAAAAACAGCAATAATTCTCCTGTTATAGCCCCTCAAAGTATACATATTTCCATTAATCAGATAATATCTCAATAGCAATTTGGCACTTGTGCTCCGTAAGCGCCGGTACTGATGAGTGCGTGTTCTAGCTATACGGTATGCTTTATGAATAGTATCGAGATTCCATGTCGATCAGTTAGCCGATCACGTGCACACATTGCATATCACTATCATTCATGTCGTATTTGGAAAATAAAAATATCAACAGCACGATCGTTCAATTGAAAGAATCACGTGATCGACAAGTCTCTTTTAAATCACTTTTGTTTCTGTATACTCTTTAAAATTTACATTTAAACTCTAATAACCAAAATTTGAGGGACAAAAAAAAAATTATAGTATTTTGCAGAGGGCATATCTCAAGTATATTTAACAAATACAGCAAACAGTATACACAGCGTTATTGGTACACTTTAAAATAGACATTGATCCCTGTTTAAAAACAAAGACACAAAACAAGAAATGCACACACATGCACACACAAACTACAGTGTAACAGGCTGCGTGATACCATTCTTTCTCTACACCTCTTAAGATGGGCAGTCTAGTATTCAGCAATTTTTCTTCTCACCCACAGGTGAACCAGAACAGACCCAGGCCAGCATTCTGTGACACACTAACACATCATGGCCGTAATTTACAAAGGTAGTTTACAGCAAGTCCATGGATTACAGACTTTTCACCTGCATTTATGCGTGTTACACATTGCACATGCTGACACATCCATTTGCAAGGTATGCCTATTGTGCATTCATTTTAATTTGTGGAATCATTGGACTATTACTTTCAATCATGGATTTGATTTAAACTTCCTGTGTGAATTGGGTCCTCCTGTTACTGCAATCTAAAGGGTGCACATGATTATGCTATAATGGAAAACACCACAGAATTGTCACAGAGAAGAGCAACAAGAATCAATCTGAATGAGGTCAGACCATAATGTGCCTGTCACCTAGGACCAAAGTGGTATGTGACTGAGATGCCAGAAATCTGATGCCAAAAAACAGTCCCCTTTACAAAGCCGAAATACCAGCTGTACATGAAGGCCGGCTTACCATCAGCTTTCATGTGTGAAACGGTGGGATCGTTGCTTAAACCTACCCAGCGTATTTGCTGGATACGTGAAAATCAGCGAGGAGCCACATTGTGAAGCTCCTTGACTCATATCATCACCTCTTCTCCCGCTGGCTCGTGGCAGCCCTCCACAGGGACGCCACCGAGGCGGCGGCCGACGACATGAGCCCCGCTGCCTGCGGCAAAGTGGACACGCTCATCACAGACGGACTCGCCTCTGGCGGGGAGGGGCTGTGACCTGCGACGTCCTCTCCAATGCCTTCCGCCGGAAGAGGCAGGCTCGTGGGCACGGTCTCCCACTCCTCCTGGTCGGAGGCGATGCTGTCCTCCTCCTCATCCAGAGATTCCGGCAGACTTCCACTGCCCGACATGCTCAGCATACTCGTTAGGTTGGGCGAGGTCTGGGCAGCAAGCAGCAGGTCACTGTGCACCTCAAAGTCAGCTGTCCTGTGTGGAGTAAGAGGAAAAAATGGCATGAAAATCTGGCATTTAAAACCTCGAGGTGATACTGGTACAAGTGTAGGTGCAAGCACAAGAATTATGATAAAGAAAACCATAAAATAAACACCTTTTTTTCTTTACATATTGAAAAAGTTGACACACATCTTAAACTGGGAATCTCTGAAACAACACGTTTACATCTTGCTCTGACTTTCAATCATTCAATATTTCCTGTATCACATACTGTACTTCTCTCACAATATAAAACAAATATTGACTGCTTTATCACTTGGGTCTCAGTGTAAATCCTTGACCTACATGTACATTGATTCTACCTTTAAAGGCACATGGTCCCAGTGGTTTAGTCAAATGTGTACGCAGGCGCACGGCGCAAGTTTCCTATAGAGACCTACGCTATCTACTCCTCTTTAGCGCTTACGCTGTGACCCATTTCCCCGAGTCTGAAGAAGTCTGATCCACTGTAGTCAGTGGTCTGATCACAGTTTGGCTCATGATCTGGCTGAGGGGGATGACAGCTTTAGCAAACTTCTTTTGTGATGTCATACTAAGAAGCACATATGAATGCACCCTGGCATTACTACAGACTGCGTGATGCGCAGAGAAAACAACGAAGGCAACGTTACCTAGCAACACCTACGAGCTTTACTCTTGATGACAACTCAACTTTGGCAATCTTCGTATCAATGCTAACGGTGATCGGCAGTATCATTAACAGCGCCCTCTACACTACCGGGACTATGCGCCTTTAACTTGCATTGCCAGTCTTGAGTCTCAGAAAAATCTGTTGGAATCAACTTGGGTAGAGGATTCAGAGTATGACTCTTAAAAGCAATTTGATTACAGGTGTTTTGTTTACAAGAGAAGTTTCGCAGCAGTAAATACCTACCACAGCAGGGAGTGTCACTGGCCACCTATGTGATGTAATTTCTCAAAGTATAAAAAAAATGCTTTTTTTTTTGGGGGGGGGGGGGGGGGGTTTCATATACTCTGATGATCATATTGCCAGCATCAAGCCCCCTCCCCCCCAAAAAAAATATAACAAAAACAAAACACACACACACACACAAACATACAGACGGCAAAAAACAAACAAACAAACAAACAAACAAAACAAATTGCAATTTGTAGCAATCCGTACCTGCCATAACTTGGAGTGTCGCTGGCTACTAAAGTGATGAGGTTTCTTAGTGTGTAATGAGGATGCAGTTTCTCTGGTGATATACTCTGACAAAATAGAAAGAAAGAGAAACAAATAAGGAATGATAATCAACAATTTGTAAAACTAACATAAAGTGGCCATTCTAATATAGTGCATCATACATTCTGCAAAGGTTCTTATGCACTTGAAAAAGGAGAACAGAAAAATTATGTCAAGTGGTACATTGTTGGAAAGATGTTCTGTTCTGTTTTGAATGGGATTTGTCAGTTTACAAAAATATGGATCCTCCTGCATATAAGGCCACTCAGCAAATAATTTAGAAATGGCTTGATCATTAGGACTATCATGCTTCAAAATAGGTAATACATTTAAAATAAAACTAACAACAGTAACAATGAATAAAGTAAAAAAAGAGAAAAATGGTTCATATCTCTTAAACATTACCAATATATGATTAATGCCCACAGATATTTAGTGGGAAATTCACTAGATATTTGGTGGGAAATTCACTCTATTTCTCGAACATGATCACATCTTTGTCCTTGTTCAGAATTTTTCATTAACAACAAACAACAACTTCAACTCACCTCAGACCCTTTGCCACCCCCCCAAAATAAAGAAACACACACACATACACATGTACTATATCACCCCCCCCCAAAAAAAAAAGACGACAAACCACCGAAGTACTGTATTAATCGAATACATGGCACTAGTGTGAAACGAAAAGGGAAAATTTTGTGTTTCTAATATTCACAAATAAAAACAGGAATTTCTGACCATCCAGCATTGCTTTATGGGTGAAACTCACAGCTCAATGTACTACAACTTTTTACACATTCCATATATAGTTCAAACCGTGTAGTGTATTAGCACTTACCTGACTAAAACAGAGAAAGAGCACACTGCTGTTCAGTTTGTCAACGGCAGATGAGAATTCACGGCGGCTCAGCTCCGATTTACAAAAGCGACTGCAAAGATTGAGCAAATGAGTTTTTGGCACGTGAATAGATTTCTAAACATTTATGACATACATTCTTACATTGTGTTTTCAACTTGTAATGAAGAATTCCAACATTTACAGGTTCACAAATGATATTGTTAATGCATATTTTGGGATTTAGTGCTACATAAATATGAATGTAAAGGCTAACTTTCAAGTATACTACACATATTACAGCTAGAGAGTTGATGAGGAGACAAAATTCTGCTTAACCCTTGCTGTGCTTTGGGCGCTAATTACTGTACGAGCTGAAATCTTCGCTACAGATATTTTCGCGAATTGCTACTTGGAGGATATTTTCGCGTGTTGTTAATTTCGCGGCTGCGAGGGTCAAACTGAACTTAGTTATTCACGCGTCGTTATTTTCGCGGTTCAAAGGCGATTCGCGAAATTCGCGAAAATAAAACCGTGAAAATTTCAGCTCGTACAGTAACACGCATGTTTTAGTGCTTTCTTTGCCTAATTGACACAGATGTCAATGAATAGAGATTACCCAATTGCCCTAATCTCTATTGTGTCCCCATGGCCTTCCAGCTGGACTGAGGCTCATTGTTACACCTGAATGGCCTTGCTAATCTTCAACTAGGTTAAAGGGACTGTACAGTACTGGTTGAGGTAGGCATTCATGTTTTGAACATTCCTAAGTGAGATAATGAAAAACCTCTTATGAAATATGAAAGAGCATGTAATTTTAAGAAGGATTCAACGTCTATTTGATGAAAATTGGTTTTCAAATGGCTGAGATATCCAAAAAAGTGTTAATAATAAAAGGCGACATGCCACAACTTTATTAGGATCTCTTTGTTTCACCTTGTCTTTGGATATCTCAGCCATTTCAAAACCGATTTTCATCGAATAAACTTTTGATACCCCTTAGAACTGCATGCTCTTTGACATCTCATAGAGTGGTTTTTGAATATCTCGCAAAACGTTAAAAGCTAAATCCTCACCTCGACCAGAAGTGCACACACCCTTTAACTTTGGATGGATTACTGAATGCTGACGAAAAATGCTTGGCAAGTTTAATAAGCTAAGTGCCTGGGCAAATAAAGGGTTACTCAACAAAGACATCAATACACTCTAGCATAAGATTTCAGATCATTCCATACATGCCGAAACAACGTTTCTCGTCATATATAGATGAAATCAAACATAGCACTAAAATGAATAAATTAATAAAATGAAATAAAGTAAATATATAGTAAATTCATCATGAGATGTAGACAAGACAATTGTTATTGGTGGTTACCTGAAATGTACCCTCCGGACCAGTGGCACGTCCAGTGTGTTGGCTATGTGAGCTACGAGCTGCGCAGTGTAGGTTAGAGCTGCTGCCACCTGGTGGCCAGGATTGTGCAGGTCAAGTTCTGCATCCGGGTCAGGGATGTCTGTTTCCTGGGGCACAACTGCAAAAACAACAACAGAAATTTTTTTTTTTTTTGAACAACAACAACAACAACAACAGCAGCAGCAGCAGCAGTAGCAGCAGCAGCAGCAACAACAACAGTAACAAAAACACAAACATCAACAAAAATCAACCTATTTTCAACAACATCAAGAGAAATTAACCTTTTTTCAACAACAACGTCAACATCAACATCAACAACAACAAAATTAACATAAATGCATGGGATGAAACTTCATCAAGCAGTACATTACACACTGACACATTAGAAAGGACAAATAAATACATGCACAATCTTAATCAACAAAATTCACAGGAGAAAAAAAAAAGAAGAAGGTATCTCCCTCTTGAAATCAGATGCTTTCTGCATATTCATGATGAAGGATGACCCAGTATCTACACAGAAATTTAGTTTGAGAATAAAGACATAAGTGGATTTAATTCAGGGTATGTGTAATGAGATGCTTTACTTAAAATGATAAGTACAAACTAGGGGGAAAAAATTCACTCACCACATGCTACATAGGCCGAGTAGTCGCCGTTGGCTGGTATTTGGACGTGGGGGTGAACTATGCTGTAATGTGCCTCCCCATTGTTGATGGTCTCAACCCAACGACCCCTGACATAGGAAGTCATCCTGGCCTCAGCGAGGGCAGCAACCAACTCATCTTCTGCTGATTGCTCGTCGACCTTACTGTCTGTCAGGCTGACCTCGTCTCGCCACCCTTCCTCGTGTGACACGCTGAAACAAGTACGATCAAAACATTCGTCAATACTCCTGTTTGCAGCTGAGCAAGGTGCTATGATCAGATGACAAGGCAAGTTTGATGCCCTACAAGCAGATACACGTACTTCTGCTTCACGCAAATCATTTCATGACAACATGATAAAATCTTATACAAAATCAATACATTCTCACAAGGAATGATACTCTGTTGGCAGAGAAACTTTGGGTAGAGCGTTTGGCAAGCAACACACTCATAAAGTAAATTTGCACTCTTACGATACTGTCATCAGGTGAAGAAAATTTGTCTCATCAATAAACTACTAATATTTGAATTATTCAGCGATACTGGCACATTATCATAAGTCCCTTGTACATGCTCATAACCACAAATTTTGACTGAAGATGCTCCACCTGAAAATGATGCATCACGCATTACCCCGGGGTACCACATTGTGTAGCGCCACCTCACGTCCACTCGAGGACAGCCGCAGAGAAATGCATGCACGGTGTGTGCGTCTACAGTCATTCCCATGCCACAGTATGTGATACTATGCATGCATGGTATGCTGTGCTAGCAATATTAATAGCGTGTGCTTCAGTGCAGTGCAGTGGCTAGCGCGCTCTAGCTCCTGCACCAAAATAATTTCCCACTTTTTGGCACCCAGGGTACAACCTTTAAAAAAAGAAATACAAATTCAACAAAATGGCTGATTTTTATTTGGTACCCCGGGATACCATATATGTCATCAAATGGTGAAATCATGGTAAAATGCCATTGGTACTTGTGACGTCACTTACCTCTGGTTTATTTCAGTGATGGGGAATATATGATGAAGCAGCTGGGTTATTTTCTCTCTCCTCTTGACTTGCAACAATTCACTCTTCTCCTCCAGCGACTCCTTCCGACTCTCAATATTTGTTCCTATGTGCTCTGCGGAAAGTTAATGTGCCAACCACACAAACTTAAAGGGATGGCATAGTTTGGGTTGAGGTGGGGATTCAGATTTTAACTTTTTGCCAGATAAGTAGAAATCACTTATGAAATATGAAAGAGCATACAATTCTAAGAGGATATCAAAGTTTATTTGATGAAAATTGGTTTTGAAATGGCCGAGATATCCAAAAACAAAATAAAACAGAGTGGTCCTAAAAGATGGGTCCCACCTTTTATTAGGACCTCTTTCTTTTTTCTTTTTTTTAAAGGATATCTCAGCCATTTCAAAACCAATTTTCATCAAATAAACTTTGAATCCCTCTTGGAATTGTATGCCCTTTCATATTTCATGAGTGGTTTGTCATTATGTCACAAAAAAGTTGGAAACCTGAAGCCCCATCTAAACCAAAATATAACCTCCCTTTAACACATCGTACTATGTAGAGGCTATGCCTCCATGTTTGCTCCTTGAGACAGTGTAGAGTTACAACTCCCTCTCGATACTCAGAATACTACATATTTGTATTCAACAGATATTTTCAAGAGTTTGAATTGGTGGAAGAACCTCATGTACATTGTAACCATAGTTATTGGAAATTTGTTAACAGTTAGGAATGAATGCAAACGTCAATTGGTTCAAACATGAGAAAACAACATAACCTCATCATATCGTCGGTTGAGAATGATAAGGGCGTTAAGTTGCCACTAAACCCATAGTGTTCGAGACAACTTAACATCCTTCTCATTCTCAACAGACGATATTGAGCTGATATGATAAGGAAAAATAAAAGTGATTATGATTGTCAAGCATGTATGTCTATTAAATATGTGTAATTCCACATTTAATATCGAAAGTCATTACGTACCAGGCATTCTATCACTGTAATTGTTGTTTGACGACTATCTACTCATCACTTTAAAGGGATGGTACAGTATTGGTGGAGATGAGAATACCAAGAAAACACTTATGAAATAGTACAGAACATACCATTTTAAGAAATGGAATTACATGCTCTTTCGTATTTCATAAGAGGTTTCTCATTATCTCACCAAAAAATGTCAGAAACCTGAAATTAGGTCTCAACCAAAACTATATGATCCCTTTAAGCAACTCTCTGCAAGGCCTCTAACGTCACTTTCTTACGTTACAAGAGGTGCACTTACCCATATACTTTTGAATCTTTTGCAATTTCTTGTTGTGTTCATCCCTTCTAATTTTCTCCAATTTCTTTTTCTCAACAACACTTTGGAGTGACTGTTTATCTGTACAAAATAAAAACATAAACAATTGTCACGTCAAATTACAGTGGCAATATCTTTACTTATCATCTCTTCATTCACTGTACAGAAGTAAAGGTGGCATTAATGATACCAAATGTAACTTTTACATAAAAGGAGGGATCACGTTTTAGCAATAAAAAGTACCAATATGGACACAGTATTAGGAAATCATGTTGATCTTGATAGTGGTTCATAAAAACATGAAAACGTAAGTCAAAAACAAACACACAAATAGATCTGTCAGATGTCAACAAACAACGTCACATATACTTGGTATACTTATACTCTCTTCTATACAACAGCAGAAGATGCCCACATGCTGATGTCCATGAAGGCTTTTCCTTTTTGTCTTAAAAGAGACCTCCTGATGATTATCAGATTTTTGAATCTGAACATCTATAAATTGGAGACACTGGGTAGAGAGTTTCAAAATTCAGAGTGATTGGGATGAAGAATAAGAATGTTTTCAAAATTCATAACAAATAACAATGAACACGGATGATGACCTATCAGGTTTACATAAGAATGCATGATTGGGTGTTCAAGGAAGCAGAAAAAGGAACAAAGCATGCATAACTTCTACACACGTGAACCTGCTCAGCAAGAGGTATTCTAATGGAATTACAATGCTATGTGTGCTTAGAAACGCCAGTATGAAGCGCCATATAAATGCAATTATTATTATTATTATTATCATAATACTGGAACGTGTTAGTCTCCTACGTCATCATCCTTGTTTAGTGTAATTTGTTTGGGGTTTTTCAGAGTATTGGTTTATTTGCTCAAGACCACAAAAGTTCCACAAATCTGTACATGACACTATCGATTTATGCACTACTTGATATCAAATTATATAAATTGTCTGGAGTGCCCCTTTCCATTTTCTCCTCCTCCTGAACTTAGTGCAAAAAACAAGGTTCCACAAACAAATATACACCGTAAATAGGATGAAAAGAAAAAGAACAAAGAAATACTGTAAAAGTGGAAATTTTCGCGGTGTTGAAATTTTCGCGCATTTTGCGCAACAAGAAACTAGCACAAAAATAAAAGCCCGCGAAGATTTTTGCTTGCCATATGTTCCTGTGCTCGACAACTTGATTCCGCGGAATTAAAAACACGCAAAACTCTTCTGACCCGGCCAGGCGCGAAAATATCCACTTTTACAGTATATCAATTGTTCAAGGGATACCAGATATTCCACTGAACTCATTCGCACCTCTATCTAGGTTGCTTTTCTCGTCAGCGATGGCCTTCTGTGTCATCTGTAACCTTCCTTTCATCAATGAAACTTCCCAGTGCTGCATAAGAATAAGGTAACAAACACTCAATGCTAGAAGAAATCAATCCTTTCAAGTATGTTACACACATAGTACACTGTATAACTGTCACAAGCAAAAGACAAAGTAACTTAACTGTGTATTTTCTACAAAGAAGTGGCATTGTCATTTAAAAAAAAAATTGTGCCAGGGGCTCTTTAAAATGAAAACTTAATCCATGTTATAGATATATGTCCCTGTACTTTCCTTCTTGGTTTGTAACAAACTGTCACTTATTCTTGTCTTCACAAACTGATTTCAAAACACAGTACATGTACCTATATATATATAGGTACCATGTACCTATAAAGAAAATATAAAAAGAAGCAAAAAATTTGCACTCCATGCAAACCATAACTCAAACTTTACATCATGTGAAATGTATGAAAACATTGTGTAGCATTATAGTGTAATGATGACTTTGACACAATGTGATGTCCATACCTTTTCTGCTATTGCATTTTTCCTTCTCAGTCTTTCACAAAGCCTTGGTGAGTAATGAAAGAAAATGTAAAAACCATTATAAATATGGATATCATCTACATGGATAATGAATGAATAAAAAAAAATAAATAAATAGGTCTGCATAAAAGGCAGAAAATGGTATATTTACTAATACTCTGCATAATGAATGTCCGATGCCTATTGGAAGGGCAATAATGCCAGCCTAGACTGTGTAACCAACAACTCTTGCATTGGCAGAAATCAGGCAGAAATCTATCCCTGTTATTGTGTTCACAAGTGTCAGATACAGCTTGCACAATAATTTTTGAAGGCTCTTTTCAGAAAAGTTGTGTACTCTGATATACTGACTTTTCAGAAAAGTTGTGAACTCTGATATACTGTACATCTTTAAATTCATATTCAAAGTAATGTCACTTATTTTTTCAGGTCCCATGAATAAGGAATCTGTGCATTGATCCTGTTCTCCAGAATTCATGACTGGTAGCAAACACTTTACATACACTGTACATCAGTGCTGTAGAATAGCTTTCACTTTTTATTTTTTATCTTAGACAAAAAAATAAAAAATTAAATGTGATATCACTCACTTTGCAGACAGGCGTTCTTTTTCTTTCCTGAGTCGCATCAGCCTGTCTCTCCTTTCACAATACCTGTTTCAACACACATACACGTATTATGATTTAAACAAGCAAACGAGGCAAAAGGCTCAATTTGAATTATTCTGTTGTTTTAAAAAAACAAACAAAACCTCAAAACAGAAGGATAAAGAGGAGAAAAATGGGAAACTGTAAGATTAACAAAAGCAAGAATTTCATAATGGAGAATAATGCCCATCAAGAAAAATATTTCAGACTGAAAAACAATGTTTTTATGAAAATTCAAGTAAATCACACATTACATACACATATTCAACATCTTGAAACAAAAAAAAAAAATGATGTGAATGTCATACAACCACCTCAACATAGACACAACAGTCACAAGATCATGATGACATGTTCACTACATAGTTTTCTTTGTCTGTTTATGCATATATAAACTGTCACTACATTATTTTTTTTTAATGCATATAGAACCAAACAACTGTCACAGCATGCGGTGTGCAGTAACTTTTTCTTTATGTTCGCGTTTGCTTCTTTTTCCAGATAAGGTATCAAATACTTATACAGCTCTAGCTCAAATACAATTCTGTATTCAAAATAGCTTCATTTTTTTTTTTTCAAGAAAGTGTGGGAATAATTATTAGAGTCTATCAGCTACTGTTTTTTTATTTTGTGAAAAAGGAGCACACTTCTTTTGTTCTCCTTTATCAATGGTAATCAGAAATGACTTCATTATAATGGGAATTTCACTATATATCCTCATTTGTTGTAAGGAAATGTTGTGCCACAAAGTAGGTCTAGTTTAATACTTATAATTTGGGGAACTGACTTTTTACTCATTTACACCCGTGTTTGATGTAAGATGGGATTGTACTGCACTGTACGTGTTTGTTATTGTTATGTATTCATCTATCATATACACGTAGGAAATTCATTAAATTTGGGTGCAGAGATGTACATCATCATGATTGAGATCCCATGCAATGGCTATGCACCATGCTAGCTTGTACAACCTGTAGCTGTATGCAGATCAGCTTTTTTAGTAGGGCCTATATAGACCATCTACTGGATTCTTCTATACAGTAACAAAAGGCTCTAGAAATATTGTGTATTGGTAGGCAACATAAGGCAAAAAAAAAAAAAAAAGGTTTGTTTGCTCTTTGCGACCGACCGAAAATCACAGAAATCTCGGGTCGGGTTTTTTATTTATTTATTTTTTTTTACTCTTTTGAGTTTAAAATTTCCCATGAATTTCATCTTTCTACAGCGTCTAAAATTGTAAACAGTTTTAAACCAAAAATTTTCCATTTTGAACTGAAAAAAGAATGAGAAAAGTCTAAAAATATTTTTTCATCACATCAACCCATCGTAAATCATGTTGTACAGTACACGTAAGCGTATTAAAGCCGCATGGCGCGTGGGGCCGCAGGCTATACGTTTAGCATACACTGCTAGCTAGCTTTTTGGCTCACATGCATGCACATGTACGAAATCCAATCGATGCATGCATGCGCATAGCTAGCTACCACGGCAGCGCAGCGCGACTGCCAAGATGGCCACTTTTGCAGTATCCGTAACCAGCTGTCATGGCAGCAAAACTGTGTGGATGGAGTTCGGTTGCCAGCATCTCACTGGAAGGTACTTTTTTTGAGCTGTTTGCTAAATTCATCAAAGAAGACCGTTTGTCAGTTAGTGTTTCTGCCTCGCCCACTGGTACTGGGCCCTGGCAAGATGTTATTGTTAGTTTGAATGAATCGCTTCAGTGTTGAGTGTATTAACTATTAAATTTGCGCCATATTTTGTTCAAAGTTGAACTCGAACTTGAAGAATTGCCAGAAACGAATCATGCCGCAAATGCACTGGAGGTGCTAACAATGTAGTCCGCCAAACAGCGGACACTGCCCCAAAGAAAAAATGCAGACCCGGTATAAAAAACAACAACAAACAAACAAAAACCCGACCTACTGACCCTCTTGGTTTTTTTGTTTTGTTTTGTTTTGTTTTTTGCATAATGTCGTGTTGCACCACATGATGGCAATCAGCGAAACTGTTCGGAGCCAGAGCTTCATTTATTTGAAGACCTGCCAATCCGTACCTTGGGCTTGCCTTCAAAACTCCGGAAACAGCAACGCAACTGCATTGAATTGAAAGAGCTCTCAGGCTCAGCTAAGTGCATTGCAATGTTTTGGACACTGCGCGACACAGCGACTGTGGCCCGTGGAGCTGCAGCTGCGAGCAGCGGCGCGCGCTGCCTGCTATGAACCATTGTCATTGACTGCAATGCGAATGTATTCGATCTTTTGTTTACCTTTCAGCCTCTGCAGATTTGCTCGAAGAGTGACAGAAATCGCCCTTTTCTACGCAAGATGCACATGTAAACGGTCTCCTTGTCGTAAAACACAATGGACATTTCTCAAAAGCTATGCACATCCCGGCCAGAGGAGGTACAAAGCGTCCTACGTCGTCGTCTGCAGAAATTTCTTCACTGTCCCTGTAAGCTGCCATCTTGGATATCCACCCTGTCTCTATGAACCGATTAAGATGTGGATATACATATATTTTTTCAATATTAAACTTAATTAATCCATTTATTATGTTATTTCAAAATGTGAAATGTATTATTCAGATGATTTAAGAAGATTTATATTTAACAAACTATTCCATCTGGTATCAAATCATGTTCGCATAATATGGAGTAGTCAAACCGGCAATAGTATCTTTGTAACCACAAAAACGTAGCAGCAGTGGCATTTCATGCAGTCGACAACAGGGTGACAAAATAACCCGAACTCGGTGTATGACGTCATAGTTGTTTGTAAATGTCAGCTGGGATTTCATTACAAAACGTATCCTCTCCAAAGTCCAGCATTTGCAGTACGACTCATATGGTTCACAAAAAACAAAAACAAAGAAAAGAATGAAATAGATCTCTAAAATAAAATTACAATGAAAAGGATTTAGTTCAGATCAAATTTTCGGAGGTAGTAAATAAATGCCGGTTTCAGTATTTAGGTGCCTACAATGCTCTCTCCCTCTGTCTTCCTCCACTTGATTGTTAATGAATCAACCATACTTGCCAACTCTACCGCATTTGGCGGTAGACTACCGCTTTTGAAAGATTTCATTAGCATTCAAGCTAGCGCTGCTCGCATAGGCGTCCTGGATTCTACCCGCTTTCTCAAATGAAAATGTTGGCAAGTATGAATCAACTAGAACTTGCATTTCAATCCTAGCAATTGAAAAGATTATAACGACTCAAGTTTTTGGTTTGTATGTTTACATTATTTGTTATATTTCTCTCTTTTTTTTTTCTCAAAAGATCATCCAAGGTATCAGGACCCCCAAAACAACATCAAAACAGCAGACTAAAAAGAAAAAAAAGTTTACATAAGATGCATATGTCTGTGTAAAGTACAGTGTATGTCTGATTTAGTCTCACGATCATGTATCTATTTCTCATGTCCATGTTCCACCTAAATATATGTAATCATAGTTAAGACTGAACAAAAATAAATCATTTTTCATGTTCAGATGTTGGCAACTGCCATGTATTTATTAACATGCCTTTGTACAGAAAAATGACACAAATATCGCACAAGATATAAACATATTCTACAGTTTGTACAAATTACATGTATACAGTACTTTAAACAGGTCTAGTCATGAAAGAACTTAAAAACCATTCCATGTTCATATTGACTACAACGAGCGAAGTAAAATGAAATAAACAGAACGGTAGAAGTTGTTCAATTAAAATCAGATACAGAATTATGGAAGCTTCATGTTTCCAGGAAACAGTACACATCTGTCACAGTCATTAATGCAACATTGAATGAGATGATGACTTTGCAAACAAGTCACCCAATGACCTTGTACACAAATCTTCACTAAATTTTATTTAAAAAAAAACTCACCTAATGAAAATCATGTTCACTGCATCGAATCATAATAGAGTTGTTATGCCTTAGAAATAGTGCTTGATGGGGAAGGATTGCATTTGCTGCTTTATCAACCCATATGTAGATATTTTGACATCAACTTTTGATTAAAAAGCCTAACAAAACTGTGTGAAGTTAGGACATCATCATTATCTAGTCTAATTAGCATATTTGGCTATGACTGATGACACTCTTTCATACAAAACATGCGATAGATGTAAGATTTTTATAATCTTTTGACCTTACCTCAAGGAAACTTCAGTAGTTCTACTTGTTTGAATTTACTATACCCCATTAAAAACATTTGAACACAGAGAGGTATTGTCACTTTAACACGCTCAGAGTACATTCCCACTTGCCTCAATGATAATTCTGTTGTCAACAAGTGGATGCAATGTTTTGTTATCACTCTGTACCCATTGATATATTTGCTTTTCTCTGTGAGCAAGGGTGAAATATGGTACAGTATCTTATACGTTGTGTATTTCTCGAGCATTTTTATTTTTGTAAATTTTGCTAGTCGGGCACTATTCAGGAAAATTAAAAACAAGCAAAATGATTAAAGGGATGGTACAGTATTGGTGGAGATGAGAATTGGGCTTTTAACTTTTTGCGAGATACCAAGAAAACATCTATGAAACAGTACAGAGCATGCCATTTTACGAGGAATTTAAAGTTTATTTGATGAAAATCGGGTTTGGAATGACTGAAACATCCAAAAACAAAGTAAAACAAAGCAGTCGTAATAAAATGTGGGTCCCACATTTTATTAGAATCACTCTGTTTTGGATATCTCAGCCATTTCAAAACCGATTTTCATCAAATAAACATTGAATTCCTCATGGAATTACATGCTCTTTCATAAGAGGTTTCTCATTATCTCACCAAAAAATGTTAGAAACCTGAAATTAGGTCTCAACCAAAACTGTACGATCCCTTTAACTCAGACCTTCACATGAATTCAACTTGCATGTGTGCATGTCTCCTTTCATTGCTGCGCTCCATGATCGCAATTTTAAACATCTGCACAATAACATTATCAGGAAGTCTCAGTTTGCAAAAAGTCAAGTCTCGTGAAATACATGGTGTATACAGTACATCCATGTGTGATCCTGGCATCCTTATTCAAAACAACTACTGCACAATTACAAATGTTTGAAACCAATTCAACTTTAAATTACAAAGGTAAGGACTACAAAAGAAAAGATGATCATAAGAAATAGTATTCAACCCTTTCTGACAATGCAGCCTTACAAATATGAAGACATAAATGGTATCCCGGGGTACCAAATGAAAATCAGCCATTTTGTTGAATTATTTATTTTTTTAAAAAGGTTATACCCTGGGTTGCCAAAAAGTGGAAATTATGTTGGTGCTGGAGCTAGCGCATGCTAGCCACTGCACTGCACTGCACTGAAGCACACGCTATTGCTAGCACAGCATGCCATGCATGCATAGTATTACATGCAGTGGCATGGGAATAACTATGTACACACACACAGTGCATGCATTTCTTTGCGGCTGTCCTTGAGTGGACATGAGATGGCACTATACAACGTGGTACTCCGGGGTACTACAGTACCCCGGGGTAATGCGTTATGCATCATATGATCATTGACAGTCTCAATAAGATATGACTTGATTATTCTCCTAGGAAAAAAAAAGAAGAATATTTCATCCAGCACTGCATTCAAAAACAGTAGTTGCAGCTTGTTTCAGCTGAATGAATGGTTAGGATATGTTCTGTTGAATTTTTGTATACATAAACCACTTCTTTACACATTGATACATACTGTATTGTATATCTATATACTTTTTCTTTACTCTAAAGATGGGAAGAAAAACTACAGTTGCAACAAAAGTTTGAAGACAAGCATACTACCTTTCTAAGGTCATTGGACATCGTAATACTACACATGGAATGATACTACAACATGCATAGCTGAACAGCAAAGATTTTGGTGTTTTTAAACATATACTTTTATTTCAAGGTGAAATATGCTAATGCTGTCATTCTTTTTTTTTCAGTCAATCATGATGAAAAATAATATATCTGTATTTTGTCACCTTTTTGGTTAAAAAATATAGGTTCTAACTGCAATCTGCACGAAGATGGCATCCCACTGGTACTGTAACAAAAATGAAACAATAATTCTTATTTCTTGCGACACATTTCATATCTAATCTGTTTAATCTTACAGTAATGCTGCATGTGCCACATTACCATTCTTGGTATGTTTGATGGATGCCCAGTTAACTAATAAAAAACACAGCGTTTAATATACATACATTACTGAATGCGATACGGGGTAGGACATTAAACTCATATGCTTTTGATGTATGGTGTAACTGTTTTGAGAGCACTTAGGAAACTCTTCTATCCGAGTATTGCATTGGTGTTGCTCATGGCCTACAGAGCGAGACAAACAAAAGTTGTCATATGTTACTCAGATAAACTGTCTGATTATGCTGAGAATATTTGTGAGTGATGCTAAAACAAATCTTTGCAGAAAAAGACACATATCTGAAACTGCTTTGATTGCTAGACGTCACACCCATTGTTAACATTAGTACATCTTTCTACACAATTTGTAGTTTATCTTTCTCGTTGATCACCACCTGTGGATCCATTCTCATTGCAATTCTTACACAGATACTACATCTCTGCTCCTCAAAGGGAGTTTGCCTTCGGACACCTCATTTCAATGAGTGAAAAGATCCCTTTGAATATGAGTGGCAGCTTACGATGTACATACACATGGCTAACAACATACAAGATCTCATCACAGCTGCCAGAAGACTACTGTAAAAGTAGTTTCTTTCGCATACAGAAACTTTCGCGGTTTCCATCGGTGCCGACTTTTTCGCATGTGTTTAAATTCGCGGTCGGTAATGATAGCGTTGTAACAGCGACGAGTTCAAAACGTTTTCGTGTGATGTTAAATTCGCAGTTCAACCTCAAAGCGCGAAAATAAAACCACCGCAAAAGAAACCACTTTTACAGTACTTAGAATCATATTCACAAGAGAAGACTCATAATCATACATCATATACTATAAATACATGAGATGGAAATCCCTTCCATTTCACGCAGCTGAAAGATGCTACAAAATTTTACAAAATACAAATATACTGCAAGAATGAAAACTTCTACTGCTTAGATTGCATCATTTTACTCTATCAATTTCACCTCAGTCACTGGGTAGTTTTTTTTTTCAGCTTAAATTCCCTCTTTGACAGATGATAAAAGACAGAAATAAAATCTGATTTCTTTTTTCTTTTACACAAGGTATTCATACAAACAAATGTAATCGCTTTCTTTTAACGATGTTGGCTTGTCATTAGCATCAAGATTTGGTGGTGGTTTCATATAGATTTATTACCACCTTATTTATTCACATCAATCATCTAAAATCTTGGATTTTTAATTCTTTTAAGAAGTTAAACACATAAAACAAATCTTGAACACAGCTATCTTTTTTGTTTTCAATATTGGAAGATATCGTAGATTTGTACATGTTTCAACTTTTTTTTTTGGCATGATCAAGACAATAAATCTGATGGACCTTTCTATCAAAATATTGACTAACATGAAACTCAGAATAACTGCTACATAAAAAAAACAGATAACCCTGAATGCAACATGTCCACGTCAGGACAGCTAAATAATTCACAGTACAGTCATCTGTTAAAGGGACACATTACCCCTAGACATCTACTGTAAAAGTGGATGTTTTTGCATTTTTTTTCTCTGCCGAGTTAAGATGAATTTTGAGTGCAAGATTCCACAGAATCAAGATTCCATACATGGTGGTACATACAACACCAAAAGTATGGATACTTTCTTTTTTTTGCACTTGTTTCTGGTCACACGAAATGCATGAGAATTTCCACTTTTACAAATTTCCACTTTCAGAGCATGTGGATTCAATGAATCTACATAGAAATGCAATGTAAGAGTATCAGTAGAACATATCAGTTAAGTTTGAAAAAAAATCAGACAATACATTCAAAACTAATGAATGTTTCAAATTTTGGTCAAATCCATTGTGGCATAAGAAGGCTACATGATTTGGGAAGTCACAGTACACTGTAGCAAAAAGAGAATATGACATATTCCAATTATAGAAGCCAAAGTGGACCTCTGGTTAAAAAAGGTGGAGAAATGTGAATGTAGAGTACTGTAAAAGTGGATATTTTCACGCAACCAATTCTTTGTGCTTGGCCAGGTAAGAAGAGTTTCGCATGTTTTTAATTCCGCGAATATAGACACCAAGTACAGGAACATATGGCAAGAAAAAATATTTACATGCTCTTATTTTCGCACTAGTTTCTGGTTGCACAAAATATGTGAAAATGTGAACACTGCAAAAATTTCCACTTTTACAGTACCTGACTTTACCTCATTTAAAAGAAGGGGGAACAATATTATCCGCAACAAACCAGGGGAATGTATACTTTTAAATGATAAGTGAAACTACATACACATTTCAAATTGTTATAGCCTTCTTATCCAGCAAATGACAGTATATAAATTATCAAATCAAGGTAAACTATTGGAGGCTTGTCCGATTTCCTTCTAATTTCATTGATATATTCTACTAATATTTCTGCATTCACTGAATCTACACATTAATAACTATTATGGTACATTCCTCTTTGACGTTATGGCATTCATCCATACAATGTCTCTGCCAGCTCAATCACAGTCGTGCAAGAACTCTCCTTCGTCCAACAGCTTTCTCCTGGCACCTGTACCATCATCATGGTGAGATGGGTCGGCCGCAGAAAACAGCAATGGACTCCATGTGCAAAAACTTAGTATCGTCCGCTGGTGAGATACACTGTCAGCAGCACCAATTTTCCATTCTATGTTCCAAAGTAAACATGTCTACAGTCTTTCGTTTGGTTGCTGTTCCACCTTCCTGACTTCACACAGCCGGCCTGAGCCAAAAATGTCTGATTCATGCATTTAGCACTACTACTATGTCTTCTTGAAAGACTTCAAAATTGGGTAGATGTTGTTGAAAGCATCGTAGATCTCCTGTCTTACCTTTGCACCTGCAGAGGAAAAAATGTCATTTTCAGTAATGGACAAACATTGATAAAACCTTTGTGAAATACCTTAACCCTAAAAGGGCTGAGGGGGGCAGAATCCGCCCCCTCTACGTTTTGCGCTATAATTCTGTAACGCGAGGCGGCCTCGTCACGAGGCTTCTTGACTTTCTTTGTTCTCAAGTCTCACGCAACTTTTGCGACCAAATTTGCAACGTACGCGCATACTTTTGTGAAGCCACGCCCATTTTTGTAACAGAATGTCGCCCCTAAACGGGCACAATTTTGTGATTTTGTGTACATTTCCTATGGAAAACAGTGCTCTGTCATGAAAGTCATAAAAACCTGATTATTTTTACAATCAATCACTTTCATTGATTAATATTATGCTAATTATGGTAGCAAAGTGGTCAGTGACAATTTCCAATAAAAAACAAAGAAAAAACAAAAGTTGAAAAACAAAGAAATACATAAGAAATTCTGAAAACAATAAAATACATAAGAATTGAAACGAGTTTTGGAAGTTTTTGTGATGTACAATTGGTTGAATATGCTAAAACAGATTTACAAACCAAAAATAGACTCTCAATGCTTTTAATTCAGCTAAAATATGATGTTGAGCTTAACCCTAATCAGGCTGGGGGGGGGGGGCGGAATGCGCCCCCCCTCGATGTTTCGCGCAATATCTTTGCAGCGCGATAAGCTCCCACCGCGATGTTTCATGACTTTTTTCTTTCAAGTATCGCGCAACTTTTGAGACCAAAATTGTTGCGCCCGCGCGTAACGTTTTGACGCGACACCCGCTTGAAAAAAATTTGTCAACCCCAAAATTGCTCCAAAACGTGATTTTGTGTACAAATCCAATGCAAATTGTGTTTTTTTCAATTAATTCACATAAAAATTCATATCTTGACTTAGAATGGACGAAATTAATTTATTTTAGCATAATAAAGCTTCGAAAAATGTCTGTGATAAATCTCGGCCAAAAAACAAACAAAAACAAAATGTCGAAAAACAAGGAAATACATAAGAAATTCAAAAAACAATCAAATACATAAGAAATTAATTTCGATACAGATTTTTTTTATCCTATGTCTCAGGAGAATGATACAAGAAACATTTTTAAAAAGAAATTAGCTTAATTAGAGCATTAATAAGTGATTTAGAGCCCAAAACTGATTTTATGCATAAATTACAACAATTAATTAATACAAAATATAAGAAAAATTTTTCGGAGAAAGCAACCATACATTTTGATAGTATACGTCGCGGGCGTCGCGTGTGCCCATTTTCGGCGCAATCACGCGTTCCATAGGCGAGATCTGAAAGGGGGGGGGGGCGGAATCCCCCCCCCCCCCCCCCCCCCCCCCCCCCCCCCCCCCCCCAGATGTAGCATAGCCAAAAAAAGCCCAGCCTGATTAGGGTTAATTTGCATAATTTATTACTCAAAATTAGAAATTGATTGTTTCAAAAAATCTTGTAGATTATGACGTGGGTCTCACGCATGCAAAATTTCATCACGATCGCACCATCGATGGCCAAGATCTTGGAGGGGTGGAATCCGCCCCCCTCTGGTCTTAGCATAGCCAAAAAAGCCTGGCCCTTTTAGGGTTAATACAAAGAGTAGGCGGGTTTGAACCAAACATAAATGCAGTTACTCATTCACACTCTTTATCCATAATCCTGATATACACTTACAAATAACAGAGGATCTGTTATGGCTAATCATTGTTTCAGCAACTTCAACTTATCCTAAAATGGTAAAGTCTATATTTTGAGTAAGTGCCATAGCACAATTCTCATACACATCAATACACTATATTACTGTCCTAATATTACTAACCATACTGAATATAGGTTAAAAAAATTTCTAATTCAATGACACCATTTCTATTCTACTCACTTCTGAAACTGAGCTAGAGTTCTACTGATGGAGAGTTTGAAGTGCATTATAAATTACTGTTTTCTTTTGGTCATAGAAAAGATCTGCCATCCTTGTGTTGCGAATGTCTGATAGCTTACCTGTCAAGACAACTTTCCCTGAGACGAAAATAAGGAGAACGATGCGTGGCTTCACCATTCGGTAAATCAGACCAGGAAACAGCTCCGGTTCATAACTACAGACAAAAGCAATGTCAGAGATGCAAGTGTAAAATATTTTAAAGTGAAATGTTCTTTGTGCAATACAAATGAAATACTAGTGGCATATTTTGATGCCTTGTTCGGTACATACATGTATCTAATTTTTGTTGTTTGACCCTCCACAGAGCCACAAACTAGTCTTTAAACAAAGGATTGACGGGAAGGGAGTTGGAGGTACATGACTCCACAAATTTGAAAGGCATCATTCCCCTCCCCCTGCCAACAATGTATCTGTCCGGCTACAAGCAAGTGAAAATAGGGCTCTCTGAAGCAACCTGGACAGCTAAAATACACCCAAAAAATGTTTAAAGTGAATAAACTCCAGAAGAGAGGACAACCAATTGAAAGAAGACATGGAAGAGACACAGGTGGAGGAGGGGGAGCTTGGGAAAGTTCGCTTGAGGAAGGAGGTTGACAAAAAGGTGTGACTATGGTTTCTGTCAGTGTTAGAGTAAGTTAAATATGGTCACCCCTGTTATCGGGGACAAACCCGGAGCAAAACTGGATGACGATGATGATCCTGATGCACTCATCCACACACACATACAATAACCCCCCCCAAAAAAAAAAAAAAACCCCACAAAAACATAAAAACAAAACAAACAAAAAGTATATTTTTATACCTTAAGTTCTAGATAAGGGATACTATGTTCAATGGACATCTATACGCTGAGCATGAACTACCTAGAGAATTACCTTTACTAATACCGCAGTAATTCAGTATCAAGTGTGGAGTGTAAGCTACCATGAGAAAGTGTGCATGAGTCAAAATGTATACAAGAGTAAAATTGAGAAACTCAAAGTGCGCATGCTAAAAAAAACAACATAAATACCACAGAAGTACTGTAAAAAGCAGAGAGTGTGCAAAGAGCATGAATTACCTGGAGAACTGTACGTGGGTAAGCACAAGACCCTCCAAACGGATTGGGAACTTGACGTCACAGCTGCCCACCATATTTTGGATTTTGAAGTCGAGAAACTTGGCCTGTGTGTAGAAAGTAATGCAGATGAAGCAGACTAATAAGTACCAAGTACAACACAGCCTATTGCATCAGTACTGCATCCGCAAATTGTAACTTATGAAAGACTCCTGACCTTACAACATACTTATAATTTAATTGATTTTCCTGCTATTTATCGATATATAATGCTTTGGAAAAAAATTTGTGTAATAGAGTATTGCAAATAAACGTATCATCATTATCATCACTATTTTCTAATTACACCTACACACTTTTATTCTACTTGCCACTTGGTAATTCTAAAAATATTCTTTCAAAGCTAGATTTATCACAGTCCAAATGCCATTCCTTTCACGCTGAGAAAATGCTATGTGATCTGATATAGAAGTTAAGGAATACTTGGCATCTACATGTATTACATAATTTTGCGCTATTATTGAAACAGAACAACTGTTTCTGATTTATATGCGGATTACTTGTCTAAACAAAACAATACTTGCTCACAGGAAAAGTCGCTTTAGCAACTGGTATGCCTCCGTCATATCACATTATTCTCCCAATAGGTCTACAGTGCATATTGCCAGTACGAGACAACAGCTTCACATGATTAGCAAATAATCACTATCTTGTCATTACACATAAATTTCCATTACAATTCAAGCTGCATTTAACTATGGAAAACAGGTGAAATTTTACCATTTTCATTTGACCATTGACCTCATAGCTCAATACTTACCTAATCACTGTTCGGTAATGCATGTTTATACCAAATTAACCTGGCACAGTAATTATGCTGTATGTGTATACATTTAGTCACTTCCAAGGTATGAAGAAAATAGTGTAGTTTCAACACGAGTAATGTATGGGTAATTCTAGCATTTTTAGCTGACCTTTGACTTCATGATCCAGAACTTCTAAAAGGAATCAATGTTAGGTAATACATGTATATGTACTGCATTTTATGAAGATACCTTGAGCTATTTCCAACAAATTGACAAAAAAGTGAAATTTTAATATTCTAATTTGACCTTTGACCTTACGGTCAAACCCCAAAAAACATACTGCCTCCAGCAACACTTTACGGCAAAGGTATTAAAAAGAGATAACAGACAAGTTGCCTTGACCATCAGAGAAATATTCATATGTGTACATCTCTACTCCATATCTAATTGCACTGAGAATTAACAACTACTGTACGGAAATAAAAACAAACACTCACCGGAAAGCCCAGTTTCTGCACTACCCTGGCATACTTCCTGGCTGCCAATTTTGAATTATCTTCACTCTTGGCACCAGTGCACACCATCTTGCCCGAGCTGAAAATGAGAGCTGTTGTCCGCGGTTCCCGTATCCTCATGATGACAGCCGCAAACCGCTGTAAGAAAAAACATTTATGTAAATGCGCCAGAGCATCAGTCTTCTGCCATTTATATTTTCTGAAAATGGATGCAAAACAATTCAAGGGATTTGAGTTGTACTTCTATCTTATTTAGTAAAGAGGTCTCATTTCCTTTGCCATAATGTGTAGTTTCAGTGGGTAAGACTGGATTGTAGACGTCCTACTAGACACTGAGTGGGAATGAAGTAACATTTATGTGTTAATCATTTTGATATGGAGCTGAGAAGCACTGATAAAAACAAAGATACATTCACCAGGAAAAACAGCATGTTAAAATGATAATGTATGATTTCCTATGTTAGTTGGAAAGCAACAATTAGATCTCACCTTTGGATTGTACTCTGCGTTTCTGGCATGGAGGGCAATTTTCTTCAAATCAAGCTTGCAGCCAAGATTTACTGTGGACACAATATTCCTGTGAGAAGAAGTATGCAATAACATTACACTAACCAATTAGTAGGAGACACTGTGGATGCTTTATGAAAATGAATAGAATGACATGAATCAAAGCAAGTGATAACCTATTCAAATTGAATGTAAACAATTGGTATTTTCCAGTTACAAGTGTGCTTCTTAAAGATAATAAAAAGTTTGGTACCTCAAAAGTTTCCCTGAATTTCCTTGTCTTAGTTTGTGTTTCAGGTTAAAGAACGTTGTCTGTGGGACTTACTCGCCCCAAAGTGCTCTCATGTCTTAGTAATCATGCAATAATGGTTTCGTACCAGAGCCGCCACCGTACGGCGGCGACACGGCGGCGAGGTAGTATTGTACGAAACCACTGACTGCGACCAGCAGTGTGCAGCCCCATACGCATAGCTAACTGCGACCAGCAGCCCCATACGCATAGCGTAATGGGGCTTCGCATTGTAGCATACAGGATCATGACAGATTTAGTATCGCGGGTAAATGTCAACTTAAAATCCAAAAATTTCTTCAATTTGAAGACTTACCAATTAAGTTAAAGTATTGAAAACAGGCTTCGGACAACGTTTGGTTCTGCCAATAGTCCCTTTCTGTTTGAATTGATGACTGAATGTGACTCGGTCGAGAGGACCTTGGGAGAGCTACATACACTGAATACTACGGCTAGCGCATGCGCACACAAACATCTTATCCGTTCATGGATTTGAAATTTGTGCGCATGTGATGTGTTCGCATGCACTGGCTGTAGTATTCAGTGTATGTAGCTCTCCCAAGGTCCTCTCGACCGAGTCACATTCAGTCATCAATGCGAACAGAAAGGGACTATTGGCAGAACCAAACGTTGCCCAAAGCCTGTTTTCAATGCTACAACTTAATTGGTAAGTCTTCAAATTGATGAAATTTGTGGATTTTAAATTGATATTTACCCGCAATACTAAATCTGTCATGATCCTGAATGCTACAATGCGAAGCTCCATTACGCTATGCGTATGGGGCTGCTGGTCGCAGTTAATTGCATGATTGCTAAGACATGAGAGCACTTTGGGGCGAGTAAGTCTCACAGTGTTAGTTATATGAAAGGTACTTTAACCTGAAACACAAACTAAGACAAGGAAATTCAGGGAAACTTTTGAGGTACCAAAACTTTTTATTATCTTTAACTGGCAATAAATCCAAAGCTAACATTTTCAAATACAAAAAAAAAGAAAGAAATAAAGGCACCTTCCATTTCCATTCATCTCCAACAGCTGTGAGACTACAAACCATGCATGAAATATCTATGACTTTTTGCTGCCATACAATGGTACATGTCTGTTTGTTTAATCCATTCTCGTTTTGCACGGCAAAAACTATGTTTTGTCTTTTTCTTGTTATAGAGGATGCTAGTCAAAACACTATGGATGATTGTCAAATTAATCTTCTCATAAAAATAATTGAAGTGATTACAATTTCTTTACTGTTCCCATTGTTGGTTTCAACATTACTGCACAGAATGTGTCACCGACATTCTTGTCAAAGAGAAGGAGAAGGAGAAGAAGAAGAAGAAGAAGAAGTGTTTATCCAGATGGGAGAGCGGTCTTCCAATGGCGAGATTTCTCTGTTAGGCTTCTAAACTTACTGGAGCTGGGGGATTATTCCCGAGGATTCACTGCTGGTTGATGCCACTGGAGTCATTGGGGCCATGGGAGAGGCGGGGAAGTTGCTACCAGGCTGCATCGGCGAAGCACTGCCCACCGTGTGGGGGGAGGAACCAAATGCTGAGGTGCCGATGGAAGGAACCGACAGGTAGGACTGAGACTGATTGGAACCCACGGGGAGGTACTGACTTCGCGGACCTTCATCTTGATTCTCTTGCGATCCATGACCTTGATGCAAACCCTAAGAGCAAGAGAAATAGGAAAACTTGCCTTTGTACAAAGACTGTTTTGATATAAACTAATGTATTGCTCGTTGTCCTTTCAAATCAATGTAAGGAATGTAACTTTTGTCAACCCTGAACATGCAATTTATAGAGCAATATAAGACCATTTAGATAATTTCTCATTTAAAACGGTAAGAACTTTTAATATCTTAGGATTTAATTGATTGAAAAACAAGTTATAACATTACAGCAACAGATACTTTATACAACTCAACCTTGGCCAACATCAGGAGTGTGCACATAGCAGTAAACAGATGGAGACTGCAGCACAGGTCGTGCAGAGTAATTTACACCTCCACTGTACAAGTAGATGAGGCCCACAGGTCTATCAACTTCAAATCCAGCAAATGAAAATATGCTGTGAAAGGTCTAGACTCTATTAAATTAACCTTGGTTGTCAATGACAATGTTACACATTGACATAAATCATATTCATAATTTCATAAATCCTGGGGCTGTATTTGCTGTAAATTTAATGGAGATCTCTGCTCCAGGCTTCTGCTAATTAGACAATTAAACATCGAGTTGAACTGCTAACTTTAAATGAATTTAGTCGATTTTATGTCATGTTGTAGATCTACTGACTACGCGACAAAAAAAAAAAAAAAAAAAAAAAAATCTTGCCGCAAGGGCGAAGGCTGCTGGTGTGATGACATCATGACAGTGGGTGACCTACCCCAGCAGCTTTATGAATTGATACAGGGGTGATGTTCTGCTGGCTATACATGATGATGTTCTGCAACCACGCACGGATGTGTGAAGCGTCTACCTAGCAGGAGTAGCACTGTACACTAACTGAACTCCAGTCGGAAAGGCCTGGCCTGGCCTCTGGTGACGCTCTGTGTGTCCTTTCCTTAGTCCGACACGTTTCAGTACAGGTAGGATGGTCCAATGCACAGATGCATGCGATGAAAAACCCCTCTAAAAGTGAAAGAGGAGGAGCAGATCTTCCTGGCCAAGTGAATCACAGTAGTGGATGGTACTCGGACTCATTTCATTCACTTCTTGGAATAATGTACAACCTACTTTCTATAGTATTCTAGGTGGAGTACCAGTGCCTCTGTTCTGGATGACAACTGTCCATGTCACTTGCGACGCTAGCGATAGCGTTATATATCGCATGCACAATATTATTACACGAAAAGATTGTAATTGCACGGCGCGCGGCGGTACGGTCGGGCACTGTATGAATTGCACATCAATCTGCATGCACGCGCACACCGATGCCTAGCGCCTCATCATCAATCGAGTGCAGTGTTCTCCACAGAACTCTGACTCTGAGTTCTGTGGTGTTCTCGCGCTAGAGCAAACAGCGCCATCTACACAGCTCGTGACTCGCTCGGGATCTCGGAGGCGAGGGTACACGGTATACCGGGTGTGTGAGATGATACGCACATCAACTACAGCTTCTGTGGTGTGCTGTATAGTGTGTGTGTAGTAGAGGGGGATCAAACAAGTTTGATCAACACAAACCAAATAGGGATCTCTCTGCCTGAAATATACAACACTTCTAGGTGCTTTTCATCAAAAATTGAAAGGGTAGCCATCATCATCTTCATTCTCATTGGTCTACCGTATTTTGGTTGATCAGACATCGAGGAAAGAGCAGCTGCATTATGTCCGGAAAAGAGAGGATTGCTGTTTTCCCATCACGAATGTGAGTCATGTCATGAGCTAAAGAGATTTGTTTTTGTTTGACCATGTCCATGAATGATGATCCTACTTCCTAGATTACTTAGATGTTTTGACTTTCTTATGATGATAACCCTAGGGAAACCTTATTTGTAGCCATGCAAAAAAAAATTAATAATTGATTGAGAATTACTTCAACAGTCCAAAAATTAGGGTTGAGAAACAGCAGATCCTGTCAGCATCTTGGTCAGAAAGATCAGTCTTTACAATGTCAATGCTGTATCTTGTCGTTGGGGATACAATTTGTATGTTCTGCGGAGACAAGACCTAGCCTATAATTCGTCTGTTGAGAATGAGAAGGGCATTAAGTCTTCTCGAACACTATGGGTTTTGTGGTCACTTAACGCCCTTATCATTCTCAACCGACGAGTATGTCTGGCTTCACCTCGGAAGCCACTTCTCATACTGAGAAGAGCCGTAAAAGTTTGAAAATCATAGATTTTTCTGTCTGAGGTGAGAAGAGCTAACTAGGTAGATAGTAGAGCCTTCAATCTTTAAAGACGCAGTAGGGTTGGACCTACTACTCATCGACCGCCTAATGTTTATTTGCTTGATAAGAATATTTAACACTGAAATTCACGTTAAAAACTTGACCTATGTGATTGAGTTAATCCAGCTCTATCAAATGCCGTTGTTCCCTTTTCGATTCGAAGTTTCAGTGCAAAAATATCGCCGACGAACTTGTGTGGCCTTGTTTCAGCTCCCCGCGGTAAATCGCGTTATTGATATTAGGATCGACCGCTGTTTTTGCATTGACAATGCACGCAAACCGAGTTGTATTGAACACCGTGTTGTACGAAGGTTTTTAGGAGCCTTTTTAAAGTTTTAGAAACTTCCATAGACATTACATTGTGCTGTCATTACGATTCGGCGAAAATATTCATTTGAAATTTCGTCCTTGATTAAAACCATTAATGAACAGTGAATTATCGCGTTTTCCCACTCCATCCTCATCTACATTCAAAGCCAATCCATTTTTATGTGCTTTGCGCGCAGAGAAGTGCGTACTAAGTGTTCAGTGCGCGAATTATACGCGGTCGGTATAAAAGAAGGTGGTCGATATGTAGTAGGGCTACCATACCAACAATCGGTTCCGGTAGAGCAGATACTGTAAAACGAGGAATTTTCGCGTGCACTTTAATTTCGCGAATTTCGCGAGCGCCAAGATTCGCAAAATTAAAATGCACGCGAAAGTTCTTGTTTACACTATATGCATTAAACGCCAGTGGCACTTCGCGAAAATTTCCTGCCATGAAAAAGGCTGTCAGCTCCAAATCGCGAGAATTTCATGCCGCGAATATATCATGTTTTACAGTAGTGACCGATGATAGTATGTAATTTATTTGACTCTTCGAGAATCCCCGTATAGGAGTCAACTCAAAGTCTATTTAATTTAGTTTAATATAGCTCGAGAATCTACTTTTACAGCTTTATCGATCTTTATGTCAGATGTAAGTAATAAACATGTACATGCATAGCCAAAGAAATTTGACTGGAGAAAGATGACTGTTGCTATTGGGTGTGAATGTCGTCGATGCATTGTGTGCGATACCTCCTATCTGCTTTCAAGTGGCTGACAGGCAGCAAATGAAGATTAATTCATTCGGACAATCCATCCATGTCTGCCCATGCTACGGGTTCTTGATACAGATGTCGGGTGTATATTTGTCTGAGAGGATTTATGGTTGGAGTTTAAAAAGTATTACGCATTTACCACTTGAGATTTAAAATTCTCATCCTTTTGACAATATTTCTACTTGCGCAGAGTTTGGTAGAGTGTAATTTGCCACCTGCTGACTTATCAGTGGTATGGTATGGTATATCAAAGTAGACCATATGTGACCGGCGACAATTGTTTCAGGCAAAAGTCGGGCCTTTTGAAAATTCATTTTTTCACTGAATCACATTACCCATTTCCTAAGCTTTGCTTGATATAAAACACTTGCATTCTTTGGCACCATAAGTGGGCATGGAAAGCGAAATAAAATGCACTTTTGAAGTTGTTAGCCTGACAAAATTGCGAGAAAACAGGCTTTGAAGATTCACCTCTTTCTCAAAGACAATGTCCGAGCGGCGATGCGAGGTGAGAATCACCCATCCGTACGATGGTGCCAATCGATGTTAAGCTCCGCCTCTAGCAACCACATCGCCTTCTAATTGGCTCACTGAGAGAGTCAAATTTCCCGGGCACCCTTCCTAGGAGCTCAGCGTATGGAGCCGAAAAACAATGCGGTTCGCTCGGGTTTGTTTTACCATTACGTCTTTCAAGATGGCGGATACGATAATTGCACGTATAGTGTACATGTGTATGGGCGCACGCATCCACACGCCATGACCATGTGCATGTAACAGGAGCGGGTGGCGAATCCACACATTTACAAATCGCGTTTTCATTGTTGTTGATTTGACTTTGGCGACCCTTTTGTAGGCAGAAAAATGCCAGTGCTGTCAAAGGTCACGCTTCCTGTTTGTTTTGCTTTTACAAGCCGTGCATATGTTGCCTTGTTCGGTGGTGTTAATTATATTAAAACAAACAAACAAACACGTCTCGTTAGTTTCGTGCGATCTTGAAGTGTAGTATTTGAATATAACTGGTTTCATGTGACCTCTCCTTTCCTCTCATCTACCTTCCCTTGAGTCAGTCTGCTGTCATAATTTTTACTACACGTACAAGTAGACTATTGTTTTTTTTTCTTTTCACACGATTATGTCGGGCTAAATGATATTTGTTTCACTTCCGTTGTCGAACATTACGGTAGAATAGTTTGGATAGAAAGCCAAACGAAGAGCACACACTACACCGTATAAACCACTATAGCAAGAACAATGGAGCATGTAATCATGCATGCGTGGACAAAGCATTCCCCAAACGCTGCAACTGGTGTCTCCGAAAGCCAAATTATGTAAATGTGTGCGACGCACCAGCCAATCGCATGCGAGACCTTGCGCCGTAGCAACGCTGGGGATATTGGCGCGGCGTTCGAAAGAAGCTCGAACCTGACGAGTGCGATCCAACATCTATAGGGTGCTTAAAATTCCTTTTTCGATAGGAAAAACGTAGTCTTATGGTATGAAATCAAGTGTAGATGTAGAAAACTTATCAAAGATTTGATTTCTGCAAAAAACCCAAATCGACAAAAATAATGGTAAAGATCTTTGTACCCTGCCTAGGAGGAAATTTGCTCTTGCGACTTTTGCCTGAAACCGTTGTCGCGGGTCACATATTCCTTTTTTTTCTCCCTAAGGTAACGTAGTTATGGGTAAACTCAGCCCCAAGCTCAGCGCGTGCATTATAAGTGGCCAAGTTTACCAGCTAGGCGGAGTGTACCCATAACTACAGTTGTGTGATATGATAGGTACCGGTATGGTAGTTAAATATGTTGACAAAATTGAAGCAAGCTGTGTAGTGTATACGTGGTATAAGTTGTCATTTGTACATCATCTTTCATGTAACATGAGATGAGAACTGATAACTGATACAGGGAAACTTCTGTTCAAGGGTTTGTTTGTTTGTGTGTTTGTCCATTGTGGTGTGCAGTCTTGCATATATGGCCTTTGTTCTTTGTCACAGTTAAAAGACCCAATAGCATATTAGAGATTCATACGATTGGAAGGTTGGGCTGGTTATCCATTTGAGAGTACCTGTTATGAATTGTGTACAGCTTTATCACTGATTTCTATATGCCTCCCCCCCCCCCCCCCCCCCCCCAAAAAAAAAAAAAAAAAAAAAAAAGAGAGAGAGAGAAAAAAAGAAGAAGATACAATCTTACTTCTTGCATGGATAAAGTTCTTTCAAAATACAGCTGTACCTTAACAATCTAAATGCTATTTCAGGGTACCAGGTATTCAAAACAATAACTTGTATGTCCATCTTGCAGAAAACCCAATTCAGTTTGGCTTAAACTTCAAAGGGCATGGAGAAATGAGGATCTTTGTAATTTATGTTATGGATCCATCCATTTCTCTCAAGTTTAGCACTTGGATGGTCGTGGCATCCATATGAATAAAAATATTTTGCTCACAACTCACAATGGCAGCCAACACATGAATTGAAATTTCATGCATAACATTACATCATTGTGAGTATACAGATGTGTAAATATATAAATATTGCTGTCATGGTCGCCTTGATAATGAAGAGAGAAAAAAGAAACAGAAAACAGAAACAGAAAGCCAAAAAGGAAGATGACAACAATCTAGTTTTCAGTGAGTTAATACTTTTATATCTTTCTTTAATCATTCATTTTCACTCCTTGCTAATGCTTTTTAATCCTTTTTTATGCAATTCACTTTTCATTTCTTTATTTGACAATAAAAACAAATTAAGCTCTCACTCTTTTAAAAGAGATTTTTGTCAGGGAACACAATGAAGAAGTTGGTATTTGTAATTTGCAAATGGATATCACATCTCCTCACAAAACTCTGAGAAAGGGACTTCTGACATGCATTAAAAAAAAAATCCCCATTTCTCTGTGTCCACTGTTCAAAGCAAATTAAATGGGGCTCTCTGTGGGATGTAGGTGATAAGTTCTAGTTTCATACCCTGAAATTGCATTTTGATTGATTCACTACTTATCATTGCAGAACGTCTGATTGTATTTTTTTTTTTTGACACGCGCAGCTGAAGAATGGCAACTGGAGTTGACTATTACCAATGAGTGTGCATCGTATGCTTTGATGCACATATTCCCTGACCAGTGTTATTGTGGTTTTCGAATGTCCCCGATGGGCAGTGAATGTATTGGGCCAGCCATGAATCCCCATGCTACACAGTTGTTAATGCATGTGGATACACTATCGTTTTAAAGTTAGAAAAATAAGAAGATGCACAGATTGATAACTCTGACAATGAAGACACCAAAAGTATTGTTTAAAGTGTAGATCTATTAATCTACATGCTTTTACAGTTTATTATCATTATCTATTAACATATTGCCAACATCTACCCTGTTTACCTCTGATTTAGGGCTCTGACGACCATGAAGGTTCGTCTCAAGGGGGCCCAGAAGGGTCACAGTCTCCTCAAGAAGAAGGCAGATGCTCTCACCCTGAGGTTCAGGCAGATCTTGGGGAAAATCATTGAGGTTAGTTTAACAATTCTATGCATTATTTTCTATCATTTATAGATATCTCACTTTTTTTTGTGTGTGTACTGAGTATCATGGCTTCATACATGATCTTGTCTATCCTTCTTAGTTCATTAAGTTTACTTTATACATTATACTCTACATGTTTCTATTTATTGAGGAGAGACCTTGTACAATGAAAATGTCAGTGTCATAAAGTTTTGCTCTTACATTCAGAATTTCAGCATTATAAAGTCTGGTCTAAATTAAGATTGGAGCAAGAGTTAGAAGTACTGTACATACATAGTATACAGCATTCACAGATAATGATATGATGCATTTTATCATAATGATATGACCAATGGTATTGCCAAATTATGGTCATTTTAGGTTCACATGCTGTAATGTGCACATTTCTACACAGGGTAAGAAAGATAGCCACTTCCAACTGAAAGTGACATGCCAACTTAGATATTTTGGAAGATGTTTGCCAGGCTCTTTAGGCTTTTTATGTTTGTCTGTCTGTATGTTCATATATGCCTACACAATGAATGCCTTCAACTACGGATCATTGCAGGAACATATGCCTAAGCACACAGATCACAAATCAAGTCATACTGCAATCGAAACTAGGTTCACATGTTTAGTATTAATATTTGGGATGGTTCATTATTAATTTTATGGTTGCATTTTTTTTGTGGTCTTTTTCAGTGAGCTTTATAAAATGTTTGACTTTTGGATAGAGTACTTATTAAACATTCAGAGTGTGTTTGCAAAATTTGGCCACCTCAACAAGAGATGTCAGTGTTTTCATGTACATATTATGAATTAAAATATAAGTTCTGCAATTTTTTTTTTGGTAGCCTTTTTGTGGCGTACTTTGGAAGGAACATATTTGAAAACAACATATTATGCGACATTGCTCTCTTGCTGAAGCCATTGCCATATCCCCAACATGCAATGATTAAAAGAACAAAATCATTCTGCTCAACAGACTTAGCAGAGATTCTTATCCGTAGTTTGGAAATGAGAAACTCTGCCCAGATGCTTGTCATGCACACACCGAAAGTGTGTGGAGTACAACCACACAGGAAGTTTACTTGAATCAGAACAAGACTTTGGAGGAAATAGAGATTCAACATTCAGAGGAAATACTCAGCGTGTGTGTATGTGTGTGTGTGTGTGTGTGTGTGTGTGTGTGTGTGTGTGTGTGTGTGTGTGTGAGTAGACAGCAGTGTGTAATCATGCATATGTTCTTGTGTTTGTGCATGTATGGAAGACCTTTTAGTGAATGACCAGCTGCAAATTTGGAATTGAAGTTAAAAGATGTACGTAGGGTATCATCTAAAACATTTAAATTATTTTGTAGATAAAAGTAGTGTCATGGTCACATTGCATCAAAGATGTGTGGAAAACAAAGATACATTTTGTATGATTTCCAAAGTACAATTGATATTATAACTGAGCAACTTGAGCAGGTATGACAGGTACCCAAGTTTCATTTTCATTTTCATTTCATTTTGAATAAAAATATAAGAAAAATGCAGCAAAACATTTTAATATGCATAACGACACAAAAACAGTACAACTTTGTAATCACTATATTTGCTCATGTTTTGCTGTTTGACACCCAGTGTCTTCTTATGGCATGATCCAATGACATGCCTTTAAGTTGAAATGTGAAAAAAAAGAAGCTGGGTAATGATTTTTACTTCTAAACTTCAATCCCACATTCTCAGTTTGTGAGTCAGCACAGTGTTTTAAGCTGTCAACAAGATTTGATAGTCTAACAAGAACCTTTTCCTTGTTTCCTGTACATTGGTATTTGTTATATTAGAACCCTTACCTTGTGGGAAAAACTATATCAAACATGTCTGACATGCATCCAGCTGTTGTCTAGAATACCTTTATTGAATTGATGAAATCTTTCTGTTTAACTTTTCCTCTTTGCATAGAACAAAACATTAATGGGAGAAGCCATGAAGCTGGCATCACTGTCACTTGCTGAAGCCAAGTTTGCCATGGGGGACATCAGGTAATTTGGACCATTTTTTATGACATTTTTATCCTTCTAAATAGTAAATTCAGCATTTTAGTGAATCTCCTAATCGAGTATATACATATCATATGTTGTAAAGCTTTCACTACTGTGATTATTTCTTTCAGGTCTTGAATTTTGTATGTAGCAATACACAGCTGTAGTTCTAGGCGTATAAAAAAAAGTTTCTGTCATGATATTACTCATTAGAGCAGAAGAAAATTATTTGAATCTGCATGCTAAGACTTTTGTTTAATTTTTGCTGCATGGAACCCATATTGTTCATACAGAGTCTCATGAACTGAAATTATTCTATGTGGTAATAATGCTAGTATCCACGAGAGTTGTACTTTTGTAGATAATAAAAGCGCAAATTAAAGAAACATTGAGAAAAAAGAAAGAAAAGAGAAACTGTACATTACGTTAAAAGTCTTTCTGTGTTGAAGGGAGAAAGCTGTGTAAGGAAAAAGAGATTAGAAATGCATAAACTGATTAATGTCTCTCTCTTTGTAATGGACAATATCTTTGCTATATATAGCAATTCACTGGAAGACTTGTTGCATCAATTACTCATCCTTCCACTGTCATTTAACTCCTTTGTAGCCACAATGTCCTGCAGAATGTCACCAAGGCACAGACCAAGGTCAGGTCAAAGAGGGAAAACGTGGCCGGAGTCAACTTGCCAGTCTTTGAACATTACACCGATGGAGCAGACAGTGAGTGGAAAGATAATGGCACCCAGGTTCTCTCCCATGTGGCTTAATCAGTAGCTCAAACAAAAAAAAAATATAGTCAACCAGGACTCAACAATGCCATTTTTTCCCCTCTTATGGCCCATTCGACCATCTAAACCTTTAATATGAAGTTTTGGTGGCCCAAAATTAATGGAAACATAGCAATCCATTTCAAATCGTAGGTGCCCAATTGGGCCACCAAACGATGGTTCCATGACGCTTGCTTCTGCGACAGTTGCTCCTGCGAAATATCTGCGCTCTAAGCCAACCGTAAATTCCACCCACAAACATAAACCCTTACCCTAATCCTAATCCTCAAATCAAACTAGACTTAAAACCCCATCACAACCCTAACGCTAAGTCCTTCAAGAAAATAAGACCATGGCAATTGTCGCAGGAGCAAATGACATTAAACCCCAAATGATAGCCTTTTTGGAAATTTGGTGGCCCAACATCAATTCTTAGTGGCCATCGGCCACCAGGCCAACTGCCAATGTCAAGCCTTGGCTTGCCTAACAGACCAATTACAAATGGAGTTTGTTTCATGATTTGGTCATGAGAGAAGAGTTTGCTATATTGTATGTTTATATTTCATTGTGCAGGGAATAATTTTCCTGGTATCGCATCGCAATTTGCTATGCTTTTTTACACCACTGCTACACAAACTAACTTTTGTGTAGCAGTTTTCTTACATAGAAGTGTACAGGATATCATTGGAGATATTTTTCATCAGCTGAAATTGCTAATCAAATTTGAGTTTGAAAGTTATTCCCTGTTGTATCATCTCTTTAAATTTTTGCATCATCTCCTTATTGCATCATTTGTTTGAATTAGCGTGGCTAATCAAATGTAGACATTTGTACAGAGAAACACAGCAGCAATTTAGGAACGTGAAGGTATATTTTCCCTTTCCTCCCGTACAATTATCATATTGTCTCAACCCGAGGCATAGATATGCCATGGGGTATTTTGTGCCTTGTGCTGTACTGATTACTGCAGCTGTTTAACCCATTCTGTGCCAGGAACTTTGCACAGTATGTACAAAGCTATGGGGTTTTCTGTGCCCATCAGCACTCAAAACCCATGAAGGGATGAGGGACACTATAGGACTATCCAGGACTATTTCAGGAATAACAATAACAAGAATTGTGATTTATTTAGGGCATAATAATCATTAATTCATTCTCTATGCAACTTACAACCAAGCTGTAGGCAGACTACATAACAACTCCTAAGTAATTATTGTCTTATATTTAAGAAAATGATAGAATAGATTTCTTAAAGGTTTTTGAAAGGAAGAAAGCAAAATTCTACTAGCTTTCAACAAATTTTAAACCAGATTGGTCTGAAGAACAGTCTTGACTAATGGAAATGAAGATCTTTTCCTCTTGTTGTAAGATGATTGTATTTTATAACATACGTTATGTGCCGAAGAGCAGCTTACAGGTAATCGACAGATATGATCCAACTCGAGATTAATATCTTGCCACCTTATCTTCCCTTCAAAGCTTATGAGCTGACTGGTCTGTCACGGGGAGGGCAGCAGGTGGATCGACTGAAGAAGAACTACGCCAAGGCCATCGAGCTCCTGGTCGAGCTGGCCTCGCTACAGACGTCATTCGTCACCCTCGATGAGGTCATTAAGATCACAAACAGGCGTGTCAATGCTATTGAACATGGTGCGTTTTTACTCTCAAGTTTTATTCAGTATTTAAGTTTCCTCTTGACCATTATATTGTTGTGTGTGTACCCTTCTGGTTTTAGCTGTCCATTGGCAACCCAACGCTGCACCCTGGCACTAGTCCGACGATCTCTGACCAGTAAAAATCACTGTCGGACCAGTAACTTTTTCAGGAATGGACCAGTAAAAACTGGAAAAATTGGGTATCTACTGGCCTAACAGAAAGTTTGCACTGGTAGAAAAAAATGGGTGAGAGTGCAGCCCTGTACAACCCTTTTAACTTTCATTGATATGTATTTGAGATAATTTGCAAATCTTGTGATTATATGTATGCACTGTATGTTTGAGTGCAACAATATGAATGTATGTATGTATGTATGTATGTATGTACAGACTATATGTAAAGATTTCCTTCAAAAGTATGAAGTGATTATAAGGTACATTTGTAATAGATCCAATCAAAGCAGTGTCTGTTCTGCCGCACTGTGTCTTCATACTGACAGGCAGGGTTTGCGTGTCTCCCTTCTGTATTCCACAGTAATCATCCCCAAGATCGAGAACACTATCTCGTACATCACCACGGAACTGGACGAGCGGGAGAGGGAGGAGTTCTACCGTCTGAAGAAGATCCAGGAGAAGAAGAAGATTTTGAAGGCCAAGGAGGAGGAACGCAAGAAGCTGAGGCAGGCGGCCGGCGCAGACGGCGATGTCCGGAACCTCATCGACGACGACGCAGACGAAGATTTACTCTTCGACTCATAGTGCTGAGACATAGGATTTAGGAGAAAAATAGTAGAGATGTACATGTATATTTACATATCATGCTACAGTATATTTTGATGTCAAGAAATGGTGTACCATTTGAAATATATTAAGTTTGAACTATTTTGTTGGTGCAGTGTGAATGGGTTTTTCGAAATGGAAAAGTGTGTAGGTAATGAAATGCATTGAGAATAAGAAATGTTTTGAGAGAGATCTGAGCAGAAGGACTATCATAGCCTTCTCATTGGGAGATCATGAAATGTTGTAGGACATCGCAAATTCATGCTCTGGTCAGAAAAGTTCCTTCATGATACATTGGACAACACCGTGCTCATATTATACCTTGTGTATGTAAAACAAACAAACAGACAAACAAAACAATCTGGTTCTGCGCTGTTGATACTCTTACCAAACAGATTTTGCAGGGAATGTTGAGCATGCACACTAGTATGTGAATTCCTGTGGATGCTGAACCATTTTTTTAAGAAGCCACATTGTTCCTGAACAGAGTCATGTTGTCAAAAAGAGCACACAGGAGCAGACCAGAATCATCGCAACATGTTTTCAATCAGTGCGCAACTCTGTTAATGACCCTCTTGGATAGATGGTTTGTGGCCAGCGGAGCTGCAGATAGTGCAGGTACATATGTTGTGCCTGTAATAAGCCCGATAGAGACAGATCATGACACAAATTTGTATAATGTTTGTGACTAAGATGGGTCATGTGTGGTCATCTGTATACTGTATAACCAGAAACATTAAAGGCATAAAATTGTTTTGAATTGGAGCCGATGGTCTTTTTCACAGCGTGAATTATTAGTAAGTGGCCGACCATGATAGTATACAGTATTGTACTGGCATTCAATGCATTGTGTGTGTGAGAACTCGTGTGAATGTTGGCTTCTTGCAAAATTTGCAAAAGCTTCATTCATGCCCAAATTTCTGGTTTTACAGTATCCCAAGAAGTGTAACATTGCTCCATATTCACTGTAAAATGGGTCTTTTTTTGCAGTTATGCAGCATATCATTATCATTGTAGAGACTCTTGGTTGATGGAATGCAAGAAAAGATGATATATTTAGTAGCTTATTTCATGTTCTCTATAAATCCCCCATATGTATCAAATTGTTTTAGTTTATCAGTATTTCACAAGTTACAACCAGTGCAACTCATATCAACAGCATATTCACTATGCTGTAGCGTTACTGCATAGGGAAATGAAATGTTAATTATTGAAATGTGCCCTGTACTAGTGTGAATTAAGATTTGCATTCCAATGTCCTCTGGAATGCTGTGAATGTGCAAACTTTTGCACTGGGTTATTTCCCAGGAAGTTCATGGGTATGTGATTTCCAAGATTAGAGTACTTCTGTCAACAATCTCCAAATAGTCCTGTTATAATTTTTTTTTTGTTATGTTGTGATAGTATTAATACTTAAGCACAGATTTCACCAAAATTGTTTACAGTTGTGTTAGTATATATTGCTGCTGAAGAGGTTAGGTCAGCTACATTATGAAAAAAAAGAATGTGAGATTACATTCTCAGCAGTATTTACTATGTAGCATGTACTTTTCCTCAATATCAACCAGGCTTGTAAGTGCAGTATGGAATGTAGTGCTTCTCATTCCACACTGTGCATATTGTCAGTACTTGTACTTATGCAGTGCATGTAAAAGTGTTTAAAAAGAAGGTGGAGGGTGAAGAAAGTAGCCAAACGGGAAAGGGTTTATTTCTTGTGATGCTCAATCTCAGTGTGACTGTTGGAAAGTCATTGTAGACATCACTTGTGCAAGCATCATAGTTTGTGTTTTTTGATAGTGAATACATGTATAAATTATTCCAAAACAAAGAAAGTTGGGACTCCTCTTACATTTTTTCCTTTTTTTTTCTTTGTTATTTTGTCATTGTGTTAAGGCTATCATTTCCAAGATGAGCAGTTCTGAGAACCAATTAAAAATACAATGTCATGTGAGTCAAACTGGCATTTATTGGGTGTAAAGCTTGCTACCATTTCACACTAAGATCTCATTAGATGCAGGTGTAGCTGTTATTTTCTCTTTAACTGAGAATAACCTGATATTAGTCAGCAGATGCTTGTTCACACCCTCAGAAATGACTAATATTAGATTTTAGATTTGTTATTGGTCTTCGTTCAAAAAAAAAAATGAAGGTACATGCTACTGCTCAGCAATTATTTTTTTTTAAAGCACATGCTTTTAAAGTAATGGCAGTTATTCCATTCAAAACGCCTAGTTGGGACTTTTCCTTATCCCAGTTTCCCACACTTGTCACACTGCCGCATGTACATCATATTAAAAATGTTGACCAGTGTTGGAGGAGATGCCATGTCCAAGTGCATGTTGCACATTTGGAGTTTAAAATGCAATGCAAAATTCATTTCTGGATGTGTGTAATAATTTTAATCTCAGTAAAAACAGCATCTGAAACCTCTTGATCATTACTAGCTATAGTTGTTTGAACTCATCGTCCACTATTATCGGGAATGAGCCATGCAGGCTATTGCTGTGGATCTGATCCAACCAACTGCTATCATTGTCGAGTGATTCTTTTTTTTCCCTTGGCTACAAGTGGAATTCCCTACCCCTAGAAAAAAAAAGAAGAAGTGTTGACCGACTTTAAAGGTACATGTATATAAAGTCATGACTGACCAGTTGTGAGCATTGGGCCTTTGTCCTGATGCAGCAACATTCACACAAGCAAGGCGTACGGTTTGTGAGGCCACACAGCAAAACCATGCATGAGCACAGAGAATATACATTGGGTAGAACCGTTAAATTTAAATGTGGTCACTCGGACGCTGTTGTGATAGCTATTGTCTTAATGCATGTACCTTCCCTGCAGCCCTGACTTGGGAGACAAAGCAAAGATAGTTGCCTTCAAATATAAAATGCACTCGGTCAGTTGGTAAGGAGTATCTACACCAACTCTCTCAGCATTATGCAATAGTGCATTTTACACACCCATCTTTCATTCCTCCAGGCCAATTTTCAGAACATTTCGTTCAGCATACACTGCACATGATCAAGTTTTTGTTTCATCTTTGCAAAGATATAAAAGATACTTTATTCTGAATATGACAATATATCTGTGTATATATACACATGAGATTATATCCAACTGTAGTACATATATATATGAGCAATGGTATGTGTATAATGACAAAGTCTTACTCATGGTGTTAGATAGTACCGTTGTACAAGTAGCTTTAAGAAAAATGGTAGATGTGTACTGTTTTATGGTAAACTACACTCATCTTTATGAGCGATACATGTTTCTGGTTTTTGAATAAAAATGTGTTTTAAATGTACTGGCAGAAAATGTTGGTACCGAGTATTCTTTCGTGTGAACTACAATGTAGCTAAGGACAAGTTTTGCACTTGTGATAATCATCCTCTCAACAAGCTAATATATTTTTGAAGGTCTGATATAGCTATGTACTGTCACTCTGGTTCTGTAGAAAGAAAAATATTAACACAAAAACATAATATTGCAACTACTCCCTTGCCCTATAACATTTTACACAGTTCTTTGAATCAGCAGATTTGATATAGTGGCTATTTCAGTGATGACCTTCACAAGTAAAATGTCTAAATATGCAGAAAATTACAATTCAAATGGAAACAACAGAACTATGCCCTACAAAGTTACTTTCATCTCATGTTGAAGAATATGGGTACCCTCTGTTTGATTCATACACTAAGAATTTCTTCAAAATTAGGCACTAAATGTAGCAATGAAATTGATGTGCTGGTAGTCATACTTAGACAAGTTAATGAAGCTACACTGTACAACATTTTCACCACAAGTGGTACATGTATTATGTACAGAACATAACAAATTTTTGTTGGAGACCTGTGCAGACTTCTGCCAATACTGCCCAGGTGATATTTTGGAAGACCTGAATGTAGACACTTGCGACTGAAGGCAAGTGCTCTGGCGACTCTTTATAAATACAAATGTGACTACTTTGGTAGCTATTCATTGTGAAAATAGCTTTTAAATGATTAGTTAACAAGTTCAGTACCTTCGTTTTTCATTGCCCCATGATTTAAGGCATTCCATAGGTCAAGTGAGTAGGGCCTAGGTCAACAGGAAAAAAAAATCACATGAAATCTACACCTAAAAATGTATAGAATATCACTTCAGAGTTTTACCACCTACTGAATGATATGATCAAAGGAGTTCCAAGTGGTCCTACAAGCAGTAATGCCTTCTTGTACTTCATATGATAGCACTATTTTCATTCCATTGAAATCAACACTCTAATTCATAATGAACACTTTTGATAATGTTGCCGAAAACAATCAGATCACTTTTTGTTTTCACTATGCAAAGGGCATATTCAAAATATAAACAAACATACTGTAAATACCAGTAAAAGAGACATACAAACAGTTCAAATCATGGATGCATGCTTTCAGAGCAAATTTTCAAAGAAGTCTAAAATCCAGCATCACTTTATGCAACAGTTCTTAAGTTTTTAAATTATGAACATGGTGATAAAAACACGCCACATTTGACAGACCAACAACGACAACTAATGAATAGAATGGACTCCTTACACAATAAACACAAACATTTCTAAATTGTTTTAAACATGCATGAAATCATAGGAATTGTACTTGAAAAGTTCAGTACTTTTTTGGGTTAACAAAATATTGACTTATCTATCATATCTAGGCATGTGCACAGTTCATACAATTTGGTCAGTACTGGGATGAACAATACAAATGATGTGTACTGGTAGTGAAGTACAAGTCTCAAAATAAGATTTAATACTCTACATCAGCACATGGCAAGAAATATCTTCCATTTGAGTTCTCTGATCTTAGTCATCAAGCTGTAAGTACACTTGTAAGCTATAGAGAATGCTGATACTAGTACACATGTATCTTGCCCCAAAGTTACAGAATAAATTTCTTTGTATTCTATTGCTTTTCAAACTCTGAAAAAAAAAAAGATATAACAGAGCGATTTTACTGGTCATATGGAGCTTGTTATGACAAGTGTCAATTGTACTGGTTATTACACTACTTTGTACTTTCTGTGTTTTATATGTATATACATCAGAGCTTGGCACAAACGTGTAAAATAGATCAATACTCAAATCTTGTCACAAAAAAGGAGTTCTGTCTGCAGAATTAGAACCTGAGATTTTTATATTCAAAATTTGAATAGTACATACTATATTAGTATAGTGCAGTTATTTGATATTACTCATTCTGTCTGATTCTCTTTATATCCTTGACTTGGGCTTCATGGGGATTATATGGAGAAGAACAGCTGACATCAGTCGTCCTGAAATGACAAGGATAGGAAAATTTTCTGTATATGATACAACTGTAAATGTGAAGAAATTAATCGGTAATGGCTGCATGATATGGGTACATTCCTATAAATCCATTTTTTTTTTTGTGATAGCTTTCAGAAAATTACTGGCACTTCAGTTGATAAAGCTCTCCTAGTACACTTAAGCTGTGACACTTAAAATTCCTGTATAGCTTAGAACCATTTGAGCATACAGAGAGAACAATATTTGAGCACATTATTATGTAGCTTATGCATTTCACTAATAAACTCATAACCTATTACAATTACTTGTAATACCATGTTTGAGTTTATCAAGAGTGGTCACATGTTAATCTGCAATAATTTTAAAACTTAATATTGGAAAAAAATAAAAAAATAAAAAAAAATCTCTTTTTTTTTCCAGTTATCATGCCATACAGCACTTTGTACAATGTGGCGATGCCTGCTCATTAGATATTTAGAAGGGTAAATTGATTTGAATTCATAATCAACAATCTTATCATGGAAACATCCTTGAAGATCGTAATTGATTGACATATTGCCGTACATCGACGTTGATAAACACAGATTAATCAGTGTTTTAGTAGTAAAAAATGACAAAGAAATCATGGGCATACACACTCGGGCTGGATTCGAACCAATGATCTCCTGATTACTAGAGAGGTATCATGTCTACTTGACCACCAAGCTTCTGCCTGACAGTCAGTACTAGTTGTTATCCTAACTGCATGCAGCAGGTACTGTGCAATTATTCAAATTAATGAATTCTTGGATTGAGTTGTTTTTATTGGAACTGACTGGTAAACTGCCCTACGTCCTGGCTACTACTATTAAAAAAGACTGTTCAATCACCACTTATTTACATTGATGTAGGGTGATTTGTCAATCTACTGCAATAAAAACAACTCGATGCAAGAATTCATAAATTTGAATCCTTGTGGATATTGCAGACACTGTCTCACCCATTCATCATCCCCGGCTCCTTCATTCTCCTCCTCCAAAGGCTTTGGATCAGGCAGATTTTGTGACTTGACTGTCATGATCTTGTCAGTCCAGGACACACCGACTTGTCCCGAACCGGCCATAGTGGTCATTTCTTTTGTGACAGTGTCCAGTTTGCCCACTGAGTCTGCACAAAATGAAGGCAAACCAAGGAGAGGAAGTAGGTATACAATTTAACAAAACAAATATATTAGTAACAAAGCAAAAATAAACATTCCGTCTTTATGCATATAAGAACAACAGTAACTATTACTTCAATTGCGTTTGACACCGAGTAATCTTTGGTGTTTGAATGTTAGGGTGTTTGCTTCATGCAAAAGCTAAGGCATTGAGACATGCTAGAGATTAATCATCTTTTACAAAACACTTGAAAATAGAATGCAGTGTCCATTGCCCACATTCTTTTACATTTCCATTTCAGGCTTTCTGCATGACACAAAATGGAATATGCTCTATTTGATGTCAAACTTGTCAAGCAGCACTGGCAGCATGATGATTTTTCATAAGCACATTTTGAATTATAGGGCAACCAAAGCCTGGCCGCCTCATGGTTTCCATTTTTCTGAAGCAGGGATGATATCACTTGCTCAGTAGTTGACTAAGTAAAGCTACTAAATGCTATGTGAACTGTAATAAAGGGAAATTACTTCATTATTTAGGGAGGCCAAATATGAAAACTGTCTTGACACTTTTTGATGCAAATTACAATATCAAATATATACTTCGATTTGATTTGATAATGGTTTATTAGAACAAACATGCAAAGTAGTAGCCCGAAGGCTAAATTATAATGCATCACATTAAAAAACATGTAAATTACATCAAACAACATACATTATATGAACATTCTAACAATACAAATACCAATTACATTAACATAACAAATACACAGCATCATATAAAACTCATGAGCTTGATTTAGACTGAATGAAATTGGGGAGACAGATCCTGCACTTACTCTGTAAAATGGGGACACAGTGTTTAAAGGTGCATGGTCCCGGTGTTTTAGTCAAATGCGTACACGGGCACACAGCGCAAGTTTCCTATAGAGACCTACGCTCTCGACTCCTCTTTAGCGCTTACGCTTTGGCCCACTTCCCCAAGTCTGAAGAAGTCTGATTAACTGTAGTCAGTGGTCCGATCACAGTTCAGTTCATGATTCGGCTGAGGGGGAAGACAGCTTTAGTAAACTTCTTTTGTGATGTCACAATAAGAAGCACATATGCATGCACCCTGGCATTACTACAGACTGCGCGATGTGCAGAGAAGACAACAAAGGCAACGTTACTTAGCAACACCTACGCACTATACTCTTGATGACAGCTCAACTTCGGTAATCTTCATATCAATGCTAACGGTGATCGGCAGTATCATCAACAGCGCCCTCTACACTACCGGGACTATGCCCCTTTAAACTAAATTATAAAAAATAAGGCTTTAAGGCTTAAGGCTTTGCTCTTTCATTTCCCTGGGCATTAATATAGTGTATGTTGGACATACCCAAGAAAGGTCCATCCCCCTTGGTTCTGAGTTTGACGGTATCACCATCCTCAAGTTCCAAGTCCACCAGCTCTTGCTCGGTCATCCAGAAGGCCAGACATCCCGCTGGCATGTGTTTTCTTGTGAGGGCCTCCAGGGCAGGTTTGCTGACCATGGACTGAAGCTGGGTTTGGGTCAGGTGGTCAGTTAGCCCCTTGGCTTCAACCTCTGTCAGGAAAAAGAAAATGTGAATCCGCCGTGACAGCAGCTGTCCACTGAAGCTAACAAAGGGTAAAACTTGATAGTCATGGGGAATTAAAGGATATATATATATATATATATATATATATATATATATATATATATATATATATATATATATATATATATATATATATATATATATATATATATATATATATAATATTTATAAGGTAGTCCACGTGTTGGCAAGATAAAAAGATAAGTAACAAAGCTGCAACAAAGTTCATGCTGTATTCACCAAAAATTCACTCGTTCGGCGGGGACAATAAAGTCACTTTTGAGCTGATGATGAAAAGTAGCTGATCATTGAAAAACAAGAAAAAAAAGGAACAAAACCAAACACACACACACACACACACACAATCACAGAAAAAAAAGGGGGAGGGGGGAATCTTACTGTAGGATGACATGAGATAACCAGTGTTGACTTTCTGTGTGTTGTCCATGTTTGGTTCGATTTCCTCTCCATTGCTGTTGAACTTTCGTCTGTGGGCGACCTTCACTCTGACATGCAAGACGAGGTATCGTATCTATAAAAGTAAAAATGCAGAATGAATTCTTCTAAAGTACTGACATGTACTTGGCAGATATTTATGTTGCTCATGAGTAAATGTTTGTGTCTAATAAATGTGTGCATCAGTTGTGAAAAAAAATATGAAAACATTGAAAACAAGGAAAAGTAGAAATTACGCGGTGCGTAAAATATGTCCCCACCGGAAGTAGTATTTAGTAGCAAAATGTACAATATCGGTAAAAAATCAAGGTCAAAGGTCAAAGAAGTCAAAGGTCAAAATTCTGTGTAGAAGTTTTGAAGCCCTCACCTAGTGCCATCACAAAAAGCAAACAGAATCGAAATCGGGTTAGAAATGGCGAAGGAGTAGCATTTTGTAGCCAATGTACAATATAGGTCAAAAATCAAGGTCAAAGGTCAAAGAAGTCAAAGGTCAAAATTCTGTGTCGAAATTTTGAAGCCCTCACCTAGTGCCATCACATAAAGAAAACGGAATCAAAATCGGGCTAGAAATGGCGAAGGAGTAGCATTTTGTAGCCAATGTACAATATAGGTCAAAAATCAAGGTCAAAGGTCAAAGAAGTCAAGGGTCAAAATTCTGTGAAGAAGTTTTGAAGCCCTCACCTAGTGCCATCACATAAAGCAAACGGAAGTGAAATTGGGTTAGAAATGGCGAAGGAGTAGCATTTTGTAGCAAAATGTACAATGCAGGTCAAAAATCAAGGTCAAAGGTCAAAGAAGTCAAAGGTCAAAATTCTGTGTAGAAGTTTTGAAGCCCTCACCTAGTGCCATCACATAAAGAAAACGGAATCAAAATCGGGTTAGAAATGGCGAAGGAGTAGCATTTTGTAGCCAATGTACAATATAGGTCAAAAATCAAGGTCAAAGGTCAAAGAAGTCAAGGGTCAAAATTCTGTGTAGAAGTTTTGAAGCCCTCACCTAGTGCCATCACATAAAGCAAACCGAAGTGAAATTGGGTTAGAAATGGCGAAGGAGTAGCATTTTGTAACAAAATGTACAATGCAGGTCAAAAATCAAGGTCAAAGGTCAAAGAAGTCAAAGGTCAAAATTCTGTGTAGGATCTTTGAAGCCCTCACCTAGTGCCATCATATAAAGCAGACGGAATCGAAATCGGGTTAGAAATGGCCAAGGAGTAGCATTTTGAAGCAAAATGTACAATATAGGTCAAAGGTCAAGGTCAAAGGTCACAACTAAAATTCTGTGTAGCAATTTCAAAGCTCCCATGTAGTGCTATCATATAAAGCAAACAGAATCAAAATTGGCTCATAAATGACAGAGAAGTAGCAAATTGAACATTTTGATCACACACGGACGCACAGACAGACGGACGGATGGACGGACGGACACACGGACACACACACGTACGGAGCCCGTTTCATAGTCCCCTGCTCGAACTCGTTCGGCGGGGACAACAAATGGATATGAGGTGAGAGGGGATTTTCTGTGACATACCTTTTGTTGCTTGGAATCTGTAATGACATGCTTCGATCTTGCTTCTATTTTTCCTTCAATTAGTGCACCAGTCCCACTGTAGTGAAAACAAAGACAAAAATTACAGAAACTTAACAAAACAACTTGCAATTGAGAACATAAGTCCTTCCATCCAGACAGACGTTAATGAAGAAAATACAATAGATTTAATTCATGCATACATTCTTCATGTTCTAGTCTAAAATGAAGTGATATGACGCAACCATCAAAATGACTAATCCAGAGCTACCAAGTCTCATGCATTGTGAGTAAGACTCAAGCATTTAAAGTCTGTCTCACGATCTCACGCATGACACCCATTTTTCTCACGCATTGGGAGCATAGCTTAAAGGATTAAAGTGAGAGTTGCAATTGAAGGCATATTTCCCTTTTGTCTTTCAAAATAAGCAAAAAATAGTCACTTAAGTATGCACCAGCTTGCACCATTAAGAGCCAAGAATTGAAAAAGCTCCCTACCGTGGGAGGGCGGACGCTTACTGGTCATAACGTCCCCACGTCAAAACGTCCCCGAGCCAAAACGTCCTCGGGTACGACCAAAACGTCCCTGGGCCCAGCTGGCACCAAAATGTCCTCGAGTCAAAATGTTCTATGTCATAAATTTTTATGAAATCTATGTTCATACAAGTATCACTTATCAATTCATAATGGTAACTGTGAAAATAGAATTTTGTTATTTAGAGCAGCAAGCCAGCATATTTCTAGAGTCTTGTGATGAGAATACGTACGCGAGATAGAATTGTCAACAACAAACCGAACTCGACCATGGCGAAACGTGAGTAGAATTTGTGCCCTTTGCGTAATAATTGTCACTTTGTTCATATCAAAATAAATAATTAGATCATGGAGAATGTGATGTAAGGTCAGAACGATTCATACCCATTTGAAAAAAAAAAAGATTTAGTGAAAGCAAAAACAACAAAATCTGGGTGACTTCACAGAGTTGCGAGCTGTAATGCAAAAGCGGGGACGTTCTGGTACCAGTACTTGACCCGGGGACGTTTTGGTTGGAACACAGTGGGGACGTTTTGACCCGGGGACGTTTTGACCGGATTCGGGGCGGACACCCCCCTCCCACACCCTCCCCTCGCTCAGTCGCTTCGCTCCCTCACTCACGCACATGTGCACGTGCCGAGATGCTGAGTCATGAAAATCTCACTCATAAAAAAATTTTTGAACTTGGCATCTATGCTAATCATTACATGCATTATCAGGTGTGATGCACACACAAACATACATACACACACACACACCTATGACTAATACTACAAAACGCATACAGATAAAAACAAGAAAGAAATAAGATTGAGTATGATACACTAATTCTAAATTTAAATTTACTGTAACTTAGAAAAAAAAATAACCTCACTACTGCAGTACTGCCACTGGACCAATGCAATGATGACAATTGCCATTGGGTAAACCATATTATCTAGAGAATGCATAACATTCTAAAAAGTACCTATAGAAAAGGTTCTTCGATATTTGCAGTTTTTTCTTGAATCTAAAAATACTGAATTACAAAAGAGAGACAGACAGAGAGAGAGGAGAGTGGTAGACAGTGCAGTTACTCCGGTCCTTTACTTCAGCCTTTCACACTCTCCCAACTCCATCCTGAACGTATGGGACCGTGTATAGGAAATGGGCAGATCCTATCCGACAGAGGGTAAAAGATCCACCAAAGTCGGTTCTTGCTTTGTACTCCTTGCCTTTGAAAATCATCAGGTTTCCACTGGCTTGGCCAAGACTGGTTTTCTACAGGAACAGAAAGCAGCGCTTCATTATGGTAGATGCGAGACATTTTTCTTACTTGTGTCTTCACTGACTTCAGACGACTTCACTTTTCCGCAGAAATTGCAAAAACAATGCTAAACAAGACATCCCAGTCGTTTTCAAAAATTATTTTATTTTCAAAAGAGTTAGTTTGCCGCAACAGTGAGTTGACTGTTATTGATAAATTTAAAAAGTATATTAAATGAATTTTAAATATAATTATTGTACTATTTTCTTTATTGCATCGATTTTTGTTGTGCTTAAGAGCAGACCGCTTAATTAGCAGTCTAATCATAAAGGATCGCGCAGCTAAGCCTAGAGAGTAGAGGTCAGAGCTAACTTCACGGAAGACATAGAATGAGAACCACCCGGATTGAAAAACATAAAATAATTATATTTTCCGGTCGTTTGTCGTTTGTCATGGTATACAGTACAATACTATTGCATTGGTCTAACGACTGAAGATGTATTCCGGCTGGGCCTCGCTTCAAGAGGCCATAGAGACTGACCAAAGTAACCAGAGCGTCCTGCATACATTCCCCGAAGCCGTGGGGAAAGATGTCGCCGTATCTGTGGTGAAGCAACTGGCAGCGAACACCGCAGCACTTGCTGCAAATCAACAGCAGCAACTGCAGAGAGGAGATGGTGTAACAGCAAGCAACCCCCTGGAGTCAGAGAAGCAAGTAGAATGGACGATGGAGGTATAATTGTACTCGTAAACGATAAATGTATTTTGTTGTTCGTACAGTAAATAAATGAAGAAGTTGTTTCACCTTTCCAACTTGACCGAAAGATCGGTCTGTATAGTCAGTAGGGGTGCTGGTCCGAGAATGAGGATCGTATTTGTATATTTATGAGGGTCGTCTTCGTATACGGTGACGACGTCACAAGCTGCCGACTTCTCGGCGAACGGCGTCCCGATAAATGAGGACGCGTCCTTAAAAACCGATATAAGCTTAGAAAACTATGATTGTCCCCAAAAGTAAGGACGCAAAAGCGCGACTGTTGACTGCTTCTTGCTTTGACCCTCGTAAATAAGGACGATGTGCAATAAACAGAGATCACTGCTTTCACCGTTTTCTGTGTGCCCATGCATATGTTTTGTTGTAAGTTGAAGCTGACATACATGTAATACATGTATGATATCGGGCTATCTCTATACATGTAATACACTGTACAAATGTACCTTCGTTGTACCGCTGCATGCTGCGCATTGCGACATCAAGTCGAGCAAATTTTGCGTTTCTAGGACCAATATGGATCATGGTATTAGTGAAATGCTCTTCAACCTAAATGTGAGTATCGATGTCCTACTATCATTGTGATGTTTATACAGCTACAAGCATAACATTGTACCTACAATTGTAGATCTATGTAAAATTTAGAAGATCTCTAGATCTAGATGAGCTTGGATTCATGGACGTTTCAGGATATACTGTAAATTGTGAATAATTCTTGCAAGCGGCCTATTGTAGCATGTTGACTTGTATGTGAAAGGCAGACGAGTTTCACGTCAGTTTACGTCTATCATTTAATTACTACAATTTTTAATTGAAAACGACACACATTTAGTATTTTCCATTCAATGTTATAGCGCTGACGAAACCTGCATGTATTAGAAGTCTTGTGTGGGTATGCATGTGTAACTGGGGGTGTTTGAGATACCCAAATGCCAGGAAATTGTTATCATACATTAAGAACAAACAAACAAACAAAACAAGCGCCAAGAAATCAGGTACCGGTACCAATTAATCACAAACGCACACACACACAAATCTTCACATTTTATTTCCAATTCTATAGACAAAAAAAAAAATCAGCTTTTAAACAAAAATAGGCACAGGTATCACAGTACACGATACATGCATGTATCCTTTCTGTGCTGACAATAATGCTATAGACTAGAATTATAATACAAAAAAAAAAGACTAAAAGCCTAATTACATTGTACGCCTAGAATAATGAAACATTCAGCAGTAAGATAACGTACTGGAAAGCAAAAAAAAAAGAGAAACAAATAGATCAGTGACAATTTAAGTATAACAGACATAATAATAAACTTAGTAAATTGTAAAAGATTTTAGAGTATTGAACGTGAAATTGCACTTTAATTGTTATTAAACAGTTACCAAACGGTTTGGCACAGACAGAGCTTGGCCTTGGAGTTGCCGAGGAGGGCACAAACAAAAGTATGACTTTATTATAGGAGCTGATGTCAAGACTTTTTATCTTTTGTCCTCGGAAAAAGATAGTTTGGTGACTTTTTTTCAGTTACAAACAGAATGGGCAGATGCTAAGCACATAGCTGTTCATACACAGCAACATATCAGGAAGGAATGTCCCTTAACATTATAAACAACACCGTTGGTCAAGTACACAATATTTTAACATTATGCGTACACTTTATGATCTTACTTTGATATCACACAAGTTTTCCCCGTTTCGAAATAAAAATGTCATTTTCTTTTTCTACAGAATTAATTCATGAGAAGTAAAGGTTACAGCATCATTCCCATCAAGAACAAGCTGAAGGAAAGTCATTGAGCAGTAATTCTGGATGTTAATTGCATGACAACAAGTGCAAGCTATGCTTCATGACGCCGTGACACTGGTACTGAGAGCCGCCGGGAAAGCCGACATTCGTGAGGAGCAAGCCGAACATGCGAACATGAATTGAGAGTAGCCCAACTTGCATGAACATGTGCCCTTCAACATCAATTTCTAGAACTGCTGTCGTGTTCTGTCCACCAAGATCATTCCCTAAATCAAAGAGAAGAACAAATTAATACTATAGTATAATTAATGTGTACAACAAAAGTAACTCGGCAGTTTAGAGTGTAGTGGGCAGAATTATACATGAAATAAACACATCTGCACACTAAAAGGTATCTTGCCGAAGTACAGTGTACTGACGTTAGAACAAAGTCTTTGGGATCGGCAGTTTTGTTTCGTTGTATCAAAATTTTGTGTACAACAACACAAAAAAAAACAAACACTCAAATATGTGATTATCGACTACTCATAATACGCTAAAAAGCAATATTAAATGCAATGCTATCACTTTAATTTCATCGATATTGTACATTTAATAGAGAAAGTTGTTTGTACTTCATGCTTATAGTTTGAAATCACATCAAAGTAGTTGAGGATTCGAGTACTATTCTAAAGGTTCGTTGTTCCTAATGTCCGTTGTACTATAAAAGGTTTGCCGTTTCGACGGGTCGTCGGTTTTACGGCTCGCTATTCCCAAGGTTCGTAACAGTTGTTCAAAAGGTTCTTTTTTAAATGAAAAGGAAATTTATGGTTTGTTATTCTGAAAGTCCATTAATCCGAAATGAAGTATCATTCGATTTTTCCGAAGGTTTGTTCATCTTCAATGAAAGGTTCTTTTTATATGAAAAGGAAATTTAAGGTTTGCTATGCTGGAAGTCCATTAATCCGAAATGAAGTACCGGTATCATTCGTTTTTTCCGAAGGTTTGTTCATCCGTCAATGAGAAAATGTTATTTCATTTCGTTTATCATAAAATGGAAATAAGGTTCATTGTTCATAAAAAAGATCGTTCATCCTTAAATGAAAACGGTTCATTATCTGAAGACTTGTTGGTCTAAAAACAATGATGTATGTTTTTGTTAGCAGTCCTATAATCACATCTTCATTTTCGGATTAACAAACGATTTTCATTTCCGATTAACGAACCTTGAAACACAAAGATTCCAAACATTTTTAGGTTAAGGAACATTCGTAATAGCGAACCTTATTTCATTTTCGGATTACTGAATGCAAGGAAAAATGAATCTTCGCAGTAACGTCATATGCCATACAAACTATGTCGCAATGACGGACAGTAGTTTATTTCGGATTTGCAACGAACATCTAGGTACACTGCAAACAGAATTTGTGTGTTTTGGAATTACGAACCTTCGGAAAAAACGATCGTTATTTCATTTCGGATTATCTTATAATATGGCCTAATGCAAGTTCTCTGAAACGCAGAGCGATTTCTATTTAAACCCACAAAAATGTGATGCGTTCTTCAACAAAGAGACGCTCGCTAAATTTTTCTTATGCTGAAGTCATACTGTATATCGTAAGCGTCCCGCATTTCGTTATAGGGCCTTATAGAATAAATTTCGTTCATTTTTCTTTTTCAATGTCGCCCGGAAATTACTTCGTTAAATCGAAAATTTAGCTATAAATGTTTTACTTTTGAGGGACTCAATGACGTTTATTTTTAGATCTTAATTTTTGCATGTGCTTCGACGTTGTAACAATATGTCGTTCGTGGTAACGCAAGTGCACCATATCAGCTCCTCTTGCCAACGCAACATGCAGAATCATTGTTGAGCATTAATAATGATTCAGGGAAGATTGGAGGGCCTATTTCAGGGCTGCCATTATCCTACACATCGTACGATCTTACCTTGCTCAGCTTCGATTGTGCTGTTGGGATCTGTGCCATAAGACAAGGAAAGAAAATATATCAAAAACTGTTAAGAAATGTTCCAGTTTCACAGAGAGAAAGACAAATATGCAGTGTGATATTAATACTGAATCAGATTGGTGGCAATATATCAATGTTACTTTTATGTGTAACGTTGCTTACCTTGTTCGTTTTGGCCTTCATTACGCAACTCCTTCATTTCCTGAATGTGAGCATCCATCAGTTCTTGGAGGTCATCTTTATGAAATTAACAGATGTAGTTTGGTTAGTATACTTGCATCTAGATTCAAACAGAATTGATGTGGCACACGTGTAACACTTCTAAAGAAGTACGCATGTAATTTGTTTCTGCTTATGATGCGCTTATGATGCAATAACCAATAAAACAAATGTGATATCATCATTCACCGACCAATTAATGAAGCATGCGTGTGGGCCATCATGTGAGAAGTTCTGGTAACTTTTCTTACCATAGCACTGGCCTCTCCCCTCACTTGACTCCACGATGACGGGCGTGCTACCGCCGGACCTACAGGTGAGAGCTCACCCTCATAGATACAATGATTCATAAAATCAAACACAGTTTGGTTAAACTATCAGCACTGCATACTCTATAACTGTAGTGCGACCAGTCTTTAAAATTGCTGCAGTACTCGCTTACGGGAGCCATTTTCAAGTTTATTTTATAAATCATTTGATCATAAGGATTTTAAAAATGGGAATATCATTTAGATGCGATCGAAAGAAGTATCTTTGATAATTTCGTTTCCACTGTTTCACAATTATTTTTTTTTCGTTTGTTTTTGTTTTGTTTTGTTTATAGAGTTTTGTTGTTAGTTTTATTCAACCGTTCCTTGAATATTAAAGCACTTGCCGTTTTGTTTTTGATCATTTAAATGCCCATGTGCATGCATACATTATACATGGGAAACTAGCGTCGGTAGCTGCGCACGTGCAGTCGGACATACAACACATTACCAGCAAGTAGTTTTCAACACAACGTCACGATGTGTTCACAACGGGATTTGTAGGTACCGGCATACAGTCGCCAAACCAGACAATCGGAAATCGGAATATTAATTAACAATAATTAGAATTAATATTTTATTCATAAGAAATATTCATACCGTTCAAATTTGCCGTAATTCCACTGCAAAGTGCATTGGTGACTTCGTAGGTGTGTTAAGTTGCTCCATGATGCGTGTACATGTATTGCCATTGACAGCACAGCGACTTTCACATTTCGCGCGATAAATCCACGGGAAGACGGACAACCCACAAAAGTAGACGGTGAACTAGGGGTATTTGTACACGAGGAATCCGTCTATCGCATCTAGAACGTGCGGTTCGGTACCCCTAAGCCCGCAAAGCCCCGAGGAAAAAGATCGTCCGTGAAAAAGCTACCGATCCCGATTTTCGCAGACGCGATTTGTCCGCGTTTACGAAGATACCCTCGTTTGTGCGGACGATCCGCATTCTCGGACCAGCACCCCTACTGATAGTCCGTCGGGGAATGTTCCGCGGAGACTGCGTCTGGCTTCACGGATCCCCTCCGTATACAGACCGAAGTCAATGATGCCAGCTCCTGTGTGGCAGTAGCGCACAGATCAAACGTTGCGATAAACCAAATTTCAGGCAGCTTTTTTACATTCAAATAAGTTTGACATGACATGACAGTTTGACACATTATGCAGCAATATTTGGGGTTAATTTCTCACATTTTGCAATCGAAATACTCACAGTAACTCGGTTATAACGCAGAAATTTTATCCATATCGCAACATCGCCGTCCGCTAGCCGTAAGTCGCCATTTTGAATCTGTAAGCCAATCACATGTGAGGTACATGTTTCAGTAAAAAAAACACGTAGAAACTACCTCGCATGTGATTGGCTAATAGATTCGTACTGTATGTTGCTGCAGTTTGAACGTGACGACGCGACGGGCTGGTTGATGTGTGTTTTACGTTGAAAATTCGACCAAAATGTTGGATTATTCATTCATCTGGTGAGTGCAATATACTCTTGAATAGTTGATTCCACTATACAAGCTTAAATTTGCCGACGTAGGGCCGTGAATTAGACGCAATCGAGAAGGGTGAGGTACCTCACCCAATTTTCCATAGAGACAGTGGTTAAGAACATCCACACAGCAATGGGTATTGCAACCTTCCGTCTGTCTACGGAGGACAGCGTTAATGGCAAAATATAAAAGAGTCCTCCGGACAGACGGATCTTTCTGTCTACTTTCCAACTTGCAACTGGTGGGCTGGGCGATTTACATAATGTATGATGCAAAGAAACTTAAACATGATTGCGATTGCTTGAGGTTTAAATAACATGTTAAATTGGTAGGTTTCTAGACCATGAATGTGTATAAATATGAGATGCTGGTTGTACCCCATGTCTAGGTAACCCCAGGGCACTCCGTTTTACGCTTTGTGTTTTGGCTGGTCGCAGCTTGTAAGTTGTATATAATGTCAATGATGAGTAGAATCCTTCCCAGAAAATTACAGTCACCTACTGCAGATCTGGACTTGGTTTCTTTATAATGTTTGTAAGCAAAGAAGAGTGAACTTATGCGTCAGTTGATTGTGTACAGCACCTGCACCAAGGTTCGACTGTGCGCAAAGGCTCATAGGTTTCTACACGTAGCTGGCGGTAGAATTTGGGACGGCATTGTAGTCTATTAATGGGCGGCTTGCATTACACACAGTCACTGATTTCTGGGTGGTTTCGTCAGAGTAGACTCTTGCATCCTGTCATTCATTTGTTTATGAGCTATTCTCAACCACTCCCGTAATTTGTATATTTTTGTGTGTATCATGTTTAATGTACATGTTTGCTCTTTTATCTTTGAAGTAGAAAATAAATTCAATTCAGGTCAAGATATCCACATAAATACAAAAGTGCATTAGTGTCTACAATGAATCAATAAGTCAAAACTATAACTAAAGCTGATAGTAAAAGGCAACCGAGGTCATATTAAAAGACAAATTTTGACACACACACACTCAGTGGATGGAGCAGGAATACTACTGTATCTGATAGTAGGTAATTGATGACAGCCCCAAATTCCCAACCTTGTTAGTCACATTTGTTTCATTAAATGATAAAATGTTGTTCTACTTTTCAGGTGATATGCTATGGGCTTGGCCTCCCACTGAGTGAACATGAGGCCATCCGTGACTGTGTGAGTGTGTACTGCGAGTGGCTCAAGGCGCTGACCATCCCCCAACCAACATTACCCATGCCGCTCATTAAGGACCCCAATCCGTACATCCAGAAGATCTTCCAGCACCTTGTTAACCTCTTCAAACCCAGGCATCAAGGTCAGTGAACTTTGCTGGCCATGTAGATGACATTAAGATTCTGTAGTCATGCAGCTGCTGTCCTTGAGAGAGTAGGAAATTATATGGTGTATTCTTTAGCGCAATTTTGATTGATTTGATTGGACCCATGGTGACATTGATTGTTTTTAATTCTGGTGCAGAACTGCTGAGTGGAAAGTAGGTAATCAGATACCAAAGTACATACTTTATTGAATATCACAGTGAAGCATTTTCTCTTGTGCACTTTTCATATATTGCCTGAGCTAGAAACATTCTTATGACACAAGTCAAAACAACTGCATTAAGAGTCTTGGAGAAGATATTGTCCCTTGCAAATAAAAGTCGGTCGATATCAATAATATTGTTTCACACAGCATGATGTTCATTCATATCAGGCAGGAAGAGAAGGAACAAGTTATTGTTGCACTTACATAATATGTTTCTGTTGTAAAGATTGGTTGTGCAAACAACAATAATGAAGGTCAGTTTTCTTGTTTTGCTACTTACGGATTTGATATTGCACTTTGCCATACTCCCATTTCTTCACCAGTATTTTGCGATTTTTCTTTCTTGTTGCATGCAAAGTAAAATACAAAATGATATGACAATTTATATGTTCTGCAGTTTTATGTTTGTCTATTGTGTCCTAGCATTTAGAATAATTGTAGTTGCCCTGAAGGACTTCTATCAGTTTTGTTTTGTTTTGTTATTTTGATTTAATCATTACACTTCGCTTTAAGATTTTTGAAAGGATAATACAGTGTGAACCATGTCCTGGATTTTGTCTGTTCAAGTTGAAATGCTTCAAGTCACACTGATATAGAAGAATATGCTTGGCATAATAAAACATGCAATAAAGAGTGATGGAATGTTCTTTATTTTTTTCAACAAATGATATTTTCCATCATGATAAGCAGTAACTGTTTACATTTATTTTGGCTGGGAGACCTTTCTATGATCCCTGAATCTTGGGGGCTGAAATACGTTCTTGTTTCGGTCGCCTCCCATCAGGAAAGAGTGACACCAACAAGCAGGCAGTGCTTTGTCACCGTGTGCTGCGCTCTGTCCAGTCCGTTGCCACGGAGAGCATCGTCATGACGAAACACACTTGGGAGGTCCTACTCAGGTTTCTGCTGTCAATCAACAACACACTTCTTTCACCACCACTGGAAACAGGTACTTTAACCTGTTGAAGACAAGCTGGTTTTGCTATAGCATGCATTTCCCATTGACACCTGTACATAAGTATACTCTGGGACAAGTCTCCAGTGGGTTAATAGAGGATGTGGCATGCCCCAAGATATCAGGAGGTTTATGAGACACACTAGGCGTTTTCACATCAGGCTGATAAAAATCCAAGCTCGAGATATTTTTCGCGATCGCAAATTAGCGCGCTATTTCATTTCCTATTCACATCAGCCCGAAGAGAATTAGCCCGAAATTTTTTCGAGCTAATTCGACAGCTGAGCATGCGCAAACAGTGTCGGGTATTCCAGTAGAGCGCACGCTTTCGGGTCACACACGCTAGGCATGATGGGATTCATTGCGCTAATTTCTTGAGACGATTTCACATTATCAAATAGCGCGCTAGTTCGCTATGTTATCCCGCTATTTCAGAAATTTCCCGAATTTTTCTCGATCAGAGCGATACAATTAGCGCGCTAATTTGTGTTCATATTATCAAATAGCGCGCTATTTCGTGATCGGGTTAATTTCCCAAGTCAGAAAATATCGCGCTATTTCGAAACATCGGGCTGATGTGAAAACGCCTATTGTAGAACCTAAGTGTTTAAATGGAGCAATTTAATCCTTTCTGTTCCAGGGACTTTGGACAGTGTGTGCTGTGCTGTAGGGTTCTCTGTGCCAAGGGTCACTCAAAGCACACAAAGTATTAAGGAATATGATTACATTGAACTATTGCTTGAGCTGGACACATTTGATCTTTTTATTCAATGAACAAAATAAACAAATATTTTTGGATATGATATATATTCATAGGTTCTTGTCTTACATTGAGTCAAATCAAATACATCATTATAGCCAAATTTGTTTACAAGTTTCTGGCTCAGTATCCATATCTACAGATCTTTTTTTTTTTTTTTTTTTTTATAGTGATGCAAATTCACAAGGAGAGGAAAACAGAAGAGGTGATTGATTTGACATGATAACCACAAATCATCACCAAGTAAATCATGATCTCAAACCTGAGTGTAGGTTACCTCATTAGCAATGTGGAACATGAAAGACTATGCATGGGTTGTCTTTTTTTTGGGGGGGGATCCATCAGATCTCTCAGCTTGTATGACATCTACTGGCCCCCATTATGAAAAATAACTGAGATTTGCAAGCTAACACTCTCAGGAGGTCCATAGTGTGAAAGTGTGTGAATCAATGTGTTATTGTTGACACCATCAGCACTTCGTGAATTGTTGTTTGAAAGGGTAAAGCATATTAGTTGACTTTCAAAGTTCAAACTTTATTTTCATGTTTGTTTTTTTTCAACAGAATTTACAAAGTAATGATTGAAACTATGATTGAACATGCATTTGAATAATACACAGGAAACAAATAATTACAGTGTGTTCATGTCTATAATCAATACAAGAAGAGGCATTTGGAAACACACTTTCTGCAACAACAACAACAGCAAAAAATTGAAGTACCCACTCAAATGGTTCATTAGATGACTTATATATCTAACTCCAATCTAAATTTATTTATCTATCTATCTATCTATCTATCTATCTATGTATAAATCTATCTATCTAACTATCTATCTATCTATCTATCTATATATCTATCTATCTATCTATCTATCTATCTATCTATCTATCTATAAATCTATCTATCTATCTATCTATCTATCTATCTATCTCTCTCTCTATCTATCTATAAATCTATAAATCTATCTATCTATCTATCTATCTATCTCCTTCCAACAGGGAGCCTGGCTGAGCAGCTGTGCGAGCGCTTGCTGAGTGTGCTCTTTGAGGTGTGGCTGCTGGCGTGCGCCCGCTGCTTCCCATCCCCGACCCTGTGGAGGACCTTCAGGGAGATGTGCTGCACTTGGAGGCACTACCCCTCCACCGTGGCCCAGTGGAATCGGATCAACAAGGTCCTCACTGCACAGCTCATCCAGGTGCTCTACGGACCGGCCTTCCCGTCGCTGAGAATAGGTCAGCACCACTACCTTCGTCAGTATATTTCGCCGTAGAGCTGGGGGAAAAATGAGCTGCAGAGGGGTTTCTGTGTTTGATACCTTCTTCTGAAACGCTTTACTCACAATCAAATTGCCTACAACTGTTCGATATTGACGCAGGAACGATTACAAGTTTTCTCCCTTTAAACTGTGTCAAACTTAAATATTAGGAAGTGAAAGGACAATTTGTGATCAGGAGGACAGGAGTTTGAACAGTTAGGATGAAAGTCATAGCTTGAAGTGGAAAGTACAAGGTTAACTACTGAATAGCTGGGTAAGTATTGGATTGGAAAAGGAGTTTTACTATAATTTGTTGTCTATATGCTTAAGTGCTTGGGTTAAACAGAACATGACATGCCCTAGATTTTTACTATGTATCTATGATGCATATTTGTTGAAGGACAAAATCACCCAAATATATGTGTGGATTTCAGTGAAAGCAGTAATATTAGTAGAGTACATCAGTGAAAGCTGGAGGAAAGTCAGACAATCCATTCAAAAGTTATGAGTTTTTACAGTTTGTGTACAGCCATGACTGGATAAGAATACTAGTTCAGTTTTTGATGTCACATATGAAGAACAGTATATAGAAAATGTAAAACTTCCACATATTTTTCATTTTCTAGCATAATAAAAGAGCACTGGACTTGTCTCCTTAAGAAAGCAGTGTGAATAGTATTACCCTTTATATAGCATAATCATATGTCAGTAAGAAGTCAAGGAATGTGTACTTTTCATTGGAAAAAAAAAACTTTTAAAAAATTCTCTTTATATTTTCGTTATATCATTCTACACATGTGACATCAAAAATTGTAGTATTCTTCCCATCCAGCAATGGCGGCACTGAAACTTAAAAGATTCATATCTGTTTAAACAGATTGTCTGATTTTCCTTTAACTTTTACTGATGTGTTTCTACTAATATTGCTGCATTCACTCAATCCACCCATATATTTGGGTGAACTTGTCCTTTAAAGCCCCCAAAATGTCCATTCACTCACAAGCAGGAGACGATGAAGGGCGGATCATTCCACCGGAGCTAGACAACGACGGCCTCGCCCAGGCGTGGTTCCGCTTCCTCCACGTCCTGGGCAACCCGGTGGACCTGTGTCACCCGGAGATCATCGGCAGGACGCCCATGTTTGTGGCCTCGCTCAAGGACGGCAAGAAGTTCCCGGACCAGTTTGCCTGTCTCCAGGCCCTGCCCGAAATCTTCCTCCGCGCCATGAAGGGACTCTCGGTCCTTGTGGATGCATTCCTTGGTAAGCCATCTCGAGCAAAGTCCCCACATTCGAAGAGGCAGTGGTTAGCGGAGAAGATGGAAGATCTGGAAACATACATACAGGAAATAGTTAATTACCCAAAACACAAACAGAGCGAGATTACATCTGAAAATGACATCCTAAAAACAAACTTGTGCTGAGATGTAGAAAAAAAAGGACAGGAATATATTACACCTTGAGATCATTTAGCCAATGGCTGTAAGAGTCTCGGTTCCATTCATTGTAGATGTGGCATTCTCATCATGTAACCTGTTTACATGTTTATATCATTAATCTCACTCAGGTAGCTGTTTTTTCTATAAATGATCCAAATCTGTCCGTGAGTAAACTGTCGTTTTGATGGGGGGTATCATTGCAAGTGTTGACTGAGACAAAGATCCTACCATTGACACTCCATGCATGAGTGAACTTGATGTTTGGTAGATGTTATTATTTAAAGGCGTTATTTACCATTTGCAGATGAAACAAAAACCCAGCTTTAGTGCTTCAAAATAGTTCTTAAATGTGAGTTAGGGATAGAAACAACCAATGTAAAAATGTTAATCAGTTTAATCAGTGTTAAGTATTGTTCGATATACAAAAGTGAACAATAGTTATAATAAAAATGTTTCTAGAATAAACTGTCAACAGTTATGGTATATTGAGAAAAATAGTGATATCTCCTTATACATTAGGCTTTATTGCAAAATAGTATTTCTATTGCAAAATGGTAAGATGTTTTGTGATACAACTGACCTACACATAAGCATCAAATGTGATAACTCAAAAAAAATTTTAAATCATAGCTCCCAATGGTAAACAATACCTTTAAGTTCACACACTGATGTCCCTGAACTATTGATGTTGTCTTTGAACATGCAAAATAATACTTTTTGTCGGAAAAAATACTTTTTTTTTTGCTTCTGACTACCATGCTGCAAGTGTGTTGTGTGTAGTTCATAGATGATCTTATGTAGTTCTAGATCTAGTAAACTGTAAATAGTGCTCTGCCCGCAACAATGTCTTATGCCACCTGTGTCACTCTGTTTTAAAAGCAGACTTGTAGATGTATCAACAAAGGGATGCCTTTGCCTTTCATCCAGGTTACCCCACTGATCGGTACATCACAGATCCATCTCAGACCATGCCCTCTCGCTCCCCAACAATCCCTGTGAGCAACTTCAGCCAGGCTCCGGGGCAGAAGGCCAAGAGCGGGTCGGGGACCGGGTCCATCAGGGGGACATCGAGCGGCCCTCCGGCTGCCGGCATCCGGGTCGGGGGAAGGAGCAATATCCTGCACAGCGGCATGCTCCCGGGGCCGAGCCACTCGGAGTGCAACAGCATCCTGCATCTATTTGGGGCGTGGCTCTTCCAGGCGGCTCTGATGGGATGTAAGTTCGGCGGCGGAGGGACCGCCGCTTCCCTCCCGCGGCGGAGTGGCTCCGTCTTCGTCGCCCCATCGGCGGCGGCGGCGGTGGCGGCTGCGGCTGCTGCGTCTTCGATTAGTTCTGCCACCACCATCACCACTACCAACAACACCAGCACCACCTTCACTGCTTCCACCACCACCGCCACAAACGCTTCTACTAACAGTAACGCTACTAACTACCATCGCACCCATGGTGTGGGTATGTGTGCCGTTTGATGTTGCATGAACACACATTCATGTGGTAGAGCATCCTATGTTGCTAGAACATCTAAATAACATCCCCACCATAAAAGATGAATTTGATAGCCTGCTTATAATCAAGATGTGTTGAGATCTTTTGTAACAATTATCTTGAAGCAATCAATAAGGTATAAAGCGTTTATCCTTCTCTAATTGATACAAAAACTCTGTCTCTCTGGCTGAAAATTTACCAGTTGACCTGAGTCCAGCCATATTTTAAGCCATTTGGGCACATCACCTTTGCTTTATGACTAACCTGTGCATGCAATCTCTCTCATCCTGCGATATAAATTTGTACTTGAAGGAATAACCAAGAAAACCATTTGAAGGCTCTCCTAGAATGTCAAAGTGGAATAATATCAACTTTAAGTTGCACACGTAATCAATGCAATGTAAATTGTGATCCATGGTAAGTCCAGTGGCATTTGAACATTATAAGTAACTGAAGGAGGAAATTTTTCATGGAGAAAAGGGGGAAATATGTCCTATGTGAATTCAATGTTACCCATAATCAATAGATTTTATTCAGTCATGATTTGTATGGACATGTGTGTGGGTCTGTGTGTATGTGATGTATCTGAGCACATTTGAAAAAAAAAAAGAAGTAATTTTCAAAGCAATCATATACTTTGAAAATCATCTCACATGAATTGATGTACTTGAAATGACCTCATGTTAGTAATACAGAAAAGGAATTTCAAGTTGGTATCTGTCCTCTTTCACTAATCAATGAGCTGAACTGTCGCTATGAGAATTTCTCCCATTTCCTATCGTGCATTGATGTCTCTAACTTCCCAGCTTTAGGTTTCTTTGTATCCCAGTAGCTAACACAAACTATAGCATTCCTCTGCTCTAGTTCCATGGTTACATAACAGCATGAATTTGTAAACTGCATCTCCACTCCACGTTCGAAACAAAGAGTGGATGACGACATTCTCTGGTACACAAAGTGTGATCATTCTGGAACCATTCCTTGTAACTGGAGACGTAGTTAACTTTTCACAAGGTAAAAAGCTTTGTCAAAAGGCTCCATCCGACAGCTTTTGTAATTTCATCAGAAACACAAGCAAGCCAATATCAACTACCCTTACTCAAGCCCTTCACTGGTATTAGGAAAATTTTCTCTATATTTTAATGCAGCCATTTGATTTCTTCTCAGTGAACAATGTGCATGAATAAACATATTCCTGTGGTCATGGTGATGAATCTTATCTTATATTTCTATGCCTCTTTTGTGTACTCTTTCTATTAATGTATATGTTTTTTGGTAAATGGTTCATATCTTTCCAGTTTTGTTTTCACACACCTTTTTTTACTGTAAACAAATGAAAGTCTAATATGACAAAATTTTGAGAGGCCTGAGTATAGAGATGTTACTTTAGGTCATCTGTGAGGTAAGTCTAAGCAAACCTCGCACAAAAAAAATATGCACCTCTTCTAGAGATGTTTGTAGTGTCACTAATATCGCTTGATTAGATTTGTTCAACGCCTATAGTTTGCAGCAAATAGGAATTTGTCTTTTCAGCCTTGCTTTTTTTCCACCGCACATCAACAGGGTGTTTGAATGGTTACTAAGATCCATTCAAATAAACCACACCTACACAAAATATAATTATCAAATGTAGAAATATAAGTGTTAACATCCCTAGATTTTCGCAAAGAAGTAGTAGAAGCATGCATTCCGTATACATCTATCTACACATAGTAAACCAGAAGTATTCACCGTAACATCTCATGTTCTTGTGATAAAACACAATAACCATTGCTGTGAGTTACAGAATGTACTAATTGGGTCATGTTAAACTCATTGCTATAACCTATTTCATGCCAGCAGTACATCTTGGAAGTCACTCATTTTGACTTATTCATTCCTTGATTTATTCATGACTGTATATAATCATTCACCCATTCATTTATCCATTCACATGTATGTCCTATACTAAAGAGTGGGTCTCTATACATGGATCTGTCTGTCTGTTTTTTTATAATCTTTGTATTTGTGTAAAATACATATATAAGTAAAGTTATAGTGTGATTTGAAAAAAAAAAAGATTAACAGAATTGTAGATCAACAACTTCCTTAACAAAGTTCAACAATTGACAGTGTTGCTGCCAGAGATCACAGTGTGCAATCGAGTATATTTTCATGCCAAACAATCTCTGTCTAATTGCATACTTTTAAAGATTTACCTAAATGTGTACTCGAACTTTAAATTACTTTGTGCATATGCATGTTTTATGCACTATTGGTAGTTCAATATGCAAATGTCATTTCATTGAATCTTTACATATTTTTTTTCCTTTTTTTTCTGTAATTTTATGTACATTAATGGGTAGTCAACCAAATTTAGTATTTTAAAAAGACTAAGATTAATTGACAAAAATCATTTTAAACACATTCTTATTACATTCTTGGAATTGGTACTCTATCATAGCGGTTTATCTAGGCACATAATGTATCATACGTACTGCTGACCCTCGGCTTGCAATAATTGTCTATATTTTACATCAAAACACACCAATGTAAATGCAAGGATTGATAATGATATACGATGTGGGGACTCTATGGATGAGGGTCTGCTACCTGTAAACTTCAAAGCAATACTACTGTCCAATTTACTAAATGCATTCCCTTTGGAATATGTCTCAGACTTTTTTCCTGTATGGTTCAGTAAACTAACATTTTGTGCCTTTATTATAGTGTGTAGATCGATTTAAATGATTGTGCAGAGCTTTTAGATATCGATATGTTTTCTGTGGATGATGGTATCCTTTAAAGACCCCCAGCCCCCCCCCCCCCCCCTCGCAAAAAAAAACCAAATTTTGGTTTTCTTTGAAGGTAAAAATGACCAGTGCCCCATGGGAAAAATTGATTAAGATGTGTCACCGTCGGATCTGTATGAGTTGGTATTTGTGAAATGGGTTCATATTCCTAAATTGTCACCATGTCCGACACCATTCAAAACTCGTAGTTCTATCTGTGTCTGTCCAGGCCGTATGATGAGGCGTGCCCAGTCCACCCCATCCTCCTCGGATGTCCCTCACACCCGTGAGCCCCACGAGAGGGAGGCCATCTCGTCTCCGGGCGTCTCCGCCTCCCTGTCCCCGCCAGGCAACGACCGCCTGGGCGCCCCCGAGAGCTATGAGGGAGGGCGGGCGGAGGCCTGTGGGGCGCTGTGCAGGATCTTCACCAGCCGCAAGGCGGAGGAGAGCATCCTCCCTCTCTACCTGTCCCGCTTCTACCTGACCCTGACCCAAGCACTCTGCACCAACGGGAAACAGGTCAGTATCATGTCTCATGGTCTCATTGGTGGCTGGATGCACCTGGTTCTCACTGTTGTTGTTGTCACTATCATTATCACTTCCACAATTGACATTTGTGTTATTATTTGTACTGTTGTATTTATCATCATTGTTATAGTTATCATCATCATCTTCATCATCATCAGAATTGTTGTTGGTAATTTGTAAGTTTTAAGTTGTTTAATTTTTCCACTTCTCATATAAAACAAAGAATCCCTGTACTATTTCAGAGTAAAATTTTGTACACAAAGCAATCAGTGATTTAATACTGTACGTAAACATTTTAAAGAATATAATGTTTTTCTTCTTTTTCTTTTAACCCATTAGCCAGTCAGTGGTCTTGTGTTGTCCAATGTCCTCTACAATGCCGACAACCTTCTACGGGTTGACCTGGCAGGGGTCAAGGTGCTCATCCCGTACCTCCTGACCGCCATGGAAATCGTCATTCCAGACACTGAGCTTCGCTTCAGGTGAGTCATTCAAGCTAAGGTATAGATTAGGGTGTCAATAAAATGGTGTCCATATGGTGGCATGTATTAAATTTTACACTTTTGTTGTAGATAAAGGTTTCAATGTTATGGTGCACATGTATTAGCATCTATGAGAAGTTTACACTTAAGTGTAGATAGGGTGTATAGTGGTGTAATAGAGAGATCTGGATAAAGGGAGGCTGGATAAGAGGTCGGACTGTTTACACTTTCGACAATACAGCCCAAAGTGACTTGGGCTTAGTTTATTGAATTGTAGCTGTTATTGCGAAATGTGTCCGGATGTAGATGTATGCACGATGGTGACACAACATTTGCTCCTGCAACAGTTATCTAAGTCTGGTCTAATTTTCTCATAGGACTTAGGGTTAGGATTAGGTTTGTGATAGTGTTTTAGGCTTAGTCTATTGTGAGGATTAGGATTAGGGTTAAGTTTGTGGGCAGAATTTATGTTTGACTTAGCATGTACCTGTAGATATTTCATGGGAGCAATTGTCTCAGGAGCAAACGTCATTGAACCATGCAAGATACAGGTATATGATGTATAGATGATGCTGATCAAATTTGTTGCATTATTGTGCCAGATCTCTGGTGCCCAAGAACGAGCTCCGGCGAGCCTGCATCCATCTGCTGATGTCAATGCTCTGTCTGCCTCACCACTTCAAGGACCTCACCATTCAAAGTTAGTTTTTTCTCCTCTTCTTGTCGCCATGGTAACCACATCTCTCAAACATTCAATTCAATTAAAATCAATTCGTTTTCCTTTATTTTCATGAAACAGAAGGCAATACATGGTACAAAGTATAAAAGCAAAAGGTAAAGAAGTACTGTATACGCCATATATTTCGCGAGTCTAAAATTTTGCGAATCGGGAATTCCCGACAATTTCGCAAGTGATTAAATTTGTGATCGTGGAGTCCTGTACTGGAACGGAGAAGTGTATACGCATATGTTACATTCACATTGGGATCAGAGTCAATATTTTCGTGTGTCTTTAATTTCGCGAATAGCACCTGACTCGCGAAATTCGCGAAAATAAAAACCTCACGAAATATTTGGCGTAAACGGATATGCTATAAAGAATAGTACTAAATACCATGATGGTAAAAACACTGTAATAGTAATAACTTTATCGTTTGTGTTTGCATGTGTGTGTCTGTATGTGGGTGCATGTTTGTGTATTTTTGTCTCTCCTTGTGTGTCTAGGATATGTGAGATGTAGAATTAGCCGACGTTTTTGCCGTACAACTGTATTTAAAGGGATGGTACAGTATTGGTGGAGATGAGAATTGGGCTTTTAACTTTTTGCGAGATACCAAGAAAACACTTATGAAATAGTACAGAGCATACCATTTTGAAAGGAATTCAAAGTTTATTTGATCAAAATCGGGTTTGGAATGACTGAAACATCCAAAAACAAAGTAAAACAAAGCAATCGTAATAAAGTGTGGGTCCCACACTTTATTGGAATCACTCTTTTTTGGATATTTCAGCCATTTCAAAACCAATTTTTATCAAATAAACGTTGAATTCCTCATAGAATTACATGCTCTTTCATATTTCATAAGAGGTTTCTCATTATCTCAACAAGAAATGTTAGAAACCTGAAATTAGGTCTCAACCAATACTGTACAATACCTTTAAGGTAATGGATGTAGATTAAATTATTTATCAGTCATCCGATTTAGCAATATGCAGATGTTGACCAAAAAAAAGGATGTTAGCTAAATAAGCAGGGAAAGAACTCGGCTTGTACCGAAACCTGATGTCTCAAGCAGTGCAAGTCTCTTGACTTCTGTAGTAGCCTGTGGTCCCCAAAGTATTACTAGTATGGTAACACATATGATTGTCTTGTTCTTACAGCCGAGTGTGTAATGAGTGACTCCATCCTCCAAAGCACTGAATAATAATTCAGTAATAATGATTATGCAGTGCAGTGTATATGCATTCATGATTCAGACGTGCAAACAGTTCAAGGAGCACATATAAATGACTGTACACATGTTACCATGCGAAGATGTGAAAAAAAAAATTCCTAGCTGTCACTTGTTAAAGTGCTGAAGATCAAAGGAGGTCGATGGTATTCATGATATGACTGTTTCACAGGCTCAGAATTTTTGTATAGAGATGGAATTGTTTTGCAAGGAGAAAAGCGACAGCTAGAAGTTACCATCGCAACAAAGTCATCACAGTCCCCCTCCCCCCTTAGCATTTGCCACGCGGCTAGTGGCAAACCCCTGAATTACCAGTAGTTTTTTTGAATCCCTCAGAAGCAAACTTTGTAAGAGTAACACAGTGATGATCTTGCAGTCTTTTCGTTATAGCTTGGGTTGGAACCAGATGCAAGCACAGTTACCCGCAATAGTGTTCATATTTCTGGCCAGTGCCCTGTTTCATAAAGCTCTTCGTAAAGTTACGCACAACTTTACAAAGGACTTGAATATGGCAAGCAAAGTGGGTTTCCTAATGATTGTTCATTTCAATAGCTAGGGTTGAAATTTGCAAAAGATAATGATTATTCTTACATATTAACAAATGTAGATGAAATATTGACATACATTGTACAGTCGTACGTAGTTAAAACATGAAGGGGGAAAAAATGGGCACACATATTGGCACTTCATATTTCAGTCGTTTGTGAAGTCATGCGTAAATTTACGAACAGCTTCATGAAACAGGGCCCAGGTAAGGTTGTTTAGAACCAGTTTCCCTGGCAATTAAATGGCTTTGACATCACACTTCTCTTTGCATTCCTCCAGGTATCATTCAGAAGGAGAGTCCAGGGGAGGAGGCAAAGTCCGAGCCAGAGATCAGCTTCCTGAGTCTCAAGCCGCAGCTGGTCCACCTCATGATCAACGGCTTCCGGTGTGAAAGCAACCCGCAGAACGCCCAGATGCTTCTCGGTGAGTACTGTATACGTCGTTTATTATTATCGCGTACAGATATTTTTGCAAATGAGGAGGTCACAAACATTTTCGTGAATTGACACAGAGGCCTTCATAAGTGCACTACTACCGTAACGTATGGTGACATTTTTGCTTGTTGTTAAATTTGCAGTCCAACTGCGATTTGCAAAATTTGTGAAAATTAAACCTGTGCGAAAATAACAGCTTATACAGTTGTTGCAACGCATGGGTTACACACTGGTAGCTGTTGGTAGCAAACCCTCGATGAATATCCCTTGTTCACAACTCGTGGACATATCCACAAAGTGCAATTTTTTACATACCACTCAGGCACTAAAAGATAGGTATAAGATACAAGTGTGGTATTCTTCACATATCATTGGGTAATGTGAAAATGAATTTTGTACCCTGGGCATTACCGAAGAGTTGTATGTGAGTCATGCTTTCACTTCTGGTAACTATGTGAGATTATTTGCAAATGTTCGGATGAGTTTACAGGTTTATAGTTTAATTAGATAAGTTCGGAAGTTGCTGCTATATGTATGGACATAAAATGGATTAAAATGGAAAATCGTTGTCACTGAATATTGCATGCGTCAATTATTTCCGTCAGGTGCCATGTACTTGTGTATCCTGGATTCCGCCGTGTGCGAGTCCATGGAGGCGAAAATCAACCGAACAGAAAAGAAGAAGAGCAAGGGATCGACCAGGTGAGATGAGGGATAAAATTCTTCAAACTGAGACCGTCAACGTATATGGGGAAACACAAGAAATGATCATATTATTTCATCCATGCACATATGCGTAAAAGGCCGTTGTTAGCCACAAGTCAAACATCAACTCGACCTTGGTGTGAGTCTGTCAAAACCATGCAGGATTAGGCTTAAGTTTGAGGGGATATTTGCCATGGATCAGTGGCAACTTTTTAGCAGGACCATGCCATTAACCTTTATCATTCTTGAATTATAGGTGAGCTTATTCGCAAGAACTTGCAAAATAAATGAATGTAACTTCTGATGCATTAGCTTCAAAGTAAACTTGTGGAATAAACTCCCCCCCCCCCCCCCCCCCCGAACATTTCTAATGAAATCCACAAGCACGTGTGTACAAATATATTGCCAATGATACGGCATTAACACTTTTTTCTCTCATTATGCAGCTTTAGCCTTTACTTTACTGCTGATTTCATGTAAATGTTGTGAAAGAAGGATTTTTCAGGGAGATTAGAACTTTTCAGTATTATGCATTTTTGAAAACATGGCAGATATCAGTATATATTTTCAAACTCTGTAGGCTAGACTCTAGGGCTCCATTTTATAAAAGTTGCTATGATAGCAACTCTCACTACAGTGGCAAGTGTCTTGGTAACAAGAATCGTGCTTTCTGATTGGCTGCTAGTACAAGAAGTTGCCATTCTAGCAAGAATTGCTATCATTACATCTTTTTAACGTAATGAGACACTGACGACAGACTATTGTGGAGGAAACTCATCCAAAGACTTTATTCTTTTGTTCTCAGCTCAATCAGTATGGAGGAAGGGGGTGACGGTGGGTCAAGCAGCAATACGCTGACGGGCAGTCTCTATGGTAGGTAACACTCTGGTGCGCATTCTCCATTTCTGCTCATACTTACCTTCCAATCGGCATAGATTTTTGTTCCGTTCCTTTCTTAATTGATGTCATGCGGTGTTGTGCAGCTTTAAGTAACAAGCGAAGTGCAGAATATTGATGATTGGGAACTTTGTCTTATAAAATGTTATTACCGGTAGTTTTTCTTTTGTAGCTACAAATGTTTGAAGTATTACTCTCTTTCTTCAGAGATAGATGTTTTGATGTGTGTTTTCCATCATTGTTCATCTTAGCAGGGAGGCAGCTAGAAATTGAATAATAGTGGTAGATCAACAGGTCTGTTTTCATGTCCATGCTGGGTTTAAAGGGACAATTGTGTTTAAATTTGCCACAGTCATCCAGTGATTGTTGAAAAAAACCCAAAATGAACACAAATTTGAGTTGCATTGGATGTGCGAAAGATTGTAAACACTGAAATCAAGTTTGAGTGTTGGATATTAAAGTCGAACTGAAGTAATAATTTCACAATCTAAAAAGAAATGAAACCAACTAAAAGTGTCAACATGGAGTCACTATTTCGTGTGGACGCTCAAGGGTGCATAAATGATAGGGCCTACACCTAAACCTCTTTACTGGACACTGCATATGTTGAAAGTGTGGTGTCTCTACTTTAGACTGTTTATTAAAGATGCATTTTTTTCAGAAAATGACTCGGGATTCATGTGTTCTAGTTGGAATCTTATGAAATTTTGACCATTGATTGGCCTTGATAACTTTTTAATTTTGAGCTTTGATTTCTCACAAATTAACAGGAAGTGAAAAAAGAAAAGATGCAACTTTGTCTACCAGAGCATCTCAATCCATTCCTTATAACTTCTTGTGTGAGCAAATGGCTGTATGCATACTGTTAGCAGTAGGACATTTTAGTCACTATCAGAGCACAAAGCACAAATAACAATTTACGTGATGACCTTCATTTTGCCATGCATAGATTTAGATTATGCAAAAGATTGACAAATTGGATAAGAAGTGTAAATGTGATGCATTCGTTCACCAGTGGATGTAGAGAGAGGATGCAGTGTGTACATGCATTATGTTTACAAATTCATTGTATGAACAAAAAAAAAAAGCAAAAAACTAGTAAAATTGTAAAATGGAGGAGGCTGAGGAGAGGCATTCACATCAAATGAGCATCTCATAGTTCCCAAGTCGACATTTTCCTTCTACCTATAGCCCTGACTTTGGTTCAGTACCTTTCCATTTATTTATTTTCCAAGTTTATTTGATTGTTTCCTTGTCCAGTTTTGTTCAAGTTTATTTGATCAAATGCTTTTCATTTTTGCATAAGTTTCCTTTTCCCCAAAACATTTAATGGTATCATCATCACTAACAGATCATGGAGAACATTCAGTTATAATTTACTGATTAGACGAAGTGATGTTATCATTTTATGATGAGTTCTTATCTTTCTGAAAGGTGATTACAAAATTGCATGGATAGGAGAGTTAAAAATGTTCCCCAACATTGCTTTTAGCTGGCTAGTACCTCTGCCTGTGTGTTATTTTTGTTTGAGATTTAATTCCCCTCCTTCCTGCCATCCAACTCTTCAGCTTTATTCGATGCTGCTTTCAAGGAAAGTGCAGAGTCCCCCGCCGCCCCAGGTAACCGAAACAGGGAGTGCACCAGAAATAAAGAAACAAGCTTGTCGACAAACAAACAACATTCATTTATTCACGCAGTCATTGTGTAACCGTCTGCTTTTCTCTTTCGTGTTTTTTCGATGCTTGAATCATAACCACAGACTCCACCCCACCCCTATCCCCTTGCTCTGTCTCTCACATCTCGGTATTCTATTGTTCTAACACCTAGTTGTCTTGCTCGTACAATGTAGATAGAGTCACATGACTTGGTTTCACAGCGTGAAGTTTGACGCACATTGCCATACATTTTTCATCATGTGCTCTCATACACACACTCAAAAAAAAGAAAGAAAAAGAAACCACACACACACACACACACATACACCTAAACACCTCCAATTATGATTAATTTGTGTCAGCTTCCATTTTGTTGTGCAAAATAAAAGACATTTCTTTTATTCTCACAGATTAATCTTAGAATAGATTATCACAGATTGTCATGGAAGTGACTAGAAGCCCACTTCTGTCCACTGATTTTTTTTTTAATTTAAGTTGTAATGAAATACCTACCATGAGGTGATGGACAGCTGACTGTTTGTTGTCATTTTTTTCTCATCCATAATATATCTTAAACAATGCTTGGTCAGTAGGATTATTTTCCTCTAGTATTACTATTTCATAGACGTTAAAATTCCCCATGATCCACATTACATTGCACACACGAGCAAGATAAATCCTTTCGATATTGCTTTTCTGGCGAGCAAGATTTATTAATCAGGATGAGTATATATTTCAGCACATGCTCTATATGTATATGCTTTGCTATATTACTTGTTTTTCCATGTTATCTCTCGGTATGAATAACTGCAGCACCTTTCTCTCCGTGATCTCACCCTGAATAACTCAGTTTTTCTCTGTGATTCCAGGATAATGTACTTTAATGGCTTTGCAAAACTACCAGGAATGAGTAGAGTTTTGTTGAGATTTCTGATGGTATTGGTTCAAAATAACCTATGGAACTAGGAAAGCACCCAGAGAGTGCAAACCTCCTCCAAACAGATCAATTCCACCCATAATATACACATATGCTGCAAAAAATTTTTGTATTTTCCAACGAAAACGAATCCTTTCTAGTGTCTCAACCTTCCTGCTGCGCCTCATGAGCACGTTTTGTGTGCATATGCACACCTCAAAAACATTCTGAGTTATTTTGCAAACAGACTGACAAACAGACAGACAAACCAATACAGGCAAAAACATAACCTCCTTGGCAGAGGTAATATTGCCCTTAGTATGTATAGCATCTGCTTTTTAGGAAAACAAGAAGGGATGGTCCTTATAGATAGGTGGCCACTAAAGACAGGTTTGCAAACACTTTGATTGCAACACACATCATAAGTAATTAATGTGCCTAACACCAATGTCTGCCATACATGTGTTAACCTGTTGAGGACGGTTTGATTTTGCTACAAGACATATTTCCCATAGACACTTGCCCGTGTATACTCAGGACTCGTCCTCAACGGGTTAATGTGAAAAGTCAGAAAACCTTACCAATTTTCTAGTGTAAGGAATACATGCGATAGAGTCCTCCAATATATGTTTCATTCTTTATTTTTTATAAAGTCTTCTTTGCCAGGTTAGGGGGGGGGGGGGGAAGCTGTTCATGAAAGTCAGAAATGTCGGCAGAAAGGAAGAGTAACTCATTGATCAGTGCGTCTAAAGGGATATACCTGTAGTCTGTGACTACTGGACAAAGTTTGATGTTTCCCATGGGAGGGGAATTAGATAGTGCATGAGATAGATGGTTCATACTGGAGGAGGTTGCCATGGTAACAGGTTTGACTGTATTTTTGCTACGGTAGTCTTTGAATGGAATGCAGTGCTCGTCGTTGGAGACTGACCACCGTTTGCAGTTCAATTGGTTAACAGTAGAGCTGGTTCTCTGCATGTCGTTTCTATCACAGTGAATGTGTTCATATTCTGTGGCATGGATAGCTATTGTGTTAGGTGACAGAAGTGATTACTGGTTATTGGTAACTGTAAGAGATGTTTTTCACTGGTTTCCATTTAACACCTGATATTCAGTGTCAAAACTTGCCTCTGTCCACTTTCATATACATTTATATTTGTCACATTTGTGCGCTGCATTTTATCACAATGTCATCAGAGAAGGAGAAATCGTGGCAATTGGACAAACTCGAGACTCAATTCATTTCCTATCTATTCTAGTTTCATCTTTCCACTTGTGCTTTTGGCATTAACCATCAGTATGTTTTGAGCGCAAGATTTCTCAATTTCATTCATTTGATACCATTTCTTTCATGCCATGAATTCTATGAGGATTTAATATGAAGTGCATTTATGCCTATCAAGAATGTGGCTAAATGCTGGGGGAGAGTATACCATTGCTCCTACAGAGTTTCATATATCAAAGTTACCCACTTATTACCTGCAAATTTGTGATTATTGTGTGTGCGCGCGTGTGTGTGTGTGTGTGTGTGTGTGTGTGTGTGTGTTTATGTTTGTGTATTTTTTAATCAATCATGATGTGATAAACCCAGCAGCCATTTTCATTTGTGATTTTTTTTTCTCCACTTGCCCTGTTTACCAGGAGCCTAGCCCTTTTTTCCGGTGTAAGGTTATTGATCTGTGTTCAGTGTTGCGTATGATACCACTACTAACTTTGTAGCTTTGTAGACTGCCAATTTGCAGACGCCAGTGATGTATTCCCTGAAGCACTGTGTGTCTTGCAGTAATTGTTGTTACCACGACAGCATCCTGACAACAACCAATTAGCTTTCAGCATGTGATCTGTTGTGGCTACAAATATTGCAACTTACAACTTACCATTGTCTTAATATAATAGAGCCCATTTGTACCTTGCCATCCACTGCAATCGATGTAGCAAAAATGGAAATGATAATAATTATTAAAAAAAAAAAATTCAGGCAGTAAATACTAGTAGGAATCATATTTTTGCATCCACACAATAGGGTGCCAGATAACGGTTGATAACTTGCAATTCAGTTAATTCATGGTCACAAAGCAGCGTATAATTCACCCTCATGCTTCTCACCATCAGAGGCTATGATGTGTAATACTGAAGAAGGGGATATTATTTCTTAACACCTTTACAGTGCCCTGTGATTGTATGCATTTGTTTTGAAATTAGCATTATACAGAGAAAAATGTGTGTTTATTTGGAATATGTACATGTATCCGCCAAGTAGTTACTTAAAGAAATTAGTCATAACTGGATTATACTGTATTAGTATCAATTAGCTATCTGACTGGTATTATGGTGCATTAATACAGTTTAGCTAAATTTACATATCAAGCAGCAAACTAACGTGCTCTTTACATTTTGTCTTCTGAAATATAAAAATATGTATCATAGTAAATCATATACGTTGTATATGTAAATCCTAAATGAATATTCATGTATATTACTAATATAGCCTGTTGAGGACATATCTATTCTAATCAATACACCTGTTATAAAGCTGACTCTATTTTATTGCTTTTAATTGTAGCTTTAGCTCAGGATGTGCAAAAAAAAGGTATCTATCAAAACAGTATCTTATTCCTGGTGTAAGGTTTCTCTATGTTAACCCAATTTATGCTACGCTTACTCCGTGTTCCTGGCAGCCATGGCAGCCCCGTTTGCCTGAAGCATAGTGCGCCGTTGGTAGATGGGATATTCTCATGTTTTTTTACTCCATACGACAACATTTTTACAGAGCGTGGTCAGGCTAGACTACTAATATTTTCTGTTGTGTCGCATTACCGACTACTGAGTACCTCCAAGTTTTGTTACGGCCTCTTACATTCTGTCATGTTTTGTTACGTTCATCTTGTTTTATTGTGGTATACAAACTTTCTCATGAGCACCTGAACTGCCATGGCAAAGTTTTTGACAGTTTAAAAATCTGACTCGGCATTCATGGCAATCTCGGCCTGTCACGTTTGCCCATTCCATCCCACCGCGTAGTCTCACGTCCATCCTGTTTTGTCCATGGTGGTCTGAAACGTGACTGCCGTGACCACCGGGAACATGGTGTGAACGCAGCATAATATCACTTCTATTGCTGTCTCTATGAGAGATGAGTCTCTAGATCTGACAATAGCTTTCCTAATCACATATCATTGCTGGGGCAACAAGACTTCGTACATGAAATTTTAATGAAAATGACTTTTTGGATTAATGGTCAGATAATCTGTTAAGTGATGTCCTGTCCAAATCCTGGCTGTCTTACCCCAAAAATAAAGCCACCATGGCATGTCAAAGGATAGGCTCTCCCATTTGATGCAGTGCTTTGGCTGCCATGTTTTTTTGTTCTCCTGAACATTTGACATTTTGAGGATACGAGGTCTTGTCGCCCCAGTGACAATATGTCTTTGTCTTAAGCCTGCTTGGGGTGATTAGTCTCCTTATTTAAAAACAAATAACACCTGCCAAGTTGTGAAAAGATATTGTAAATTGTTGGATCCTTTGATTGGACTTGGAATAGTTTCTTTCATTCCTCAATGAGCGTGGATGAACATTGACAAATGTTATGCAAGTTTGACCTGTTTAGTAACATTGCATGCATGCTGTTTACTTATCTTGATGGCCTTACTCTCAGTTTTCACCTTTTTTTTTTTTTGTACACTCACAGGATATTTTCTGTTCCTTGAAGATGTAATGTTTTAAAAATGTAAGATGCATTTGCTCGACTCTCACCAAAAAAAAAAAGAAATCTCATGTTCTTCTTTTTGCTGTCAATGGAATGTGTCATGATGTACCTTTTCGTAGTAATGTGTTTTGTCTGAGTGAACTTGACATATGCATTGTGTCTAGACCATATTTCAGAAAAACAAAACAAAACAAAACATATCTTCATGTTGCCATAGTTCATTTGACAGATGATGTGTTAGATATTCTTGTCACCCACAATTTCAATTTATGTATCACATCTTTCACAAAAGTATTCTGATGCAGCCAACTTCAGCAGACAAGCACCTGATAAATGAAAAGCATTTAATTTTTCAGCATTCACCAGTAGTTAGCATGGTTTTCTTGTAGGGTATGGTTATATATGATTTATACTGCACTCAATAAGATATAGTTGATGCAAGGCAAAATATAGTTCTTTTATTCATTCTCCTGTGCTGTGTGATTTCAAGAATAGAAGATATGAGATATACACAGTTCTATATAGTATTGTGTATGTGTGTGTGTCATAGTAGAATTTCAAACTGAATTAAATTTTGAGAGATTCATAGGGGCTGAAGGTAACTGAAGCCGTCTTGATGAATAAAGAGTTAGAAATGTTAGATTCACAAAATTTCACAAGAGACACAATACATTAGTAGCATCTATTGTGTTTGAATACCACATAAAATTAAAATCAAAAGGAAGCACGTATGTATCAAGTACTGTATATGGGTAGTCCAATTTCATTCCCACATTATTTGTATTTTTCTTAAGATTTGCCAATCCTGTAGCTTGAGTGAATTTACCATCATAATGCAGACCAGCTACCTTTTATTGCGGTATATACTGCTAAAGCCCACATCAGCTGTGGCAGCGGTGAGCTGTTAGAAGTACTCGCTCAATTGTGACTGTCTGTGAAATCAAAACATGAAATTCATTTTACCCAGCTGAGCACACACACACACACACACACACACACACACACACAAATCAGTCCCTTGAAAGTTTCCAGTTTTACAATATGTTATTCATGGAGGTCATGTTTTCTCTAACTGTCTTGTTCTGTTAGCCTATATTGTCTTGGGACCAACTTTTGACCATGTTTTTTGTGTTTGTCAAATACTAGTCACTGATTCTGCGTGGGTCATCTTTGTGAGATGCTGCCACCTGGTGTTCCAGCAGCTCATGTCCACCTGGATCAAGGACTGCGGGGTTGCCATGGCAGCGCTGGAGCTGTTGTCGGGTGTGGCCAGGATACCAATGAAAGTCCAGGGTGAGTTGAGTTGTGGACCATGTCCCATTGTCATGCAACGTAGACCTGAAAGCCCCAGCATTGTTTCCATAGCAACGATTATTTTGTTGGCAGCCAGCCACAATATATTGTAAAGATTGATTAATCGAAATTCCATGTGCATTGGTATGTACAGTAATCATATTGATGAATATTATGATTACATGAAAACCAAACAAGCTAAAATGAACACACTCAGCAAAAACGAAAAAAAAAATAGTAATAATAGATTTTAAAAAGAAATCAAAACTTGTGACGCCCTGGTATTTAAAGCTTTCCAAGATGAGTTTTGGTACTTTGCACTTCTTTGAGTTTGTCTGTATTTTTTTCCCAATACAAATAGTGATGTGTTATGTGAGTGTTGAATTTTGATGAATTTGGTCAATGTTTGGTGATCTATAATGTCAATAAGATCATGATTTGATAAACGTGACATCAAATCAACCTATAACATCTTGCTGTGAACATTTTCATTTGACATTATGAGTTGTGGAAGGTTAAGTGGGTGAGATGGACTCTTGACACGGTAACAGCCAACAAATGATTCTCTTGGTGTGTGGTGTCCTTTATATGGCTTTGGTTTCTTTTCTTTCTTTTTTTTTTTGGTAACAACAGGCATATCTTTTCATAACAGCTGTGTTGTGTTTACGTCGCTTCACCACAAAGAATGCCATGTTTGTTTTAATATACTTGCAATGATGCAGATCCGCTGGAGTGCAAGCGAAATGTCAAGTGGATCTGCGACCACATCGCCAAGCAGTGCAGCCAGCCGTCCGTCTTTCACTCGCGAGACCTCCACTCAATCATCGTGGCTGCCTTCCACTGCCTCACCGTCTGGGTGGTGGAGCACAGCTACCTCCTCAAGGACAGGGTGAGTTGAAGATGATTAAGATGACCAGAAGATAGTGAAGATGACTTGTTCATCTTTTCCTTTCTTCATCTCTTTCCTACCTTCTTAAGCCCCGTTATAACAGAGCCTTGTTACCGCAACGTCTGGGTAGCTTGCTGGTAAATTTTTCTACCCTGCCTGTTGAAACGGTCCCGGCAAAATGTTGCTTGGACATTGTCGTGATAACTTTTGCCAAATTCTACCCTAGCCAGCTCGGGTAAAAAAAATTACTGTGACATTACCTTGACATTACCTGGGTAACCCTTCTGTTAGAACGCAGCTCCGGTAACATTCCTTTGATACACTCAACACGCATGTGCAACATTGCAGACAGAATGATTGACGCACCTCGCGCTGATCACATGCATGGATTGTAACCACTGATCTCTAGACAGTTGAGATCGATTATTGTAACCGCGTTTTGTTTACTGACAGGCAGCGCTGGCCAGTAGGCATGCTAGTCACATCAGTGGACACACCCCCTTCGTAGAAACCTACCTGGAGAAGGTTTTGGGTGTGTGTCTGTTAGAATGGGTCCTCTCTCTCTCTCTCCTTCGGTTTTACTGCGCGAGGCTTGGAAGTTTGTTCTCTTCATGTTGCAATGTTGTTGCGGTAAGGTCTGTTAAAATGGGGCTTCATTCTTCCTAGTTTTCATCCTCCTTTTCTGTGCTTCCCTCTTTCTTTTCACATTGTATTTGTTTCTACCATCTCTATATGTTTTTGTCTCTCTCTCTCTCTTTTTCTTTCAATTCATATTCAGCCATGATTTGTTGTCTTGCTCATTCTTGAGTTGTGTTGGGAAGTTATGCTCTGAATATTGCCAGCTAAGAGGCTTCTTGCTTCAGACTATATCTTTTTTATTTTCTCACTCTCACTCTCTTAACCCCCCCCCCCCAAAAAAAAAAAAAAATAAAAGAATAGAAATTTAAAGAGAAAGTAAAAGTGGTAGATGTAATTTAGGATTGAATAGTGTGCACTGGAATGGAAGCAAACTTTGTGTGGTACTCACTCACTTGCATGGTCCGCAACAGTAGTAAAGAGGTGGCAGTATAATGGTTCCTCAGGAACCAGTCATTGTTACAGTAGAGCAATACTACCAACAATGCCCTGTAAAATGTCGCATTTCATTGACCCAAATCCAGGAGACACTGCAGATAGTGCTGGAGGTGGTAGAGCTGGGCATCTCGGGCACCAAGTCACAGCCCAAGGCCAGCATCCCGGCCGTCCTCAAGCAGGAGAAGGAGCTGAAGCCAACCTCCACTCGAGTCAAGAATGCCGCCCAGGGAGTGCTCTCCTGTATTCTCAACCAGCTGGTAAGGACTGACTAGTCTGCTGGCATCCTTAAAGGGGAAGTCCACTCCTGAAAATCATTTTGTTAGAATAGATGCAGAAGAAAATTTGAGGAACAGGATACTGTAAAAGTGGTTTCTTTCGCGTACAGATACTTTCGCAGTTTCCATTGGCGTTGACTTTTTCGCGTGTGTTTAAATTCGCGGTCCGCAGAATCTGTGAATTCACAGTCGGCAAAAACTGTTTTATTTTACACATGAAAACCCAAACTATAATCCAATTATTCTTTTATTTATTAAATAGAAATTGAAATTAGATGCAGGCTTACCTGAAATCCCATCTCTCGAGTACATTGCGCGGTATCGCTGTGTGTGCGTTGACCATCAATACACTCAATGCGCGGAATCTTCGTGTGTGTATGTGCGCAATAGCGTTGTAACAAGCGGCGAGTTCAAAACATTTCCTTGCGTGGTTAATTTCGCGCGACTTTTCAAAACATTTTCACATGATGTTACATCATGCGCGAAAATAAAACCACGGCGAAAGAAACCACTTTTACAGTAGTGAAAGTTTGAGCAAATTCTGATCAAAAGCAAGGGATTGATGATTTTTTAAAGTTACGATCAGTCAAGCACAAATCCGCAATTTTGTGATGTCACATGTGAGCTCAGCCCCAATTCGCTCGTTCTGTGCTATATGGTAAAAGATGTTTATTTTCCCATCAAGTAAATGTCCAATCCAACATGCATCCCTATTACATTCATTGTCAATAATTTCTGTGCAACCCCTGCATGGAAAAAAAAAAGTATATTTGTCAGAATTCCAAGAAAGGGAATTCCTCACATGTACAACAATCTGTTATCCAAAGACTGCCATTCAAACTCTTTACTTGCAGCTACACGTGAATGTCAAAGGTTGTGTCCATGATGCTGCTCATGCCAATTCAGTTTGCACTTTCCTTCACTGACACATGCAATTTACTACCAAAGCAGATACCATTAGTTTTCAGCCCTTATCAATCATGGTTTTGGGTATTAAGCGCAAACACTGTTCAGTGAAAAACTTTAATCCAGAGACACATGTTCAGGTATTCAGTGAGAAGCTTCTGTATCTGTTTTCTTCCTTGTGCATTGGTGATTATACAGCTGTAAGTTTCTGCTGTAATCTGATTTCTTGCTCTCCTGCCACCCTCCTCTCCCTCCTCTCCCTCCCCCAAACTCAGGGGTCCTTCCCAGCCCCGTGTGGACCCGCCACCGTGGTGTCCCTCCTGGATGAAGCCTCCCTCCTGCAGTACGTGGACCATCCCAACACCGAGGTCAAGCCGACCTTCAAGTACTTCGTCATGGACAACACCATCCTGCTGGCCATGCTGGAGGAACCTCTCAAATATGCCAAGGGTCAGTTGATGACCATCCGCCTTGATCTCATTCATTCCTTTCATTCATCCAAACAGCTGAAATACCTATTCTTGATTGATTATTTCCTCCTTGTCTGCTGTGTCTGGGCATTTGTTTGGTGATGCGACATTTCCTCCTGTGACAGTTGCTCTAGTCTTATTTTCTCCAAGGATGTAAGGTTAGGGTTGTGATAGGGTTTTTAGGTTAAGTTTGATGTGAGGATTAGGATTAGGGGTTAGGGTCATGTGTGCGGGTAGAATTTATGTTTGGCTTAATGGCCAGCAGATATTTCGTGGGAGCAATTGTTGCAGGAGCAAGTGTCATGGAACTGTTTTTTTGGGGGGTATGGAGATCTGTCTGTGCAAAAACAAAGTGAGAAGAACAATATGAGAGACATGGAGGTCATATGACCTACCTGGCTCCTGTCAGGTGCCCACAGAACATTAGGTGAAATGCTTTTATTAAGAGTCAAGTGGTTATAATTTCAGTTGTCACTTGTGTGTTTGATCTGAAGTTTCCTTGACCTTGAAGTGAGTATCATTGCCTTTATTTTGTATGTAGTTTGAAATAAATCAAATATAAACATGAAATGTTGAACCAAGGAGACTTGAGTATTATTTGTACCCAAAGATGCTGGCAGAATTTCTTCTGTATTTTTTCACTGTTTTAGAGAGCTGTCAAATATATGAAACTGCAAACCTGAGATTAAAGGGAAATATAGACATTAGTGCTTGTTCTTGAATTGTTTGATCTTCAGAACCCTTGCCAACAGTGACCACCATTATCCGGGGCCCGACTGGTCGCCACGTCTGGACATTCCAGCTCAGGCACTCGTCTCGCAAAGACCAGGTAGATTGCCACAAACTTACGTGTGTGATTGACTGAGAGAGTTGAGTTATGAAAGAGAGCATAGGTATATGTGTAAGGTCAATGCAATAACTCCTATGCCAGATGATTATTGATATCCTGTATGTATCTCTCTTCAAATTTGTCATGCCCAACCTCCTCATATTGAATGTGGTTCGAAACCTATCATTCACTGACAGAGCCAGCTACTATGTACAAATGCAATTTTGATGCCGTTTGTTAGGATGGAGCGCTACGTTACGGTATATACATACTCGTGTAAGTGGAAAAGGCTCTCACAAGGGACCCTATTGGTTCAAGTCCCTCTCACACCTACATCCTCGGACAAGGTGTATTATGAGTACCTAGCAGTGCTTAGGTAATACACAGCATAGCCCAGTTGGGGGGGGGGGGGGGGGAGGTGTTTAATATACTGAAGAAACTGCCATGATTAGATGAGAATGTATTGTATCATAAGAAGCCATTTTAATAAGTGAATGTCGTGGCAACCCTTTCTCGAAATCCTTTCCAAAAGGAGGCGGCTCAGAGGCGGCTGATCTACCCGGGGAGGCCGGAGCCCAACGACAGCATGGGAACCCATCATGAGATCACCTCCAAATACTTCCCAGACTCCATCAACAAGATTCCCATCACCAAGGCGTAAGTAGCTATCATGTTCATCCTCATGTGTCAAGCAGCCATGTGATTTCAGCTGATGACATGACTAGGTTTTTAATGATGATTAATGGCAGTGCTACGTGAGTTGGAGAATGGTGATCTGGTGATGAGGTTGCCAAAGACTCGTCGTGATGTGGTAGTGATAAGAATCAAGCAACCAATCAGCATGCCCCATCAAATCTCGACAGTGGCAGCCACGGTGTCTTTATATCTGTTCTCACAGCGGCCAACCATCTTGTAGGGAAATTCTTTTTTTTCTTCATTGTAACACTGTGGACAGCAATTATGGTCTAACAAGGAAATGAACTCTGAAAAAGCTTGGTGAATTAGGCTGCGTTCATGCGGAACTAGAATTGCGTTTCTAAACACGTTTAGTCGCTAAACGTGTTTAGTTGCGTTGCGTTCATGCGATTTTTCCATTTAAACGCGTTTCAAAACGCCGATCTGAAACGCGGAAAAAAGGGCGTTTTGAATCATGATTCTGCCAGAATCACGATCGCAGAAACCGCATGAACGCAACCGTGATTTCAATCATGATTCTATGACGTCATTGTGCGCTGTGCGCATGCGTGTTTCTTATTGGGTATCCCACAGCTTCTTGTTCTGTTCGCGCGCTTGTGTACGTCTTATAAATCGTGTGTTTCGGTACCATACTTGCACTTGTTTGTTTACATCAACGCCATACACCGATTCTATGCTAGTATCTAGCTGTTTAATATAATAATACATGTAATTACTCTCCGATTGAGTTGACAATAGTAATAGCTGCAGCGCTGTGTCTACCAAGGGAAACAATTGGAGAGACGAAGAATTAAGATTATTCCTCGATCTGTGGGCAGAGCTTGAATGCCACAGCTTACTGGAAAGTATTCACCGAAATAAAAACGTAAAGGCCTATACTAACTGATCAGTTGGCATAAGGAGGTCTGGCTCGAGTTGCAGAGACAAGGTCAAACTGCGCAGTGCGCTGCGCAGTGGCAAAGGATGAGCAGAGCCAGAACAATCAGCGTTGCGAAAGCCCGCATGAACGCTCTTCCGCTGAGACCGTGATTTGAAACGCCGTTTTGAATCATGATTCATGTTTGTGATTCTGGCTACGAAATTCGCATGAACGCGGCCTTAGAGCAATGTAAAACAAGTGGTAAGCTAAATTCCTGATGTTAAAATGTCCATAAACTTCATCTATTACTTCAGTTTGAGCCTTTTCATGGCAAATAATATCATGTATTGGTACATAGCCCTTTGATGATACCCTTGATTTCCCATGCAAGTAGCTTTCTCCAATCAGAAGACTGAACTGCGTGTAGCTTGATTGGAATCAGTCTTTCCTCTCTGTTCATCCTTTGTCCGGTTACCACCATTGTATGCCACCAGGGACCAGAGCATCCCGAGCCTGTCCGAGATCGAGACGGAGGAGTCCGGGGAGGACCACGTCAAGCTTGGACGACTCCTGCAGGACCAGATGGAGTACGAGGCCCTAGTCAGCGAGACGGCCAGACGGGAGAAGGGCCGGGCGGACTACCCCAACCCCCAGACGGAGACCAAGCCCCCCAGGCCATCAGGGGAGTTCAGCCCGGCCAGGCTTCTCCTCTCCCACCTCGGATACCTCTCCATTGAGAGTTTGCAGGTGAAAACTCATTTCATCATAAGCCCACAATAGAATTAGGTTGACGGTTGACTGGCTGCTGTGATTTATTTCTCATTCAGTCAAGTCAGTGTATTTTCAGTGATCGAATAGTTGTACAGGCTTTTTAAAACTGATGGTGATCCATATGTTTTCTTGGGTTAGGAAATCAGAAGAGCTTACTAAAAACCATAACACCTTCAAAATGTCATTTATGTATAGAGATAGAGAAGCAGCAAGCAGCGGTAGTTTTTTCATGCAGCATTTAAATAATTTGGAACCTGATAATAATTTGGGAACCTGACTCTCTACTTCATTGTAAGGGAAAGTTTGTTATAATTGTGTTCATTATAATGGGAGTGCACTGTAACCCAGAGTTAATCGATGTCTCTTTGGGTACAGAACATCTACTCCATGTTTGCAGAGCCAACATCCTGATTTCTGTCGCAGTTAATACTGTCTTTTAATCGTCATAATGCACCTGCTAATGTCCAGTCAAAGCTTCATGACGTGATCATTTGGTGTGGATTCATTGTTCTTCTCGTGTGAACAGGGTCCAGAGAACACTCACCTCCCGCCGGCCTTGGTGGCGCTGGATGAGAGCCAGGCTGGTTTCACCGGGGACCTCCTACAGCTGGACCAGATCCCCAGCCGGACCTTCGACACCGCCTTCATCTTCTACGTCAAGACGGGCCAGAAGAAGGCAGAGGAGATCCTCAAGAATGTGGTAGGTGAACCATGTGATCGACGGGATCTAAACTCGGGCGAAAATCCCAGTCTTAATCCTCTTCCGTGCCCACTTACTTTGCATTTTTAGTTGCTAATCTTTTTCATCAGCATTCTGTAAGCCATCCAAGCGTGACCCAGTCGTAAATGTAGCATGCCCACTCAAGCGTAGCAACATGCCTCAGGCCAACAGGAAGGCCATGGTGTCACAATAGCCAATAGGGATTAGGCGGATTAGGTAATCCCCTTTCAGTGACAGTTACTTTCCAGACATCTGCACCAGTTAGCAAAGAAAGCACCAGGCATGCCCACTCATCAACGAAGCGCAGTGAGGGTTATTGCAGTGAATTAGTCATCTCAGTCTGTCTTTCATGTATATACTAATAAGAATGTGTTTCAGGGCTTGACATTAGCCATGACTGTAAAAATATGTGTTGGGCCACCAAATTTCAAAAGGCTTGCCTTTTGGTGGCCCCATCTGGCAGCTAAAATTCTAAAGGAATTTTATATATCCATATATTTCAGGCCACCATATTCTTATTTGACCACCAAATCATTTTGGCCACTAAAATTTTAGTGAAAAATGCAAGTGTAGATCCATGTGAATTTAATTGTGTTGTTGGTTTTTTGTAGTGTTATCTTTGGTAGTCCCAATCCTGGTACAACTATTTGTCTGTGTGTGTTTGTGCATATCAGCTAGACTTAAGTGTTGCTAGTTCTCTCATCAGCTCAGTGACTGACTCACCGTGACTGAATACACACCCCCAAAACATCACACACCTCTGTATATGCCCCTTATTTCTATGCTCATGTCCTCTCTATGATTTCCATGTGACAGAAATCACAGGAGAATGTGCAATACCAGTTCCTAGAGTTCCTACAGGCCCTGGGCTGGCCTGTTGTGATTGGTCAGCATGCAGGCTGGACGGGTCACACGTCCACCTCCTGGAAGATACCAACATCTGCCTCCAAGGAAACTGAAAACTCTGGTGAGTGACTTTCTTCAAGAAAACAAGCAAACAAATAGACAAAACTTCCAACAAACTTATGCACATACTTGGTACTTGGTACTTGGTACTTGGTAGATGTCCTCCAAAAGGCTCCGTAATAGGTGCTTAAACTGGAGGTGTGTCGTATGCGGTCAATCACCAATTTACAGTGCTAATTTTGTGGTCCTTTCTAATTCTGTTTTAAAACTACCTAAAGACGGTTGGGTAACGACTGAAGAGGGAGTGGCAATTCAGGGAAGGCAATGCACATCATTAATCACTTGAAATAATCACTATCACATACAGTCATGCAGAAACGTATATCTGTTTGCATGTAAATCATTTGGCAAAAATTCAGTAGCTGTCATGATGAGTCCGTCTGAATACAGAACTAATACACATTTCATAAATACTAGTCTTCACTCACCTTTCAACATTCATCCTAAGAAATTAAGCCTTGCAGAAAAAGACAGGGTTCTCTTGTTCCTACATATGACCATTAGAAATTATTTTGATGGATGTGAAAAGGATGAAGCCTTTTTAATATGGTTAGAAAACTTTCAGCACTTTCCACTGAAATGGATACAACATCGATGAGTATTATTAGTGCTAGGTCCAAATGTAGTTCCTGTTTAAACTTTCAACACTTTGCGTTGAAGTGGACACAACATAGATGAGTATTATTAGTGCTAAGTCCAAGTGTAATTCCTGTTTAAACTTTCAGCACTTGGCATTGAAGTGGACACAACATTGATGAGTATTTTTAGTGCTAGGTCCAAATTTAGTTCCTGTCTAAATTGCAAGTAGAGTCATTTATCAAGGGAGTTCTAGATTTGGATTCTAACATCAAAGTTCTAACACTATCAATGCAAATCAGTGAGGTAGGTTGTAAGGTTCAATTTGAAAACATCTATGGAAGATGCTTATTGTAAACATATGGGAAGGTTATTCCAAAGTTTTGGGCCCATGTATGAAAAAGCATAATCCCCCACTTATGTTTGATTGGAGGTATCTATAAGATTTGTGAGTTAAATGAATAGAAATTTTGTGATGGTACATTCTGTATAAGAAAGTTATGCTTAGAAGGTTTGCAAAATGATGGAACTGGAATAAAAATGATGCTATCCTCTAGATGCCAGTGTGGCAGAAGAGACCCATGGTGGCAGTCTGTACAGCGGCAGAAAGCAGGTCCTCTACTTTGCCGACTTCTCGTCGGAGATTGCCTTCGTCGTACCCACAGAGGAGGAGGCCAAGCCCGGTTCCACGGAAGGTACATGTATTTTCAGCATCAGATTTTAAACTTCATTCTTGTGGTGGCACGTTCAGACCCTCATTGTAGCCAGTATTTCCACTGTTGCTTCTTGTGTCTGTTTTCTTTAATCTGTACATCCCTCAAATTTCCTTAATGTGTTCCTCTTTTGAGGATTCAGTTGGCTTTAGATGGTTAGAGATGGGAAAAATGTACGCAAACGAGGGAGAGTGTTTATTTTGTATCTAAATCAGGAAATGACATGCAATTATTTGTAAGTCATTCTGAAAATCCATGGTGTTATGTTATAGTGGGGCTCACTTAAAATCTTGATAATGTATTCAGACGATGGAAGAATCAAATGTTTCCGTGAGAGAATCTTTATCCATATCCTGTCATTTTGTACTTAGTTTCTCTGTGTCATTTCTGATTTCTTCGTTTGTCATCTTAGCATTTTATTTCATGTATTTTTCATGTGTTTAGAGCATATATTTCCTCTTCCATATTGATGTGATATCATAACGAAAAAAAAAATGGCAACTGAAAAAGAATAGTATTCTGGTCTTCATATTGAAAGATTTTCTCCTGTTTTTGCCATCTTATGTATAGACTCTGCTCCACTGGCACCTGTTCGGGAGGACTCCAGAAACCAACCTGGCCCTCCGGGGCCCGCTGTGGTGGCCCCAGGAGCCCCGGTGGTCCAGGGAGCCCCAGGGGCGCAGCGGCCCGGAGTGGACCTGGAGGCCAGCGGTTCCAGTAGCAACAGCAGCCTGGCGGGCTCCCTGGCCGGGTCCCTGGAGCGCCCCTCCCGTAAGGTGTCCACCAAGGGGGGCTCGTCCCCGCCCCCTGAGCTCAAGGTCATGGTAGTATGGCTGGAGAACTTTGAGGACCACCAGGCATTCCCAGTTGGTGAGAAAAAGTGATGTCTTTTTTTTTTTTTAATCAAACTCTATCAATGATTATTAGTGCAGTGTGTATGCATAAAATCTGTTATGGTCAAACCTGTCCTTAGTGGTCACTCAAGGGGAACAAAGAGAGTGACTGTTAAAGGCAGGTGGCTGCTGTAGACAGGTTATCCACATTTTGTTTGTACAGCATATTATATACATGTCTTACCATTGCATACATCTATGTACTCACTTGTACTTGTATGTGTATTGTTTTTCTTGCACTGAAGATGTTGCTGTTATTGATCAAGTTATTGCACAGTAATAGCGTGCATACAGCGGGCAAGCTTTTTATAAGTTCATCATTATGCCTGAATGGCATATGAATGCAGTAGTGCCGATCACTGAACTGGCGACCATAAATGAATGAATAACTAGCATGACTGCAAAGCAGAAAAACACACCAAATTATCGGCTCGGCTGCAGCTTTGTATGGGTCTGTGGCTGCTATACACAGGTTCTTTAACATGACTTTTCTGATGGGGGGATTTTTCAATGGCTGCATACAACAAGTGGCTTCTACAGTAGGTTTGATGGTATATTGATGAGGTGGAATATGCAGTGTTTCATTGCAGGGTTTTATTGTTGTATGTGTGTGTGTGTGTGTAAAACTCTGCAGCCGATCTCCTTGCCAAGACGAGCACAGGTTCAGAGAACCTCGCCATCAGTTGCAACTCTCTCAGCAAGGTGCCCGACCCCTCCATCATGATCATCTACATTCACCTGCTCAAGAGTGGACTCTTCCGCATCCACATCCAGAGCAGGTGAGGAGTGGAGAGTAATTTTTTTTTTTGTCTCTTTCATTGAGCACCCAGTGCAGTATTTGAGCTGAAACCTGACATTTCATCAAGTCTGGTAGAATTATGTGTAATAATGGGTTTCACTGACAGTATGCCGCCATCAAATGAGGTGTTTGGATATTTTGAAATAACACCATTCCCAGTCATTTTTCATGATTTTTTCTTTAAGATCAAAATCATATGTTCCTGCACTTTTCTTGTATGTTTTCTGCCTCTCACAACCTTGTGCTGTCTCATTGGAAATTACCTCTCCTCTTGCACTTCAGTGTAGGTCCGAATTCAGGAAGATGGTTTTTAATTTAGACCATGGTCTGAAATAAGCCTGAAATAGGCATACCTTTGACATGAGCGTATCAATGCACGTTTGTTACTGGACGTCTGTTGGCGTATGCAGTCTGTCAATCGTATTCATGCAGAAGAAATTTGCATAAACTGTGGTTTTCATGAATTCGGGTCATTGAGTCATAATGAAGGAGACTTACTTTGTTCTTTTTTTAAATCTGACTTTTTTTTTGTAAGGGATTGATACTGATATTTTGATTGGCTTTTGAATTGCCTTTATTTGTGTATATACTTCAACAACATTGTAATCACACTTGGGTAGGATTTGAACCCACAACCTCCCAATTGCTAGACAGACGTCATATCCATGTGACTACTGAGATATGATGATGTCTGTCTAGTAATCAGGAAGTCTTGGAATCAAATTCCCACCTGAGTGTGTATGCCCATGATTTTTATCATACATGTAGCTATTACTCAAGCACTGAATGATCAGTGTTTATTTATGTCAATAAAGGGCAATTTGTCAATAAGATACAATAAAAACATCTTGACGCAAGAATCGTGAATTTGAATAAAACATTGTAATCATTATGCCCTGCTGTAGCTGCACCATGGCAATACCCCTGGTGGACGGGATGGTGGTCAGTCGGCGGACGCTGGGGACGATGGTCAGACAGACGGTCATCAACACTTGCAACCGGAAGAGGCTGGAGAGCGAAAAGTGAGTCCGGCTAATGTCTTGTCTATTCACTCACTGTTTTGTTCTTTTAAAGTTAGTATCTAAGGTGCATGTCATTCATTTGTGAATATTTGCACCTGTGCTAAAGTGTGGGAACCAATTGTCAAAATACCCCTCGCTATTAATTTAGGGAGTTTTCGGTTGACGATGCAGTGAGCTGTGTGTCACAGGAAGTAACCAACCTGATAGGACCATGTCCTTCTGTCCAGTGTGCCTCATAAGCTTGTTCGCATATGTGCGATGCGTCAGCTCAGTGGAATTGCAACTTTCCCAGGTGCTGATGTGTGTATGACATCATAAACAATATTGCTCCTTCGACTCTATTTTGGCCTTCTGCCGTTGCAGATTTGAGGCAACAAAGGACTTTATTAAAGCTTTAGAACTTAAGCTTAAAACTGTCAGGATATAGAGCATGTTGGCCTTCAAAATGGCTAAAATCTGGGATTTCAGTCTTGAATTGTTTTTGTTTTTTGTTTTCCTGATTCCAGGTCATGAGGTTTTTTAAACTTCAGCAATTGTCATATGACCGAGTGGTCCCGAGTTTGAGCCATATTAGGAGTCATTGTCTCTTTTTAGTATTTGGCTGAAGTTTCTTATCGAAATTACATCTTTGACTTCCTGTTTCTTATTTAGTATCAGGAAGTGTTGACATAGATAATTCCTGAGGGAAAAGAAAATGTACGTAACTGAAGAAGGGAAAAAAAACAAGCGCAAACAGAAAGAGAGAGAGATGAAAAAAGAAACAAAAAAGCAACAACAAACAAACACACTCTGTCATGTTTTGTTTGGATGTTTGGCGTATGTGTGTGACATGGTTTCTTTTTCATTTCATGATGAATTTGCCTGAATCTCTGGCACACCTCAGCCCTAGATTTGTCAAGATGGTCTCTCTCTCTCTCTCTCTTGGGTGTAAACTGACGATTAATTCATGCCATTTGCCTTCATTCAGGCACGTGAGAGGGAAAAAAATAGAATTACCATGTGATGTTTTGCCAATAAGTGTGGTGGAAAGTAAAAACTGGATAATGTGTCGCCAGTATTTTTTTTCTAAAGTCATATGCTGATGGTAGAGCAAATGTTGGTGGTCATCCGGTCACACTACTTTACAACCGGAGAAGTTCGTGGCATGAAATTTCGCAAAATGTGGACCATGAAAAAAATTACACGTATACTACATGGACTGGATAGTGTAAACAGAACCTGACACTTGCATTTTGCTTTTGTGAATCGTGTCTTGTGAAATTTGCAAAAGTTTCATGAGCGCAAATATTTACGGTTTTTCAGTGTGTGTGATTGTTCCTCTAACAAACTTGCTCACATTTGTTTGGTCCACAGATATTCACCTCCTCACGTGAGAAGACGGCAGAAGATCCAGGAACTAGTCCAGAAGTACCACACGAAGCAGACTGTCTCAGAGTTCTACACCAGTCTCTTCATGTCTTGACCGTCCCTGATTCAAAGGGTCCAGCAGGGGCCAAACTCATTCATTTGTATTCACACACGTATGTAGGATATGAACACGCGAGAACATGGCTCGGGGTTGGGGTGGGGGGACTTCAGTCATACACTTGTAATTGTATTCACAGACCTTCAAGTTGTGTTAACACAAAGAGTCGACATGGTAACTACAAGGTGGAATCTTCCATTATGTAGGCTAGTCTTGATTTTAGCATAATCATTGCCACTCCAGTAGAACACAATTTTCATACAAGCCAGTGATTTTACAATTTCGTAGAGGTGGTGAACTGTGCTACAGATTTTAAATAAGGACTACATTTTCAAAGAATCCCATAATTTGATAATCCTGTAAAAGATGTTGAACTGTGCTACAATCTGTAAGTAAGGGCTCAAATTTGAGAAAATCCCATCATCTTGTAATCTTTTGATGATTGTGAATTGCATCACAAGGTATACATAAGGACACAATTTTGTGAGAATCCAGTAATTTGATGATCTCTGAAAGACTTTGACCTGTAGCTGCCAAACTCCTAATTCTATCAAATTGATGTATATACCTACTTTAACCGTGATTGGACAGAGCCATGTGGAAGGCAAGAAGAGGATGGCCACAGTCTTGCAATATTTGACCCGCTTATAAATATCTAAAAAATAATCAAGGATGCAGGTAGGATTTTCCTTCTAGTGCCAACATGCTGAAGTCTTTAAATTATGCCAGGACGAAATGAGGGGTGTTGAATTCATTAAATGAAGAAGTTTTGGCATTTGCTTTGGGAGAATTCTTTACATTTTACACACCGATGCAGTCCAAAATACACTTCACAATCACAAAACAAGGAAATAATTGAGGAAAAGGAGAAATATTGGAGGATTAATCATTGGAATGACATGTGACTCACAAGTATAAATTTCTCTCCATACAATGTACTCTCACATTCCTTCGGTCTGAACAGCTGAACTTCCTAATATTGTATGGTGATCCCTTTTTCAAGCCGTGCACGGCATGATACTTAGCTCTGAATGTCCAATCAGTGTTTGTGAATTCAGGTTCAAAATACTCAGCAGGTGTTTAAAATGATTCTCCTCGTTCTTAAAGGGATCGTATAGTTTTGGTTGAGACCTAATTTCAGGTTTCTAACGTTATTTGGTGAGATAATGAGAAACCTCTTATGAAATATGAAAGAGCATGTAATTCTATGAGGAATTCAATGTTTATTTGATGAAAATTGGTTTTGAAATGGCTGAGATATCCAAAAAAGAGCGATTCTAATAAAGTGTGGGACCCACATTTTATTACGATCGCTTTGTTTTACTTTGTTTTTGGATGTTTCAGTCATTCCAAACCCGATTTTCATCAAATAAACTTTGAATTCCTCTTAAAATGGTATGCACTGTACTATATCATAAGTGTTTTCTTGGTATCTCGCAAAAAGTTAAAAGCCCAATTCTCATCTCTACCGATACTGTACCATCCCTTTAACATGTAATTTGGTAGCACATGCTCTTGTGACCAAAGGTAATGGCAGTGTGTTATGTCTGAGAATCTTATGTTTATATGGTATGGGGCATGTTTTTTTTTTTTCTTTATTCATACAGAAGGAATTGAGGAATGAAATCTTGTCCACACATCTGAATGCAAACCAAAGTAAACACTTGATCATTAGGCTCAACCAGAACGGTGACCAAAACATATGTTTTGAAGTTTGGAGAAAAATGATTTGTAAGATGTGAGTATCCAGTGCTTGTACTATGTCGCCCTCTACTGTGGAGAGGGGATCAGTTTCATGCAAACGGCGTGGCGACAGATTGGAGCGAATTGATACCTAGCTTGTGCTACGAGTGCCTGGATAAGGGCTGTTCAGCAGCTCCCTTTGTTTTTTATCGCTAGGAGACGGTTGTTGAAGTATAGGAACTCAAGAGGTAGCACTTGAGCCTTTAATACACATGAAACCAAGACTTTTGTATGTCACGTGCTGGTCTTTTGTGCAGGCTGGCGTATGTCACGTTGACATGAAGTATTCATCAATATACCTCTCACTGGACTCGATGTGTGCTTGGAATCACCCTTCACAGCTATTGTTTGTGCCTTTATCTCAACAATAGGTCTTGACTCTATGCCATTTAGTTTCACCCAGGAGGAATTAGAAACTTGGTAGGTTTGTACACCCCCAAGAATTTATGTATCCAAGTGGTATTTGTGCAATCTTATTCTGTTATAATTTGTAGTGAATAATATACAAAGTATACATTAGAGGTATAGTGTGATATATATGTACTTAAATTGTATAATAATTTCACCAGCTCTTTGTGCATCATGAGGATTGCTCATTGTGTTCTGTAACTTTTATTTATTTGTGGAAACATTGAGTGTGTGTTTACGTACAACACATACTGTACCTTCCTCATTACATAATAGTTGCATTTATTTCTGCAGACCCTGATTTTCATCTTAGTTTGTGTCAAAATCACATTTTTAAAAAGTTTTTATCAGGAAAGTGTGCAGCTAACATGAGAAAACTGGAAGTGTTCCCTTCATTCGCCCCCTGCCCCCCCCCCCCCAAAAAAAAAAAATGTTCAGTGTAAAGTGACACAGCCTTAAGAGAGTGTTATGATACTTTGTGATTGCTTTACAAGCACCTCCCTCCCATCTTTTCTTGTGAGAAAAAAGATTTAAAAAAATAACAACAAACACATTTTCACTGACTAATATGACATCATGACCACAGACAGAAATTCTTTTGATAGTTAATTACACAGATTTAAAGAGAGTATCCACATGTTGGGGTTATAAATGCAAATTTAGCTATATCACAAATCCCTAAAGACAGTATGAGCTAAAACCTACAAACATGGTTATGATTATGATGGACACCTTTTTGTGTGGTATGTACAATATCCTATGCTGTTACCAAGAATATATATGTCCATTATTATTAAAGAGTGAAGAGTTTTGTCTTAATTACATTTTTTTGCATGAACCTCACCTGCAATCACGATACCTGGCAAGTGATGATTTCGTCTTCAAAGATTGTGATACTAATTCTTGTACAACATGTAGTACCATTCCCAAATTGTTCATATGCAATGGTAATAATATTTGAGATGACCTACTCCCAAGAAGGTTAAAGGAAAGCTTTCCCATATCTATTATAGAAAATCTCTTTCTTTTTTTTTGGCAATAAGCTTACATTTGAGCCATTCCCCTCTGCCAGCTTGCCATTCTGCTTCTAGTAAGCCCACCTACAGGCAGATTAGAATTCATCAGATTAGATTATTCCGGCCATCATACCTGCATTTGATATCAGGGACAAGTTCTGTGTGCTTTTCTGTTAGCTGTGTCCACTTTGAGGTTGTTAATCCACGAGCCCTGTCAGATTCGCAGAGAACTCATTTTGTATCTGTTCAGAGGTATGCCATTGTGCTAACTGAGTAATTTTTGAGTAATTTTTCCCACTTTTTTTTAATTGCAAGTTTGGCAGCAAATTTGAGTCACATTTATCCCGAATATGTTACCTTTTTCATGTTCATCAGATGTGATGCAGTACTGTAAAAGTGGATATTTTCGCGCGACTAATTATTCGCGCTTGGCCCGATAAGAAGAGTTTCGCGTGTTTTTAATTCCGCGGAATCAAGACATTGACTACGGGAACACATGACGTGCAAAAATATTCGCGTGCTTTTATTTTCGCGCTAGCTTCTGGTTGCGCGAAATGCGCGAAAATTTCAAAACCGCGAAAATTTCCACTTTTACAGTAATTAATGGTTTGTATTCTGAAATACAAATAAGGAGATGGGGCTTAACTTCACCTTAAAATCACTTCAAGTTCCATAAAGATAAACTATTGTGTACACTTGTGTGTAAGCGTATCGACAGATACTCATTACGTATATGTTTGGTCGCCAGGCTGTGGTGTGTTTCACGTGGCTGTTGTATGGAATGCCTACATACAGTTAGAAGTCATCGAGGAGACTTGCTCCTTTGTGTTAATGCTCTGCCACCACAGACATATCTAGGAACACATTTTTTTTTTCTCTCTTGAAATGTGATTGGACAACAAATCCTTTTGTATGTGTGAAACTTGTCAATGTGCTGCAGCATTGTGAAGCGTGTTTTGTTCGTGAGCGCTGTGTGCTCATTTGCCGACTTGTTTGCGTTTGTATCATTTGAATGACTGACTGACCAACCATATCATGTTTTTTCTGTAGAGTATACCATACGTTTATACTTGAAAAAAAGTCAACTCTGTATTGCAAACAATAAAAGCCCAGAAGCATTGGAAAAGTGCATCTCAACACAAGTTGTCATTCAGTGTTATGGAAGTCTTTTTCCCCCTCCCCAGCGACTGTGGGCCTTTTAACATGCAGAAACTCTTCAGATTCATTGTAATTGAGTCATTGTAATGGTATTACTGTGAAAAATTACAGGGATAAAGCCTTTGGTTACTCCTCTTCTGTGGAACTCTCTTACCAATTCAACTTTGGAAATGTTACCGCCTAGATACCTTCAAATTGGAACTAAAGACCAATTTTTTTCAAGCAACTTTGTGAATAATAAGTGACGTATTGTGGGAGTGGGGCACCTTTGAATGTTCCACAGATAAATGGGGCTATATAAATGCTGTTCAACATCATCGTCATCACCGTCATCATCATCATCATCATCACCATCATCATCATCATCAACATCATCATCATCATCCTTATCATCATCATCCTTATCATCATCAATATCATCATCATCGTCATCATCGTCATCATCGTCATCATCGTCATCATCGTCATCAACGTCATCATCGTCACCATCATCACCATCATCACCATCATCATCATGTATCTTGTGAAGAAATTCTTGTTCGTTTTACAATTCAAAAAGACCACTTATTTGATTTTTTCTCAAATTTATATCAAGGAATCAACTTTCTCTCTCATAGGTTACACCGCTTACTTAACACACTTTTTTCTTTGATTCATCCTGTAAGGTTGTGAAGAAAGATGTCTTTTATTGAAACAGGAAAATGAAAAATTGGTGGCATTTCATGCGCAGGTCTAAGGTTATTGCACCTTCAAGCTCAAGGCAATCGGTCAACTGACCTACACAAGTGCTCAACATGTCATTTAACATCATGATTGACCAGTAAAGTAGTCATACCTTTCCGTACCCAATTTTTTTTTCTCACTGCAGTCAAGCGGTTGTAATTCAATCTTCCGAGCATATACTTACGTCGTACTGCCTCACTGAAAATGTAGGTCATTACATACCACTACATTGTATCAAGTTCCAGATTTATGGATACTTAAAATTGGGATCAGATTTCATCTAGTACAATGAATACATTCAAAATCTGGAATTACCAGTGAATATATAGGTGTGTCATGGAGTATTCTAAAATAGGCAAGAATAACTTTCGGTGGTGTCATGTAATACAAAGCACTCGCCTTTCATTACGTACTTTTCATAACTTTCTTTGACGGCTTTCAAGGAGAGTTAGTATTACAGATTCAACATATTGCCGGGTGCTTCTAGTGTTGCCAACCTCTGTTGAATATGGCCATTAGCAAATACATTAATTTAAAACTAATCTACATTTTTCAGCATGCATTATTTATGGCCAGAAAATGACAGTATAAGAAAATTTTGGTGACCTGTAACCTTGACCTTTGACCTTTGACCATTGTCATATTTCAGGCAACTATTCGTGTATGCAGTTCTATCCTTCCTATCTTAACTAAAGTTACAGATGGAAAATTACATTTTCCATTAAAGTGCTATGGCCTGTGAGTGACCTTTGACCTACTACCACTATCTTCTATTTCTACTCGATAGGCTATCCATCGACTTACATCACCACTGGACATTCCTAGCTGAAGTCATGACTGACCTTTTGCACAAAATCTGAAATGATAAGATCTTGGTGGTGCACACAACCCAAAACAAACTGCTTCCAACATCCGGGTTGGGGGGGGGGGGGGGGAATGGGGGAATGGGGTCAGAGGCATTAAGAGAAACACAAAAACTTGTGCAATACAGAAAGTTATGGACAGGTAGAAGCACAGGTTAAGTTTTGGTATTACAAAATCTGTTGTTTGCAGTGCTGAATTATAGAGCATGGTTGTGATGGATGATTGCATTTGATGACATACATATTCCGTAATTCCTGACCATGCTGAAAAATTCAATTATATTTCAAAGCAAAATTGCACAACTTGTCTATTATTGTGTACTGCAAATGACTCTATTTGCAAAGGAAAGAAAACTGATAGCAATATAGAGAACTATGGATATCTTTTTTTTCATTTCTATAACTCTGTTTATGCCATTGGTAACCTAAGTGCCCAACAATATTTTGAGTTGTAGGTCATAGAGAGTTTTAATTGGACACCAGTACACCCAAAAGTAATGAAGAAAGGGTTCAAGTCAGTAATTGATAGACACTATTAAAGTCGATGTATAGAGAATAATAATTGTCTAAACCATGCATACTTGCATTTGAGATACATGGCAACCCAGCTATAATGAGGACCTAAATCCATGACAGTTACCTTAAATCGGGGCCCTTTTTTATCAAGCGAGAGTTATTAATCAAGAAATCAATGATAACTCTGATCCAATTATAATTGACTATAACTTTCGATCAACTATAAGTTTCCATTTTACAAAGATTTAGAATTGATCTGAAGTTGTAATTGGGTCAGGAGGAAGTTATTACTGATTTCAATCGTGGGTCTCTCAATAAAACGGACTTACAATTGATTAAGAAGTTATTACTGATTTCAATCGTGGGTCTCTCAATAAAACGGACTTACAATTGATTAAGAAGTTATCATTGATTTATGGACTTCAACATATTTCCGGGACTTCCGGGACTTCCGGGACTTCTGGGACTATGATTTTTATAAAAAGAGGGTCCAGGTCTCACTATATCAGGGTACAGAAACAAAGAAATTATCAAATATCAAGAATTGGGACTAAAAAATCGCATACTTACGATAGAATTATAGTTATCTCCAACCTCTTTACAACGAGGTTCCACTGTTACATGATGTCTATTTCCCCCCCCCCCTTTGTACGCAAAGCATCACCGTATTCTGTTCTTCTCTCGAATGATTGACACCTCAAAACTACGCCGGCCATTCATTGAGTGCTGTCATTACTCCATTCAATTGGCCGATATCGACTTGCAGTTTTGGTTTCTATCCTCGACAAACTCCTCCAGACCAATACGCCCTCCTCATCCGACTGTCGTGTTGCTCGTGATTTATTTTCCAGTTGACTGCCGTGGCCCTGTTCAAACGTACTTCACTGTCAAACGTGTGAAAGGGAAAATAACCGCGCTGCACTATTAAAAGGAAGAAAGAAACGTACAGTCCTTCAGATAGCTACGCCTGAGGTTTAGAATACTAGGTTCCTTCTCATTCAGAAGGGATGTGAAGGCATCCGCCCAATGATGGCTTGCTTGCATACAAGCATTTCGTGCTTCCTCAGTGGCTTCAAAAAGCAAATCAGAACTCGATTCCTGAGTCAGTTCAGGGCCCCATTTCATTAAAAGTTGATATGATATGCAACTCTTGCTAGAGTGGCAATTGTCAAGTTTACAATGTTAGTCAACAATAACCTTCTCCCATTACTTTTTTTTTCTGTTTCATTTGTCTTTATTTCTGGTTCTTAATTTATATTTTCACAAAGTGGCTGGTCCCTTGCTTATTCTTCCATTTAATGCCAGAGAGAGGTGTGTAATGTATTGGGAGACCAGGCCAAGAGCCTGTGGTTGGTAGTCACAGTAGAATTGTTATACATGTACATGTACTGCCCCCCTGCAGCCATAGCCATACACCTAATACAGGGCTTCACATTAGCAGTGGCCCAGTGGCCCAGGACCACTAACAAATGGTGCAGGACCACTGAATCTATCTTTTGGTAGCCCGATCGGGCAACTTAGACATTCAAACTGAGCTGTTGCTTTTGCTTTAAATTTATTTTGGGCCACCACAATTTCAGAATTAAAGATTTCAGTGGCCAGTATGGGCCACCGGACACACAAGAAAGTTAGTGTCGCACCCTACCTGACACCTAATCCCTGGAATTGACCTGTCATACACCTTCAATAACAACTACACTCACACACCTTCAACACAACTACACACACACACACACACACACACACACACACACCAAGATGAACCATACCAGCAACATGTAATATATACACATTAAAACCACATACACATGCACATATTATATATATATATATATACACACATCTGTATCACTCACACACACACACACACACACACACACGCCAACGAGCACAAGCACACAGACCGAGTGCTGTGAAGAACCGCAGACGAAAAGACCCGACATGCACGCGAGTCTTTTGACAATAAGATGCTACAGCCGAGTCATTTATTGTGCCCCTTTACAGGCCATCAATTGTAAAAATGTGTCCGTCACATGTTGTCACATGAAAAGCTAGACAAATAAAAAGAATAAAAAAAAAAAGATTTTAAAAATCATAACTGCACAGCCTTCAGTAATTCTCATGCAAAAAAAACAAAAAAAAAAACACCTTTACCTCCAGTCAAAAAGCTTCCCTCATAAAAGGCGTTTCACACATTTGTATGATACCATCATCGCCATTAATGACATTACTGACATACCATAATCACCATCAATAACATCAATGACATTATAGTGTGAAAATTACATTATGCAGATTATCCTGTACAAATATATATTTTTTCTCATTTATCATTATAAAGTTTTGCAGAAACGATCTCCAGCGAGGGTTCGGTTTGGCACAATTTGGGTGACAAGACCACGTTTGTTTTTGTTTTTTTCACTCTCCACACATTTCTACGAGAGAAAGAGGAAGCCAGATTAGCTTCTGGGTTCACACTGACAGTGACGTGCCGAATTGTGTGAAAATTTCCACACTGTGATGCAGTCCACATTTCTTTGCGTTATGTATCATATTCTTCCTTCTCCCTTTTGATTTGCAGCCATAGATATCAGATCTGTAAGACACAGTCCTTCTTGAAAGCAGACATCGTGGCCAAAGCAAGGCAGTAGTAGGCCAACGGAACCAAGAGAAAACCGTCTTTGAAAAAGACCCAGGAGTAGTCTCCCTGGTCTGAAAATCACCTGTTAAACGTGGCAGGCTGAAACTGCAAAAATTTACACAAGACTTCCTTCCTTTTTCATAACAATTACTGCAAGATGAGCGAGGGCGTTTTTCTCACATGAAAGCAGGAAAGTGATGATTTTAATCTTGCAAAAAGCACTAAGCACAAAGGACTACCCAAAACTGAGCGAGATCACAGAATTCCTATGGGTGTTTACATTCTTCGGTGACAAAACATGCTTTAATGGTTTATGCAATTATGTTTTAATACTTTATGCAATTTCGCCAGGAAATGTTTAAGACAGCCATCAACCTACCATAAAAATGTAAATCAAATTTCCGTGGGGGAAAAAAAGGTGATCCTACACATGATAAAAAACTAAAATTATCTATAATTTACATTAGATACATAAAATCACTTCTCTTGACATGATAAAAACTGACAATTTTCATGTTATCCGTCAAGGTGACTTGTGTTAAGGATTTGCCAATTCATTCTTTACACCTTCCAAAGTTTAGTTTTTGTAAATGTGAGATCAGTGTGAAACTTGCTGAAAATGGATCTGAATGGTTCACTATCCAAAGTGTGACATATTTTAAAGTATGTGGGACTAGCCAAACAGAACCGAGGAAATTTGTTGTAAATTGAGCAATGGCAAAAAAGCACCGATATGGAAACGAGTATTCCTATGGCAGACAGAACAATTTCCATTTTCTAAGGATACATGTAAGTGAAGAACTTTGATTGTCAAAAATATTGACTTTAGACCCATTCATTCACATAGAAACTTGTAAACAAAAAACAACCTCTCACAACTTTAAAAGAAAGGAAAATTTGACAAGCTCTAGTTTTCTCCTAACATCTCCAGGGAACAAAATGCTTAGCACTAGGTTGTGAATGTTGTTTCTCCCAGTAGCGGACATGATTTAGAAGCTGTGGGACTACATTAAGATTCAATAGTCAATGTTGGAATCAGAAAAAGGCTGGCATTGTTGGTCATTTCATGTGCAGAGGTAGCATGCAGGCAGGAAAAAAAAAAAGAAAAAAATGCAAGTAATGATATAGCAGTGATAAAGTAAAATTGTCTGTCACAAAACCAATTTATTTGTACACGTTTTTTGGGATTCGTGATGAACATTTTAGATATCATGCTCAGGTACATGTATATGCGTTGCCAACAAGGAAACCAAAAACATGAAGAAAAAAATAACACCCAGACAATAAAATCAACTCCATGAAGCCTTTTCCGAAAGGGTGTGTGATGACAACTGCTTTTATTTTACTTTAATGATTTTCATTTTCACACAGCACTGTGTTTTGTGATTTGCATATTATGCCCTGCATACTGTCATTTGAATTCATACAATTCCACATGTATTTTAATACTTCCTTACACACTCGTCTCATTAATAATCAATACAGTTGAAATACGTGCCATCCAGCAGTCCCTCAAAGCAGGAGCTATGGCAAATGGAAGTATTACATAAAATAAAAGAAAAACTGAAAGCAATATACAGATGTCCACAGAGTTTGTTGCTAATACCTTCAAGACACTATGTTGGGTTATTATCAAGTACAGGAACAGGAAAACCCCTGGATTAATATGATTATGCAAAATACTTAATAAAAAAATATCATTGCGTGTGTTTCATTTAGTTTTTCTTATAATGCATTTGTCAGTAATGACCAGTAACTATCAATAACAGTTACAGAGAACAAATGATTTGTATGACATGCATGTAAAATACGGTAACTATTTCTGTCTAACTATACGAAGTACTAACAACAAATGTTGCAGGATCAGTTTTTTCCTAAAAATAGTAGTAAAAAAAAATGATGGTTAGACTACAGCTTTAGAAGTAAACACACAGTTCAAATTCACACAGTACAAAGTCGGGATCAAGACTGACGAAACTAAGCAAAATGTGTAAAAATCTAACAGCTGCCCAGTGCACATATGGTACAATACACATGGATTATCTATCCTCGAAAAATATCTGATTCAGGGGATTGGAGGGAGGGAAGGGTGCATTATGGATTGAATTACTGTTCATATCATCATATCCACAAACTTAGGCAGTTGCACACTTCAACCTTTAGTTTGATTTGTCATGCTTTTTTTTCTTCATAGCTTTTTGACAGCTTGCCTAACACCTCAACGTCTTTTATCTGGTTCAAGTTTTGTCTTTTCCACAGAAAACATAAGGAAGAAACAACCTATTCTGCCAACACTGCAAAGGAGTCTGAAAAGTGTGTGGTGGGTATTTTGGAGTCATAAATGCATATCACATTGGATTTTTGCTCGTAGACGGGAATCAACCACAAATATTTTCAAGAGGAAAAAAAAGCACACTGATAAGTGAGGGACTATGGTGAATATTGGATGAGGACCGCAAACTACCTTACAATTTTGGGCAACATTTTCAACGATGACTCCACACAGCATACGATACAAACTGACCAAATGACCGGCATCTACACGTCCACGGGCCAATGAAAAATCATCTGTGGGCTGATTTGCATATTTCCACACCCTGTGCGTGCAGATGTTCCCGTCTTTGCAACATTCCAACATCCACAGAGAATCCACAGAGCAACGTCAGGGAATGGTGTACAAAAAAAGAGGCAGTGAAGCTGCGAGTTTGAATGCGAGAGGCGGTTGAAGTCTTTCCAAACGGTCTCTTAACAAGGCGTCAGGCATCATAGAGCAATACTGATCCGCCATTGGGTTGCCACCTTCATGGACTCCATACGTCGCTTTATTCCAATACCATTTCCCCCTCTCACGTAGGACTCCAAAATAGATGCCTGCAATTCTCTGTCCTTTCTCTTTCAAAAAATCTCATAACTAGAGTGGCATAAATATTCGCAAGGATACATATAAAATGCAGTATATATATGTCAATCTCTCCATGGTCTATATCATATGTCTGTATAGATGTCGCAGAACAATGCAGGCATGCCCGTGAATTTTCTCGTTTTTCTCCTCGTACACGTGATACCTGCCCGGCGAAGTAGCTGGGATGTGGTCATCCCGCCACATCGTGACGATAAATTCGTCTGGCATAAAAATTACACGGGTGGATAAGACTATACCAACAATTTGATTGTACACAATAATACATATACATGTTAAGACCTGGATTATGTACACATAGATATATACAGTCAAATCCACTACAGTATGATTTATATTACTGGGCACATGATTGGCTAGGTCTATTTCGGGGACACGCATCTCAATCCATCTAGAAGATCTCACATGTGGTGTGGGTCAGGTCTACAGGTTGACACTAAAATTGTATCAATCTTTTTTAAAAAATGACAGAATTGTTTGAAAATCTATGAAAGTCAACATGCACATATACAATAATTTTTGTAACCTACATACATGGCATTTGACAGAGTTGGGATAGACTTTGCAGAATAAATAAAAATCAATACATATCACATATTCTTAAGAAGAAAAAGTATAGGGGGATGACACTAGTCTAAAGATATAAAGATCAGTATATATACAAATATATGTCTATTTACATGAAAATTGACCCCTAAAATAGCATGATGTTAACAACAAGAGAAGTCAGCAAATTCTATTAATAGAGTAAATTGAGCTTTGAAAATATGAATGCAATTGACTTCGCTCGGCTGCATGGATAAAAAGAATAAAGAGTTGAGCAACATTTCCTGAAATACACAGTGAACCTAAAGAATGCTAATATCAGACTACATAATGCTTCAGACAAAATGTTGATTTCCAGAAAGTGCATATCTATCTTAAAAACAAAACAAAATGTAGTTTCCTTGATTCCGAATCCAATACAAGATGCACCACGATAAAATTTCGTCCTCCTTGGCACGTTTCCCATTATTGCAAAGAGGCTGAGAACATGGTGTCCCTAGTCTTGGCTCAAGCCGTCCTGATCATTCCCACATTGGCTCAAAAAATATAAAATGCAAGTCATTTCATAAAAGCTACAATACTCTGCCAAAATTTAGTTGTCCATGTCATCATGAGAGTCCGTCCTCCCCTCACGCTATTTTTTTGGTTGACCACAGCTGCTCCGAGGGACCACCTGACTACTCCGCTTGACCGCTGGTCAACCTTTTTTTGTTTTTTTTTTGCCAAACAGGGTGGAATGACCATCCCCATGGCTTACTCCTCGACTAGCGAAATGGCAGGCGATGATGCGTCACTGGTGATGCAGAAGGGGGGCTGTACCATAGTGGGGCGGTGAACAACGCACCCAGCTCTGAGGAGTGGTCTCATCACATTAGGGGGCAGCAGAAGAGGATACAGGGGAAAAAGAGTGTGACATTTGCCACTCTCGTAGGCATTTTCATTGCGCTCCAGCATCCACTGTGACATCACCTCAAGTCGAGAGAGTTCAATCATTTTCATCTGTGCTTTGCTTACACAATTCCTTCAGTTACTAGCTACACAATGCAGTGGCATATGAAACACCTTATTTTCTTTCTTCTTTTTTTTTTTTTAAGTTTTGGGTTGCAAACACCAGAATTTCGGACATTAGAGTAGCATTCTTTAGAAAAAAATTCTACTCATTGCACCTTGAAGACTGTATTTGTTGAAGGTCCAACTGGCAAATGCTGATCACCGAGCAAGGCACCTTAAAGTGGCAAGGATGTCCTCACTCCCCCTCCACAAGGTCCTCCTTCCTTATCCAGCCCCATCCCCACTCCATCAGCAGTGACAGCAGTCCTTAGCGGAAGCGGCGTCGCTGTGACAACCCATGGCGGTGACAAAGGCGGCAGCGGACGGCTACTCGAGCACGCCCGTCTCCGAGCCGCCGGTCAGCTTCGTGAACATGTCCATGTCGAGCACCTGGTTCTTGTCCTGCTTGCGCAGCGAGAGGAAGATGGAGCCGCCGATGAACTCGTGTACGACCTTGCAGTCGCACGTCAGGCAGGAGAGCTGCACCATCTCGTCCTCCATTCCGATGACGAGCTCCCGTGTCTCCCAGTTCACGTTCCAGTGCGTCATGGTGTTGTAGCGCCACGTCTTCTGCAAGTCCCCTGAGTTGATGTCCATCTTGATCATGCGGTTGTAGGCCAGGCCCAGCAGCTCCTGGACATTGGTCAAAACAATGGTCAAGATATCGGTCAAGATCACGGTCAAAATGAGGTGACATAAATGAATGGCACACTTAAGGAATTCCAAAAAATGTGTACGCTGTAACTTTCTTTTAACATTGTGACATAATGTGGTCTAACACCTTTATAACCACCACCTGACAATGGCACTGACTTGTCAGTGTATCAACAGGTCACTGATGTTGACATCACAGTTGGGTACTATACAACAACACAAACATTATTATGTATTCGGTCATTTCTAAAAACACAGAAAGAAAACAAAACAAGTTATTGAGTATACAATATGTAAATTGTACAATGAATTCATTTTTTAATTCTTTTTTGTACTTCCCACACAGTCAAATCATGGTCTTACAGATGTTCCCATATGAGACAATCACAACATAAGTGTGTGAAACATTTGGTTTTGAATAAAATCACATACGCACCACTATTTCAGCACTCAAGCACCCGGACACTTTTATTTTTATATCACCAAATAATTTATTGAAAGGCTTTCTTGAAAGACTGGTGTTTGCAGCACAGGTTCTAGGGAAGTTTTTTATAGTTTTGTTTGCTTTCATCAAAAATACCTCAACCTTGGGCTAAATTGTGCTTTACATTCTCACTGAAAAAAAAAAAAAAAAACCTCCTGAAGTAAGAAGTTATTTGTGTAGAATTTTACACGTGTTCCTGCCAATATTCTACACAAGGTGACAGCTGGTGAACATTTATTTAAAGTAAAAAAAGGAAGAAAAGAAAGGCAACTGCTCCAATCTATTTTTACTCAACTTGGCTCAAAGTGTGATTCCTCACTATGTTTCAGGTGGCTTTAATGAAAAGACTAAAATCAGATGAACATAATGGTGGAACTTTGATCGATACCAGCCCCAAAGTAGAGAGTCTCTGATGCGATTGCATACCCGCAAGTCTTCACTAATTCCTTCTTTTGACAAGAAATCAACACCATGATCCATCCTGCACATCAAATTTCTGTCTTGTGTCATCATGTAAGAGGATGCAAAATTTTCTTATTTGATGTCTGGTCCTGGTGAAACTGCCAACATTTTGTTCATCAGATTTTTACTACACATTAAGTTATCTTGGAGGAGAAGAAGATCTGCGCACACCACCGTAGCACATGGCACTAGTCATTCCATTTTGCTGGGTGTCTGTTTTTGTCTGTGCCCTTTAGTTCACTGCACTCTGCTCTTGCTACTAACAAAACATTTTCCAATAGTCGCGCCTAAATGGATAAGATTTTACAATTTCAAATTTCCATCCAGTATCTGTTTAAATTCCACAATGCTGCATTATGAAAGCATTACTGAATGAAGTTAAGACACATACATTTCAGATTTGAAGATATTGGGTACTTGGATGTTTCAGGTATATATATTTGCTGCAGATTTATTAAAGGCAAAAATGAATAGCATTTTTAAAACATAAAACAAGGATATTTTTTTCAAAGATTAGATGAGAGTTCCATTTGAGATATCAGTGTGAATTCTTCCTTCTTGTTCACCATCTGTAAAAGATTATTAACGTGCATATTTACCTCCCCATTCTAAGAAAAGGCAAAGAGCAAAACAAAACAAAAAAGAACAGACCTTCTGGAGGTATATTTGTTACATCATGCCACTTTGCATTTATAGAGAGAGAGAGAGAGAGATAGCCCTTTTAAGCGGCAACAGGCACATAAAGCCAAATGTTGGTTATTCAATCACTCCAAATACTGACTCATACGAGAGGAAGTTCCAATTATCGGGATTTTCTAAATATCCTTGAGGCCGATGATATCTGGGGCTGAGAACACCATATCTATCCAGTTGGCGTGTTGACGTGTCAGATTTTTACATCATCCCCTCCCCATAAAAAAAAAAGATTATATGTTTATATATATTTATATATTATATTAATACTACATGACAACTTGACTATGTCTTCACATGGGGAGATTTGCTGGTATGCAATGAGTGCAACACACTGCTGTAAAATGGCACGTGCCTCACTCTACGCCTACCAGCTGAAACAACATGCCAATTGCGGCTGTAACAATTTGAATATCTTATCGATTATTTTTTTCTGAGACATTTGGCACTTTTGTTTCAAGAGATATTCAATTCATGTCGCCCTTTTTATTGGAATTGCTACTGGCTAAAATTGTCCATTTATTATCACACTCATTGATTGGCCAATGCTAGTATAGGTTTAACTGATATTTTTATCTCACAATGAATGACTACTTTCTAGAAAAGCAACAATTTGTCTCATTTTTGTTAAGCACATTCACATTCCCCCCTCCCCCTCCCCCCCCCCAAAAAGGGAGCAATTTTCACATTTTCAATTTAACTAGAAAAGAACTGCTCACTTTATAAAAACGGTTCTCTTGTTTTTGTAATAATCTTATCATCTTTTTTTTTTTTTTAATACATTCTTTACAGAGCATTCTGAAGGGGGGGGGGGGGGGGGGGGTGAACCCCTCAAATGTTACTGACAGCACATGCGAAGCAGGTGCAGTTTACTGATACGCTTTCAAACTCGGTGACTAAGAACCCTGGCACAGGTTCACAATACAACACTGTTCATATCTCCTCAAGCTTTATGAACAAAAACAAAATGAACAAAACAACATCAACATCAAACTCTAAACACACACACACACAAAAAAAACAACAACAAAAAACAACAACAACTTAACAGATTTTTATCTAGGGACCTCTACAGGATCATTTTAAACTTTGTCACATCAAATTACAGTGTCCAATTAAAAATTCAAAACGCAGTTTCAGCATGATGGTGTAAGCACAGTTGATCATGATTTAAACTCCTTTGTTAAACTCTGGAGACATGCCTCCTAGTATGAAGAGTAATCGATTCCCCCTCCTCCCTCGATTATGAACACGGTTGAAAATGATTTGTTGATGTCCCAGTCATAAAGCCGTCTCTTAAATTATGATGCATAGCATTAGAATTGTGCATTTACCACTTGTTGACATAAAGAGAGAAATTGATTCAATAATTGCGCTTGACTTAGTTCAGCTTCACCAAAACATTATTGACACAGGCAAACTTTGTGAATTGTCAAGATTTGAGTACCATGACCTCTGACCTCATTCTACAGTAATCATGGTGGGGGAAAAATAACAGCAAATAAGTGATTGAACAAACAGGGTGATGAGCTTGCGATGCATTTGAAAAACAAAACTGCCTCTGGGGACATTTTGTGAAGGTATCATAAAAACAAAGCATCCTTTCTGACCTGCATTCTCTCTTCCCACTCCTGTAAGACTACGATATCCTGTTGGCAATTATGAAAATTGATCCCCTTTAATCGTCATGCCCCAAACCTCTCACAGAAAAGTGGGGCACCAGCAACTTATAGTTCATCACATCCAGGCAAGCAAAGGATGACATATAAGGGGCTTCAGACTTACTAAAGAACTCGTTGCTAACATCTATACAAGCTCATTAACATTGCCAGTCTGACAGCAAGCTCAAACCTATCTTCTCCCTAACATGGTCCTCACAACAACAACAACAACAACAACAACAACAACAACAACAACAACAACAACAACAACAACAACAACAACAACAACAACAACAACAACAACAACAACAACAACAACAACAACAACAACAACAACAACAACAACAACAACAACAACAACAACAACAACAACAACAAGTAAGACCCAAGAACAAAAATGCATTTGGCCAATTTGCCATCCACAATTCTTTTCCAACCAAATTTGGCTATAGTTTCGATTTGCATCTATGTTTTAACCAGTCAGATCGCTAAAACACTTTTGAGGAAGTAATAAGTTGTACAGCTCAGCATAAAGAGTTGTCGGTTAAGAGGGACAGGTCGTGGAATATGTTACACATCGGTTGACAGTCGGCATTTGGCTAGGAGGCTAAGTTCAGAGCCTGAACATGTCGGTTAACTTAAGACACAATAAGGAATCTCTTTCAGGAACATAATTACGCGCAAGATTTTTTTTTTTTCAGTCTGAAACCTCTCAGAGGAGGCCTGAGCCGGGTAAAAATAGACTTAGCTAGAAGTACCCTGCCCTGCTATGGACTGCTCGAAATAGATCCCACACGACCATGATACTGTCATAAGCTGACTTCCTTGTTATCACAGAAAGCATCAAATTTGTCTTGAACAACTGCCTGATGCATGAAAGGTGTCTTCATGCTGTTACGCCATCGACACTGTGAAACATCTGTTGACAGCCATAATGTGCCGAACAAATTTGCGATGCGCTGTCTAGATGGAGCGAAATTCTTTCAAATCAGCAGTGCAGCATGCTGTCACTAGTGATCTAATACAATTTTGCGCTTGGTGGTTAAGAGGCAATCCAGAAGACGATTGTGATAAACTGATCTTATGCAAGTCTGAGGTTGAGACTACTGTATTATTATTTCCGCTCTTGCTCTCACCCTCTCTACTTTCAGCCCTGTTTTCTCTCCTCTCTGATAACAGTAACTCTCTGTTCTTCCGATGCCACACTATCTATCATCTTTCTCTTATCTGCTGTAAGACGCCAGTGGTTAGACTGGATGCATTCCTTACTGACCACTGCTGACCACAACCCTTTCCGTTCCCATGGAACTCACTGTATAAAAGATGTACATAGACTGAAATAAAGTCAGTCCGGTAATTGCAGCCACTGAGTCAACGTCTACTTTCTTTTGCGTGCATATAACCTAGCTATATACATCACACATATACTAAGGCTATAATACTGGCGACGAGGATTAAACTTCTGTAAAATGGCTGGTCTGGTAGGAAATATAGAAGAATTCCGAGAGGGAATCGACTGGTGCCAATACATAGAAAGATTGGACCTGTACTTCAAAGCCAATGGAATGGAAGCAGAGGAGAAGAGGCAAGCTACATTGCTGACTGTCATCGGGCCAGCAGCTTACAGTCTTCTTCGCAGTCTTGTTTCTCCAGCCAAGCCAGCGGACAAGAAGTATGCTGAACTTGTCCAGGTAATGACGGAGCATTACACCCCAGCACCAAGTGAGATTGTTGAACGGTGCAAGTTCAACAGCCGTTTCCGAAAAGACTCAGAAACAATCAGTGAATTCATAGCTGCACTAAAGTCAATGGCAGAGCACTGCAATTATGGTTCTACTCTAGGGGAGATGATTCGCGATCGATTAGTCTGCGGCATCAGACATGATCGGATCCAACGTATTCTTCTAGCTGAGAAGAAGCTTGATCTCGCCAAGGCCGTTGACATTGCGACAAGTGTGGAGATGGCAGAAAGAAATGTGTGTGATCTGCAATCAACACAGGCTCCACATGGAAATGGTGCAACAAACAAGGTGTTCAAGCAGCAGGCAGGACACAGAAAAACCGGAGCTCAACATCGCAACTCGTGCTACCGCTGTGGACAGGGGCACGAGAAGGGCAAGTGCAAGGCAGTCGACGCCACTTGTCATAATTGTGGAAAGCGTGGACACTTCGCGAAAGTCTGCCGGAGTAAGACAAATTCCGGGCAGAGGAAGGAGGTCCACACAAAGTTTATGGCAGAGACTAGCGCGGAAGAGTCGACCCCTCCCAAGGACAACAATGAGGAGTACTTCATGCACAAGGCATCACCAAAAAAGGAGGCTCCAATGTTGCTCGAGTTGGGGATTTCCCAAAATAACACTGTGATGGAGATCGATACAGGAGCTACACTATCGATAGTGAGCGAGGCAACTTATCGTGCATGGAACCATCAACCCCAGCTGTCACAGTCTGATGTGGTGTTAAGAACTTACACGGGGGATAAGATACCAGTAGTGGGCGCATGTAACGTGAATGTGAGGCATAATGCCCAGGACCTGGAACTCCCCTTGCTAGTTGTTGCAGGTGATGGGCCAAATTTGCTGGGGAGGAACTGGTTAGCGCGGCTGAAGCTCGATTGGAACACCATCGCAGTGGTAAAGCAGACCAACTCCCTCGACAGTGTGCTCGCAAATTACAACAACCTTTTTCATGATGGACTGGGCAAACTGAAGGGGCAAACAATTCAGATTGCCATTCAGGAGGATGCCCAGCCCAAGTTTTGTAAGGCGCGGCCTGTTCCGTTTTCGTTGAAAAAGCGTGTTGAAGATGAGCTAGACCGTCTACAAGAGGAGGGAGTGATTCAACCGGTGAGATTCTCGAGATGGGCAGCCCCCATTGTGCCGGTTTTGAAAGAGTCAGGCGCATTGCGCATATGTGGGGACTATAAAACAACAGTCAATCGCGTCTCCAAGACTGACATTTACCCATTGCCAAGAGTGGAGGAGTTATTCACATCGCTATCTGGTGGTACGTCATTCAGTAAGCTAGATTTGAGCCATGCTTATCTGCAGCTGGAGCTGGATGGGCGATCACGTGAGCTGGTGACCATCAACACGCACAAGGGCTTGTTCCAGTATACACGCCTGCCCTTTGGTGTTTCAGCTGCTCCAGCCATATTCCAGCGCACGATCGAGGGATTGCTGGCCGACATCCCTCACACTGTGGCCTTCTTGGATGACGTGCTTGTGACCGGAGCTACCGAGAAGGAGCACCTGGAGAACCTCGACAAGGTTCTCAATCGCCTCAACGATGCTGGCCTGAGATTGAAACGCGAGAAATGTGTGTTCTTCGCACCGGAAGTGACGTACTTGGGCCATCGCATCTCGCAGACCGGCATCCATCCGACGGAGGAGAAGGTGACAGCAGTCAAAGAGGCGCCTACACCTACGAACGTGTCAGAGTTGAAGTCATATCTTGGCATTCTCAACTATTACGGGAAATTCATGCCAAATTTGTCGACCGTCCTGGCACCCCTGCATGTATTGCTGCAAAAGAATACCAAATGGGTCTGGGGAGCCGAGCAGCAGCGTGCATTCGAGTCGTCTAAAACGCTGCTAACGTCTGACAAGGTGTTAATCCACTATGATGCAAAGAAACCACTCGTCCTAAATTGTGATGCGAGCCCATATGGAGTGGGCGTGGTCCTTGCTCACAAACTGGCAGATGGCAGTGAGAGACCGATCGCTTATGCATCACGCTCGCTGACACAAGCAGAAAAGAACTATGCACAAATCGACCGAGAGGGTCTCGCAATCGTTTTTGGGGTGCGTAAATTTCACCAGTACCTGTATGGACGGAAATTTGTGATTGCGACGGATCATAAGCCTTTACTGGGGCTATTTGGTGCCACACGAGCGATACCGACGATGGCGTCATCGCGTATTCAACGGTGGGCACTCACGCTGAGCGCGTACGACTACGAGCTTGTCTATAAACCAGGACAGAGCAATGGCAACGCAGATGCACTCAGCCGACTACCTGTGACGATACCGAGCATGCGCATCCCCAAACCAGCAGACTACGTGCTAGTTATGCAACACCTGGAGTCGACACCCGTCACACCGACATCGATCAGGCAGTGGACCGCGAAGGATCCAATTTTGTCGCGAGTGCGCGAATATGTTCTTCGTGGATGGCCGTCAAAGTGTGATGAGGAAATTTCGCCTTATTTCAGGAGGCGGGATGAGTTGTGTGTGTATGATGGCTGCATAATGTGGGGAGCACGTGTTGTGATACCTCCACAAGGGAGAAATCAGCTCACTGAGGAGCTGCATGAAGCTCACCCGGGGATCTCGCGAATGAAATCGCTCGCTCGCAGTTATTTCTGGTGGCCTGGGATGGATGGTGACCTGGAGAGCAAAGTGAAAAATTGCAAGGAGTGTCAGCAATCTCGAAAGTTGCCGCCAGCAGCACCACTTCATCCATGGGAGTGGCCACGAAAGCCATGGTCGCGAATCCACTTGGATTATGCAGGGCCATTCATGGGCCGTATGTTTCTTGTGTTGGTAGATTCGCATTCGAAATGGATGGATATCTTTCCAGTCTACAAGGCAACCAGCTCAATCACAATTGAGAAGCTACGCGAAACCTTCGCGATACATGGCCTGCCAGAGCTTATTGTCACCGACAATGGAAGCGTGTTCACAAGCGACGAATTTCAGCAATTCCTACAGCTGAATGGAATCCGTCATGTTCGCACTGCACCTTTTCATCCATCATCAAATGGACTGGCAGAGAGGGCAGTGCAGTCCTTCAAAGCTGCAATGAAGCGCATGACCAACGGCACAATCGAAACGAAGTTGTCGCGATTTCTGATGGCATACCGCATCACACCTCATCCAACAACTGGTACACCTCCTGCGCAACTTCTCTTCAATCGCATTCCCCGTTCGCGATTTGATTGTGTGAAACCAAACATGGAGGAGCGCGTTCAGCGAAAGCAGTATGATCAGAAGCAGAAGCACGATCAGCGTGCTAAAGCTCGCGATTTTTGTATTGGAGATCACGTGTACGTGAAAAACTTCGCCAGCGGTCCACAGTGGATGCCAGGCGAAGTTATTTCCATCGACGGCGTCCAATATACGCTGAGGCTGGCAGATGATCGCATCTGCAGGCGACACATCGAGCACATACGACGTCGCTATGACAACGACGATGTGGCCGCGGATGTGTTCCTTCCTCATCCACGTGGGGAGGGGAACAACAATGCACAGCAAGACCATGATGACGAAGCACCAGCACTTCGCAGGTCCAACCGCCAGCGAAAATACCCTGAACGCTATGGGGAGCCAATACCACATTGAGGAGGCAGTTGTAAATAACACTTGTAAAAATGCCGGACACTTTGGACAATTCAAGGTCGAAATTAAGTTCAAAGTTAAGGATAAATCTTTGTTGGTTCAAAGCTGAACTCAATGGACAGTTCAGTTGGACATTATAATTTTGGTTTTCGTGTGTTGATACATTTGACATGGTACACACATACATTTATACCTCCCAGAATATAAGAAAGGTGATTTGAGAAATATAACAAATTGCAAAATAAGTTGAACAGACCGATTTAATAAGATAATGTATTAGATGGAGATTTTGGACATTTGACAGTTTTGGGATAATGTTCAAATAAGATAGTGTTATTCAAAAGAAGTTAAGATTTCACTTTTTGGTTGAATAATGTTGTGTTAATTGATGAGAACCATTTTTGGAAAAACCAAAAACAATTCTAAGGGGGAGGAGTGTGATAAACTGATCTTATGCAAGTCTGAGGTTGAGACTACTGTATTATTATTTCCGCTCTTGCTCTCACCCTCTCTACTTTCAGCCCTGTTTTCTCTCCTCTCTGATAACAGTAACTCTCTGTTCTTCCGATGCCACACTATCTATCATCTTTCTCTTATCTGCTGTAAGACGCCAGTGGTTAGACTGGATGCATTCCTTACTGACCACTGCTGACCACAACCCTTTCCGTTCCCATGGAACTCACTGTATAAAAGATGTACATAGACTGAAATAAAGTCAGTCCGGTAATTGCAGCCACTGAGTCAACGTCTACTTTCTTTTGCGTGCATATAACCTAGCTATATACATCACACATATACTAAGGCTATAATAACGATACCTGATGCCCTTTTTCTGGATAACACATCTAGATCTATCCCTTTAATTCCTCCTTCACATATGTTGTACACTGCAAAAAGATGTATCTACTTAGGTGATTCTTATATCTTTTGGTTGCCAAAAAATCTCCAGAGATCCGCTAATGATGCTCTTTTCTGGCTGACACAACCAGATCTATCCCTTTAAGTCTTCCAACACACACATCACAATAAGGACAAGATGCGATATGAATTGCTTTTGGTTACCGCAGAACTCCAGAGATCTCCTAATGAGCATGCATGAGTGTCTCAAAGCACATTGATAGGTTACCATTGAAGGATCCAACACAACTTTCAGTTCTCAAAGAGGCGGAGAAGTCTAATTTTAGCAGCCCCACAAGGGCTGCCAACACGAGCAACCAACCTCTTTCTCCCTTCTCAAATGACAACCATAACCACCTCGGCTAGGATGATTGAGAGTTCTGTCAAAAATCCCCTAAGATGCTCTCTTTAAAGGACAAGTCCACCTTCATATACACAAGGACTGAGAGAATGCAGCAATATTAGTAGAACACATCAGTGAAAGTTTGAGGAAAATCGGACAATCTGTTCAAAAGTTATTAATTTTTTAAAGGACAAGTTCACCTTCATAGACATGTGGGTTGAGTGAATGCAGCAATATTAGTAGAACACATCAATGAGAGTTTGAGGGAAATCGGACAATCCGTTCAAAAGTTATGAATTTTTGAAGTTTCTGCTCAGTCACGGCTGGATGAGAAGACTACTATAGCTTGTGATGTCATATGAGTACAACTATATAAAGAAAGTATAAAGAAAATTCAAGATATTCTCACTTTTCTCACATAATAGAAGAACACTCGACTTCTCTCTTACAGAAGTCAGGGGAAATAATATTACCCCTAACATAAGTCAGTAACATGTCGAAGAAATGTGCACTTTATTCAAAAAGTAAAGTTTTGTGAAATTCTCTTTTTATTTTCCTTATATTGTTGTACGCATGTGACATCATGTACTGTAGTAGTCTTCTCCTCCAGCAGTGATTGCACAGATACTTTAAAAATTCATAACTTTTGAACGCATTGTCCGATTTTCCTCAAACTTTCACTGATGTGTTCTTCTAATATTGTTGCATTCTCTCAATCCTTATGTATATGAAGGTGGACTTGTCCTTTAAGTATCTGTGCAGTCACTGCTGGATGAGAAGACTACTACAGTGTATGATGTCACATGTGTACAATGATATAAGGAAAATAAAAAGAGAATTTCACAAAACTTTACTTTTTGAATAAAGTGCGCTTATCTTCGACTTGTCACTGATGTATTTTAAGGGTAATACTATTCCCCCTGCCTTCTGAATGAGAGAAGTCAAGTGTTTTTTCGTTGTGCGAGAAAAATGGAAATATGTTAAATTTTCTTTATTCTTTCTTTATATCGTTGTACACATGTGACATCACAAGCTATAGTAGTCTTCTCGTCCAGTCATGACTGAGCAGAAATTTCAAAAATTCATAACTTTTGAACGGATTGTCCGATTTTCCTCAAACTCTCACTAATGTGTTCTACTAATATTGCTGCATTCACTAGACCCACATGTCTATGAAGGTGAACTTGTCCTTTAATGCCATTATGCTACATGGTTACAAGATACAAGATCAAGTGTACACAGACATGAATACCCTGCATCCTGTTACTTCAAGAACCTAGCAAAACACCACCTCCTCCTTCTCTTCCATCTCCATATCCTAATGTCTTGATATGAGATAAAAAGCATTAGGGGAATAGAGAGATGGCGTATTTCATCATATACTGGCGGGAAACTCAAGCATGATGAGAGAAAATCAGCGGCACACGACTGAAACTTCATTTGTAGTTTTCATTGGCACTGTAACATGATGCTAAGACATTCTGCTAATGAAACTCCCGCCCAAATCTACAATCGTTACACTATCTAATTTTAGTATTACACTGTACGTCCCACAACTTACATCTGACTAGAGTGCCACTATACTCGAAGGCACTTAACTTGACATCACAGGATATGACACTCTAAATGTTCTCATTTTTGCTCCATATTCCCTGGGTTTCATTCATATACAGATGTAATTCATCACACATCTTCAAAATTTTCATTCACATAGTTTTTTCAATCATCGACTTCCTATCCAGTAGCTCTCTCCATTCCTCTTACCACTCATTTCATCATCTGAAAAGGCGGGTAAGAAGGAACACTGGGAGTTAATGGTTCAAGTGGAACTTACGTCCTTCTTGCTTCCCCGGATGCGCACCACGAAGAATGTGATGCCGTATTCCGGCAGTGCCTGCCACGCCTTGATGTAGTTCAGCTTGGCATCCACGAGTGAGAGCGCTGATGATCTGGAGTGGGCTTCCAGGATTCTCTTGGCAATCTGTTCACGAGATAGGAAGAGGGGTGCAAAGAGGGGTGCAAAGAGGGGTGCAAAGACCAAGAACAAAGTGTGAGAAGGCATGATGGTACACCCCATGGTACCTGTACGCAAATGTCTCTGAAGATACAGCATGACTCTTTCATTCATTGAATGATTAAACAGCCAAATATTGTTCATTTCTTCCAGATTGCAATGGCAAAAAAAAATAAAAATACATAAATAAAAAAAATGGTAGACCCACAGAATGTTAGATTTATTTGAATATACTTCCATGCTAGAATACCTTGATCATGATCAGTATTAATGCCATGTAAAGAATGTTTTGCATGTTACAGTACACTCTAGCTGGGATGCTCAAATGTAAAAAGACATCATCCTACAAACTACTCAGTCCCACACGGTCAAATTGATGTCAAGCACAACTCAGTCCCACCTATGAAAATTGATGTCCAATGCAAAGAGGAGTGGCTAACTTAGAGCAGAATGCTGAATCATCAGGGGACAAAATATGAACTGATGGATTAATGACGTCATTTTCTTCAAAATATTTGTTTGACCCCAGCTGGGAGAAGAAAGTAAAATCATCCTCTTTTGGAAGACATCAAAAGTTGACAGAAAGTACAAAGACACAACAACTGATGGGAGACTAATGTACATTTCATAACTTGATCTATGTTCAAAGGATGAAAGAGGGGAAGTTTTCAATGAACTTTTCTTCACAGTTAAACAGTCACTCTGAGATTAACACATCTCATATCTTATCTCAGCGTTGTGATGAACTGATATGTTTTGACAAACTTTCTCGGCAGACGGCACACAATTTATGACTAATTTGAGCATCTGTTTTGTTTGAGGGGCCCCATCCCTGCTTGACTACCGAGTGATGCTAATCCTAGATGTTTCATCCAACTTGCAGCTTCTTTCTACCAGCCGAATTCATGCCAATACAGGAAGCATGGAAGCACGATGCCAATATAATTTCATTTTACGACCCCTGCTCTGGATTTTTATTTACGGCTCTGTGGTCTCATGATCTCGCATTTGTCTTGCACAAAGTTTGTAATCACTCGTTACTGAAAAACCAGCCGTGCATGATGATTTTATCCGCATGTCATGCATGGAGTGACCTTGAAAGAACTTAGAATGAACTGAAACTAGCCAACCAGCATATAAGGAGAGGAAAGAAAGACCAGTATAAATCAACATAAAACATAGATTCAATGAATGTATCATATGCATGACAGAGATATACAGCCTTGTCAAATGATCAATTCCTTTTCTGTCATGATATAAACAAGTTGTGCCAAACTTTCAGCATTAAATGCCTAACAACTTAGGTCACCAGGCTAAATTTTTTGTCCACAACTATTGATAAGAATGCCACTTGTGTGATGAAAAAAAACAACAAACACTACCATCACCCTCTGAATCTTTGTGAACTATTGCATGACATTTATGAAATTATGATGTTTTGTTTTACGGTAATCATTTTTTTAAAATCAAATTTTCATGACAGACAGTAGTTTAGTAATACACTTATCTGCATAACTCTATAAAAATTGGTTGCTCTGATCTTCATCGGGTTTTCCTCAGTCTTACCTGACATAGCAATGGTAATGCTTGCAAACTGGATATTAAAGAGTGATATGAATTCAACTGCAACCTGCTGCTCAAACAGCTCTATAATGGGTCCATGGAGCAAGTGTTCACTTACCTATCAGTACATTTTATTTAACAGCCAATCGAAAGTGGCAAAATTACACCAAACAAATTGCTACATACTCCATACCCTTGTAAATGGTTATTTCTTCAAGTGTGGGACAATTACAATCATTTCCCTGTCTTGAATATCTTACAAATATTTGATTTTCCCAAATATACAATTGATAAAATGAGAATAGTGTACTAGTGCAAGTCAAAACAGTCAGGTGATTCAAAACTGTCAGGTGATTCAAAACCGTCAGGTGATCAAATGCTGCACAGGCACAGACTGACCTCTTTGGCTTTGTACTTCTTGAGCACCCGCGGCGTAACAAAGTTCTCCGGCTGGAGGTCGGGCATGTCGGTGGTGATGACCACCGCGCTGCCGTCCTTCTTGCTGTGCTGCATGCTGAGGAAGGCTTGGATCTCCTGCACCTCAGACGTGTAGGAGCTGTCGGCCATCGTCTTACCCTTGGACGCCAGCCGACAGGCGGCCATCCACTTGGCATACTGGTCCTCCTACAGTGGGGGCGGGAATTGGGGGACAGTGGACAGAATTAGAGGGGATACTTCAGGACACAGTTAGTACCACCCTTACACAAGTTTCCTACTCTTCTTACAAACCGTAACTGCTGCCCAAACAAGCCAGCAAACTGACCACAGAAACCCTTCCTACTGCCCTAACAAAACAAAAAACAAAAACTTTTTTGTCCACTGCAAAACCTCTCTAATTACACACACACACACAAAAAAAATACTTTTCCCACTGTCAACCACAACATCTCTGACTATTCCTATCTGACACTCCAACTTTCTACTGTTCACAGAAACCTTTCCAACCATTTCAACAAGCCCCTCCCACTACCTATTGCTTGGAGAACTTTATTAATGGGTGAAAATGAAGATGCAGAATATTGTAACTGGCATTTTTGAGATGACAAAAAGTAATCCTCATTGATAACCCCACATTCGAATCTTATACAGAACTAATCTTGATCTCGTTTGTTTGTGTTCTTAAGTCACAGTTGAGTTGATTCCACTGGATGGAACCTTTAGCCAAATAACATTGATCATCAAACAAAGAGCAGGTCTTAAGCAATCACATTTTGCTGTACACAATTAACAAATTGAGATACACACTTCACTCCATTCAGATCACACTTGCTCCATTGATGCTTCATCAACATCATACTAGGGCTTTATCAAATAGAATTAGGAAACGCTTCTCTCATTTCAGGAGTGGGGATGGAATTGGGGTTGTGAATCTTTAAATCAAAGCATCCAATGAAGATGTAGTTGCAAACACTCTGCACTTTGCAAAGTGCACCATTCTCCCGGGGGATGATACTTCAGCTGGTAAGTGCTTCTACTAAATCCAATCGCAATCGTATGGGAAAATTTTGTTCTTCTAGAGACTGCTCCATCTATAAGCTGTATTGGAAGATGTTACAATCTGAGTCAGACTGGAGGCGGAGGAAGTCCTTACCGTATCACATCTCAAGATGAGCTCCTGCGTTCCCTCGGCCGAGACGGCGAGGAGCTTGATGCAGAACTTCTCCCCGGCGATGCTGACGTCAGGGGAGGCCTCACACCCTGGGAGGAGACAGGTTGGGGAGAAGAGTAAAAGGTAAAGCATAGATCTCAGATGGGCTCAAAATTCATCTTCCATCATTTGGACTTTGCTTGCGATACACTGGAATGGTCTACTAAGAAACTTGTATGGCTGATGCAGTTTGCTAGGATAACGAGTTGTTGTGGAGTATTTTGAGATAAAAAGTGTAAAATGATGAAAGTCTGTATATCTGACATTTATTCCTGAATAGTCCTCCCCCGTTCAGTAGTGGGTAGGTAGACTGCTATATCGATGTGGCGATCAATCGTAGAGTTTAAAGCATCACTTGGAAAGAATTCAATTGCATCAACTTAATGGGTAAGATATACAAAGCATCACTTCAGAAAAAGCTAGAGGCACAAGGATTGCCGATATCTAATACCTCTAATACCAACTATAATTTTTTTCTGAACCAGAATAATATTCTTGATGGAATCCTCAAGCAACAAATATTATACAACTATGCATCACAAATTTAAAAAAAAAAATCCCAAGGGTTTTGATATTAGCTCATGACAATATAAAACTTTTGAAGCACATAACTGATGGGAGTCCATGTTCAGAATATTTCAAAGCAAGATCAACTGACTTGTGGGAAAAGAAAGGAAACATGCCCATAAAACACAATAAATAATTTGCATAACTTAACATCCAAGGATCCAAATTCAAATTTCTTAATATACAGATAAAAAATTCTACTACTGAATAGAATAGATATATAGAATGTCAAGACCCCATAATCTAGTCTACAGACATGACAACATTCAAAGACCAGTAGCATGGGTATACCCTGCAGAGAGAAGGTAGCCCCAACTCGAATACATTTGAGTATCCCTGTAACGGACTGTGTGCAGCTTCATCACCGATCGCCATGTCAAAGAACACACACAACCGAAGAGTCTCGACTGGAGTCGAACGTTAATGATCGGCGCACACTCTGAAGGTGCACATATTCGCTGACAGGCAAATCTATTCTAGCAGGACGGTGCTAGTTGTGGTTTTTGAATGTGCCCTAATGGGCAGTGAATGGAGATTGATACAATCTGGCCACCGATCACTCACCATGACACCGGGTCTTTAAGTGGCATGAAGGGAAATAGTATCCTGTGCTATCTTGCGACACTTTGCTATCTGATACACTCACTTTAAAGGCATTACTCACAACAACTGATTACACAGGTCTTACAGAGAGGAAACTCTGTGGGACCTTTAATAAGACAACCAGCCAAAGTCAATATTTCCCTAATGCTCATTTCAAAGTAGCACTCACATGGTAATTTACACTCTCCTCTCTTGAGGGAAATACCATACATCTTCTAACATTCCACAAATGAAAACTACTACAATTTTCAATTATAATCACTTATTTACAATTATTTTTATCACTACTACTGCTACTACACATACCACTACTACCACTACTACTACCACCACCACCACCACTACTACTACTACTACTACTATTATTACTACTACTACTACTACTACCACTACTACTACTATGACGACTACTACTACTACTACTACTACTACTACTACTACTATTATTACTACCACTACTACTACTACCACTACTACTACTATGACGACGACTACTACTACTACTACTACTCTACTACTACTACTACTACTACTACTACTACTACTACTACTACTACTACTACTACTACTATTATTACTACTACTACTACTATTATTACTACTACTACTACTATTATTACTACCACTACTACTACTACCACTACTACTACTATGATGACGACTACTACTACTATTACTACTGCTACTACTACAATACTACTACTACTACTAGTTAGTTGTTTACGATCCTCTCTTTCAGCAATCACCACATCAAATCATACAATGTAGTTTTTTGGGTTACTCTATACTGTGCAGTGGTGAACTCTTGACAAGGAAACGCGTAGGACAGTCCTCTCAGTACTACACATGGAGGTTGGTGTGAGTCCAAATATGGTGCATGCCACTGTAATGTTACGTTGACACCACGCAAAATTCGAGGGAAATCACATTATATCATCTACCCGTGACATTTCTGAGAATACAAATTTACAAACATGCAGCAAAAGAGGACTGCCAACTTTAAGAGTGCGCTACAGTCAGATATTTTACGTTCACCTTTGACCCCAAAGCACCTCTCTGACATCACTCACCCCTCCCCCCCCCCCAAAAAAAAAATAGAAAACAGAATATGTCATCCTTGTTAGCAGAGTAGCAGCAGTCAGAGTTGTCGGACCCCGAGGTGTTGTCGGGAGTCCAGGAATGCCGACACGATTGGCTCCCCGTAGTGAGGCCATGCCTCGGTCCACAGGAGGACGGTTCGAAAAAAAAAAAAAATAAATAAAAATACAACAGTCTACCAGGACGCCATATGTTCCGCAAATTGACAGTGATGGGGTAGCATCGCCACCATGCCCATCAGTGGGACGGTGCTGACTGGCTATTAATAGAAGTATGCCACGGCAGCCTTCGTGGGGGGATTACAGGGGGGTCATGCTAGGTACACCATCAAATGCCTTTTGGAGTAAACATTCTTATCGTACGCCGTCAATATTCTCTGCTAGAGACAACGTGAATAACACTTTGCTCTTTTATTCTTGCCACCGGCTCTTCAAATTTTTCGTATTTTAAATGCATACATGTTTTTCTTTTTAAGAAGCAAAAGCAATTTATAAATGGAAATGTTAATCTTTATCATATTTTAATGTTCCAGATCGTTGGACTCACGCAAGAGAAATTCTATCATTGCTGACATGTACATACCTATGAGAGCACTGTATCACCTGAACATGCCCATTGTTACTGCTAATCACTTCCAATTATGCTGGCAGCCCACAATTAACTTCGTTTAAATACACATGTTCTCACACGACTTAAAGCTGATTTCTTTTCTATTTAATTGGACTCATCTGAAACTCAATGGCCCACAGATAGGACCACCCAGTGTGAATTTCAGTGAAGATCTGGTCGGTCTTTTAAAGTGACCAAAGACTATAAAACTAGGGAATAAGTAGCCTACATGTAGTAACTGATGCAAATTCAAAATGACAGGCTGTTTCCATGTCTTGACGTGTGCTTCAGCAACAAACAGGGAGGTGAACTGCAAGGGGTCAAGAGATGAAAAGTAATTCTGCACTGACCTCTGAGGTTGACCCTCTGGATTGGTTGACCGGTGCTCTCATCTTCACTCTTGTAGTAGGCCAGGTGCAGGTCACGGAAGACGAACCATGCCTTCTTGTAGCCCTTCAGCGTGAATTTTTTCGGCCTGTGAAAAAATCAAAGAAAAGAGTACATTGGCTATCATATCCTGGAAATTACAAAGAGCAACAAAGCTCTCCTATTTTCATACAAGTTCGCTGAAATGTCACACACGGTATCAGTTTGATGTGTGTTCACTCAATGCTCACACTATTTTCAAGAGTTTGGAGACAAGAGATTAATAACTTCACTTTCATTGCATCTTAATAATGTCTTCATATATGTTGCCCTTGGCTCTCCACATTCATAAAGTGCAGACTACATTACTTCCTTGCAGTGACTGCACCTTCATGTTATGGCATAGAGCTGAAAAATGATACATTCTTATAACCAAGAGAGCTGTCTTTTTAACACTGTAAAGAATTGCTCATTTTCAGACTTGTGACGACAATTTGTTGATAATGTAACCATCACTTCTTGAGAAACCTACAGTAGAAGTGGTTTAATAGTTTGATTACCTAGAAAAGAAGACATGCTTTTCAGAGACTATTTCAAGCTGCTTTAAAAAGCATAAGAACCTCTAATTTCTCCTGTTTATTGTCTTCACTCTCAAGTTTTACACACACAAAAAAATCCACATAAAGATTACCTTCAGAAGATACTACTAAGCCATGATACATGTACACCCATGAACTTGCGGTTCAAGGTTCATCAATCTCCTGAATTAAACCAATACCAATCATCAAAATGAATAAATTGTTTCATAAATAATAATTACTGTTCATGAGAATCAAATGTATTTCTACATTGTACAACACTATTTGGAAGTCCAAGATTCCTGAACATGAAACACAACACTCACATTTGTGTCTGACTTTGAGCACAATTATGGCTGCACAGTCACAGCTAGACCCACAAATGTGTCCAGAAATACTTCAGACGAGCATTTAAAGCTCACAGTATTTTACTCCTCAAGTGTTTTGAGGGAGATGTCAAGGTGAAAATATCATTGCTGGATACATTCCTACCAAAACAGTATATTCTCAAATGGCAACGAGCAAGGGCTTTATCGAGGTCTCGCGTCAACGGAACCAATTCGGAATTCTGTAATAACGACGACGGCCATAGTTTTACGCTGAATCAGAGTGGAATTTCGTCCACACGTTCCAGCCCCGCTCTCTCGCGAGTCTGGCAAATTACTTAGTCTGGAATATTCATCAGGCTTCTCCACCAACGCTTGAATCCATGCAATTCAAGAAAATAGAATTGAACAAAACTAACAACCGGCATGTCTGGTGAATCGACATTCCAGAGAAGTAAAGGACAGGAAAGATAACGCACATTCCTTTGACACTTCTGAATCACCAGTCTTGCGATGCCATGCTAAGTGAGGACATGAACAGCACTACAGTCATAATCTCCTCGCTGCGACATAAATTTATAATCTAGTCCTCACGTACAGAAGGTCTATGCAATAAGCCAATGGCAAGCATAATCTGAAACTTTTCATTTTCTTCCTGGGAATGAGTTAGAGATAGCGATGCTATGGGTTTCCTTGTTAAACCAGTGACTGCAAAAGAAAGATAAAAAAGAAAGAACTTTCCAATCTTTATCAATTAGACAATATGCAGTCAACAATAAGGGGGAAAAAAATTTGGATGAGCTTGGTCTCAAGAAATGACATCAGAGAGTGGGAGTTAAACCCTCGTTCTCATTTCACTTGCGGCATCTTTGCAGGGTTGACATTTGAGTCATCTCCCGCCAATCAGCAACTTATAAAAGTACAGTGTGCATGACGATCATCTCTGTCTGGTACCAGAAATGTTGGAAATGTGCTGCTGCCCTCTACCCTAGCTACCTGTATCTACGCACAAGTCACCGCCAAGAGGGGAAAAAGAAAGCTAACTACAATGCGTTCTTGATATGTTTTCTTGCTACATGTCAAGGACAAGTAAGCAATCTTGCGGTTGGGCTTGTCAGTTTCCTATGCCAGGATCCCAAACATCCACATGCGAACGCATTTCCCGCATACCAGAGCATCGAGAGTTCAAGTTTGCAACTGACGCTGATCTCACCCTTTGAAGCTAGGAGTCCGGAGGACTTTTTCCATCCAATCCTGGCTTTGGATTTGCCCTTTACTTAGCAGTAACTCCTAACAAAACTGGGAGGTCCCCAGTGTGTGCTGGGTTCAAGCTTTCCAAACATCTCCTCATCAACAACACCAACACCTGCCTGCCTCATCCGTCAATTTCAAACTTCCTCCAAATAAGAAACTTTCCATCTCTAACTTCAGCTAAAAGCTTCCTTCCTTGCAGCTCCAATTCTACTACAAATTTCACAGATGTGCATTTTACATCATTAAATGCACATAAATCTAAACTACATCAGACACATACAGGCGTGAAGGAAACACTCAGATTACACAAAATATCACGGTATCAAAGAATATCTAAACTTTCCAAGCTTTCAAAGTTTAAGGACATCATAAAAATATGCTGAATCTAGACAACTGATTTCCAGGGCACCATTTTATGGAAGATGTCAGCCCTGACAAGTTGTCAGTCTCTGACAATGTCAGTAAAATCCTTGGTTTTGATTGGCTGAGAAGCTCTGGCTACCGACTGTTACTATGGTGATTGTCAGAGACTGACAACTAGTCAGGGCCGACAATTTTTCATGAAACAGTGCCCAGAACAATGCACTTTATGATTACCAAACAATGTTCATCATGGCACATATTTTGCAACCTTTGAAAGTTTAAAAATGACTTAAGTCCATGAGATTATTCTGCAATATATTTCATATGTCATGTACGACCTGCAAAAAATACGAACTTGGAATGAGAGTGATAGTTTACACAAACAGGAAGAACTGAGCATGGATGGAGCCCTTCTACAGGAAATCGCAAAGAAAATAATCCAAAGCACTCATAGCAGGTGATGGAATGTTAGAAACCATTTCCGGTTCGTTATCTGGTGCCGACAGCTCTGTCGAGGCACACCTTTCGAGAGTAACATGCTGCATCCAGCAAACTGTATCTCCATGAGTGTCTGTATAGATTTGAAGTGGGATATCTGCTGTCACACCTTGGCAAGAATTAGATGCTTCACCTTGTGAAGTCGGGGCATCCCCTTTCTCTTTTGATGGCTGTTAATGTATCATCGCTTTCTTTCTCTTTTTTTCATTTCCTCTGCTAAGAACTTCACACCTTGTAAGATATATTGACATTAAAAGTACTTGATGGAGCTATCTTGAGTACAAGCAAGAAATGAGAAATACATAGAATCACTGTCCCATACACATACACAGACTGTCCCATACACATACACACACATACAAACATACATATATAACATCAAGAGTGACCATATATGCAAGCTCCATTATAATAATGTAATAGGACCAGTTATATACAATAAGGCTAGTGGTCTTACTATCATACAAGTGATACTTGACATTTCTTTACATTTGTCAAATTTTTGTCATGCTTTCATCCAAATTTATTTTTCTTTGGGAATAAATTCTTCTCTGACTGCACTTTTTTTTTTTCAAGTCCCATATCAAAAGCACAACACCCACCGCAAAGACACACTCAAAAGATCCCAATCGTTTCAAGAATAAAAATATATAGGCCTTCTCAATCTTTATCACCAGGCCTAAAATTTGAATGCCCATCAAAAGGTATAACATGCTGGTAGAATATGATCACTCTTTACATAATTTAGGCTAAAGAAATATGAGCACATTATCAATCCTACTTTTAAGTGCGATAACTTTCCACACACACATACACACTCACTCACAAGGCAAGCTTACATGTATACACACAACAGCACTCCTTTAAACCTTATGCTAAAGCCACCAGACCTAGTAGTCAAATCACAGTTTTGTTTTTTATCCATGGCTCTTCAAAAATTGAATAAGACTTACTATCAAATTGAAGTTACTTTTTACTTCCTCTACTGATCTTTTTTTCTTGCTTATGCCCTAAATTTCTGTGTACACTACAAATCCCTTTTTTTTTTTTGGAGGGGGGGGGGGGGGTGGGGAGGCTGATGAGAAACTTTATACATGAAAGCCCATCCCACCGTGATCCACTGATCTATTTCAGAGTGGGTGCCGATCCCAACCTTCTAGGATCTCGAACTATGTGGAACTGATCCTATTACAAGCCGGGCGTGCTCGGGTTACTCTCGTGGTAGAGACACACATATATATGCCAGGCAAGGTATTCCATACTCGCAGATGCTGGGATTGCCGGGTGAGCGCGATACCGAAATCCTCTAAGGAACGCGGCTCTCTGGCTCCGTCCTAGAACTTGTCCACCTTTTGCGATCTGAAGGAAATTGATGTTTAGTTTATGGCTCACTCAAAGGGACAGATTCCTCTTAATTTACAGCTAACCCAACTCCCCACCCCCCAAACTCCAATCCTGGCTGAAGGGTTTAACCCCCTCAGCTCCACAATCTCAATGTGCCTTTGGCATTGAATGCATCCATGTTGCCAATGAGAATCACAGCATAACGAGGGAAAAGGTTTCACCAAGCTTTAACAGCACAGCTAAATTTCACACAAGGACAACACTGATGAGCAAGTTGTCAATGAACAAAATTAATACCTCATCCTTCACCCCTCTGAATGATACTCCCTTGCTTTCAAGTTGTCAATTGTTATAAAGATAATATCTTAAACAGTGATAACAGAATTTTCGACATTTCTTTTCATCATCTGTGAATGCAGTCGGTAATGTTCATCTTAAAGAGAAGATTCTTATATCATCACCAATTGCCAATGCAATCATAACCTCCATTGAAAGCAATTGGCTTATATCAACAAACAGTGTAACAATACGACCTGTATGTTTCCATTTGCGACTGCCATAATGCATTGCACAAATGAGTGCTCCTGCTATTCTCCAAGAAGTCTGGCTACCTGTGCGTGAGCTGCGGCTAAACAGGAATGCCCGTAACCTTCAAAACGACCTACGGTGTGAAACAAATTCCCTGGGACATCTGCCCCTCTAAATGAGATATTTCCCTCCCCCTACATAGTCTTGATCCCAGATGTGAGCATTGACCTTTACACACCCATCACAACATTCACAGACAATTACACACGTATGGCATTACTGCAGCCTCCCTAATGGACTCTTCAAGGATGTACAAAGCATTAATGATGACCCAGGTGAAGCAAATCAAATAAATAACATCTTAAACAAAGGCCACTCAGGGGGCTCTTTACATAGAAGAAAATGCCTTCTACAACATCATTCAAATATAAATGCACAACTTTTCCATTATATCCAGGGTATCAATAATGCCATCCAAATAGTTCTTTCTTTAATAAACTGAACATACAGTAATGGAGACATGGTCTAATTTTCCACTTAGCATATGGTGTAGAGGACTGACCTTTATTTCCCCTGAAATGCAAATCAACACATCAAACTTACAAAAAGTTATTCGACATACCATACATGTACTTCTACCTAGGTCTGAGGTAATTTTTTACCTTGCTTATCCTCGGATTACTCTCAAGGAATAAGTGCTGCAGCTCTTATTGAGACTACTATGATGGAGTTCCATAGATAAGAAATCAAATTTGAGTCTGAAATTGATCTGTTGCACGGACTGGACTATTAGCCAGTAAATTGAGGGCATGATACAAGCCTGAATTTACCATTTTCTTTTTCGTGCAAATCACGATTTCGAGCAGGTCGAAGCACAAAGAGGCATCTTATTTTTCTCATAAGCTTTACCATTTTTTGTGAAAAGCATCAGACCAATTTTCTTGACATCAAGATGGAGAAAGTCCACGGAGAAATGCTATAACATCATTGGAAGAAACGTTCACCTTACATAAATAATGTAGATAATGAAAGTACCCTATCGCTTGTATTGTCTCATAGATAGGATGTGGGTGACTGCCAAATGCAGAGAATAGAGATCACTTGGGCCACACTCCAGTGGATACTGATGTGATTCCTGACTCCACCACAACCTCCGGTGTCATCCTTGGGCTCAGGACACCTGAGATCAGGGCAATGCCCCCCCCCCCCCCCCCCCCCCCCCCCCCCCCCCCCCGTCATGGTATCCCTTGGCTCCACTCCGAAACGCAAACAAGCCGCCAGCTGATGCCGGAGACACTGGACCTCCCCTCCTTCGTCATCCCACCCCCACCACCATGACACATCTTTCTTCCACTCCATCCCTATCATTCTCCACTTCCTCCACCCTTCCCCC